>NW_020837982.1:12825670-12855381 GCF_003676395.1 Aethalodelphis obliquidens
TCCCACATCTTCTTTTTAAGTAAAGTCAATTGTTTTAGACACCCAGACTCCTCGAATTAGATAAAGCTGGCTGTGTGACTTTGGATGAGTCATTAACCTTGCTAAACCTTGGTCTCATCTTTAGAATATGCATAATGACAGTACCTACCCCATGGCACTGTTGTAAAAATTAAATGAAACAATGTCAAGTAAAGAGCTTCAGGCAGATTAAGGATGCAAAACCAACAGATAGTCATTCAAAACAGCTAAGCACAGACTATAGTTAACAATACCGTATTGTATATTTGAAAGTTAAGAACATAGATCTTGAAAGTTCTCATCACAAGAAAAAAGAATGTAACTCTGTGAGGTGATGGGTGTTAATCATGTGACAATTTATACATATAGCAAATCATTATGTTGACAACCTAAAACTAATACAATGTTATATGTCAATTATATCTCAAGAAAACAGTTTTAAAATATATTGCAGGGACTTCCCTGGTGGCACAGTGGTTAAGAATCTGCCTACTAATGCAGGGCACATGGGTTCGAGCCCTGGTCCGGGAAGATCCCACATGCCACTGAGCAACTAAGCCTGTGTGCCAGAACTACTGAGCCTGAGCTCTAGAGCCCGTGCTCCGCGACAACAGAAGCCACCGCAATGAGAAGCCTGCGTACTGCAACGAAGAGTAGACCTTGCTTGACGCAACTAGAGAAAGCCCGCCTGCAGCAGCCAAAAATAAATATATATTCTATGTGTATTTATTTTTAGCTACCTCCATACTATGAACTGTATAATTTGTTAAAAGGAAAAAAAAAGATGGTGTAACAAGAAGGTGTTGTGATGAATGGGAGATGGATGGGTCACTTCCCTGACTTGTCTGGGCTGTTAATGTGGACCCATCTACCTTCAGGATCCCTTGGGTGTTTCTGTAGTTCCTCAAGCTCTCTGCTGCCAAGCGGTTGGCGTGGTTCAGCTGGATTTCCATTTCATTCAGATCTCCTTCCATCTTCTTCTTGACTCTCAGGGCATCATTCCTGCTCCGGATCTCAGCATCCAGCGTGCTCTGCATGGTCTCCACGACTCTAATGTGGTTCCTCTTCAGCTGGTCAATTTCCTCATCTTTTTCAGCGATTTTCTTATCAACTTCAGACTTGACTTGGTTCAACTCCAGCTGGATACGCAGGATCTTTCCCTCTTCGTGTTCAAGAGATGCCTTAACAAAACAGTGATCAATTAATTAATAATCAATTAATAATGGGAAATGAATATTTGGAGGGTATTCCCTTGTGAGCCAAACTCTTACTAATATCAGTTTGTCTAATATTACAAAGTACAATAAAAGAGCTCTAGGACCCTACTAGGTAAATCATCCTTTAATTTATTCAGTCATAGACTTTATTGGGCAACTCTGTAATAAGGGTGCTTTGTAAAGTATAAAGGGCTATACAAATATTATTCATATGAGTAGTAACGAAAATTATATGATTAAACTTATGTGTAGTAAACAGGAATTCTCTCCCGTTCTATAAATTAAAATGTTCACGTGATATACTAATTCCTGTTGTAGAAATTCTCAGTTTTAAAACATATATATAATTTTGATTACAAAATATGTGTCCATTGTAGAATGTGGGGTAATTTATAAAAACAAAACTTTCCTATTTTTCCTCCACTTAGAGGCACAATTTTAATGTGGTACATTTTTTTTCTAGTTTTTTTCCTATTTATGTATATTTATACATGGTAAAGTTATATTGTATATGCAAATGTGTGTCTTGCTTTAAAAATTATCCTCTACCATAAATATTTCCCCATATTAACTACATTTAATGGCTGTAGAAAATTGCATCATACGGATGTTCTATAGTTTGCTTTACCTTGTTTTTGGATTGGACATCTTGTGTTTAAACTTTGCCTCCATTTAGGATAATTTTCTTGGGATAGATTCTTAGAAATAGAACTGATAGGTCATATTATTACATTTTTAAGACTTTTGATAACTATTGCCAAATTGCCCTTCATAAAGGTTATATGAGTTCAGATTCTCACCTGCTCTGTAATAATGGATCCATCTCATAGTACCATTGCCCAATGAAAACAGTGGTGTTTCCACCAATGTTTATCTTTGATTTTCCCCCCACAACATCAATATACGTACCTCTGCTTCCTCTAAGGCAGCCTGAATTTCACATTTCTCTTGTTCCACTTGCTTCTTTATTTTCTCCAGTTCATGGATTTGCTTCCCTCCCTCAGCAATCTGCTCAGTGAGGTCAGAAATCTCCTCTGTGGGTGAACAGAAGAGAGAAGTGGTCAGACTGATATAACATGGAAAGGTCTTTCCAGGGCCATATAGGGTGGGGAAGTTCAAGAGCACTCACGCTGCAAGTTCTTATTTTCTCTCTTTAGCATTTCAAGGTGTTCCAGGGATTCCTCGTAGGCATTCTTGACCTTGAACAGCTCCGTACTGAGAGAACGGGACTCCTTCTGGGAGCCCTCAAGTTCAGCCTGGGTTTCCTCATACTTCTGTTTCCATTCTGATAGGACCTGAAAAGCAGTAAATTGTCAGCTAATGGAAGGAGAAAGGGAGACTAAGTAAAACATCGATGGAGTTTGAGCAGGCTGGGCCACCTTGTCAAAGTTCCTTTGCTTCTTATCGAGTGCTGCGCAGGCAGCATTAGACCTCCCCATGTCAAGCATGAGGTCCTCCACTTCATTCTGGAGCCGCTGCTTGGTCTTCTCAAGGGAAGCGCATTTGGCGTTCACGGCTTCTACATGTTCCTCAGCTTCCTGCAGACGCTGGGCCAGCTTCTTCCTAAAAAGTTAGCCAGGCAGTTAAGGAGAAGGTCAGGAACAGGGGCAAGTGCTAAACTCCTCAGCCCCCTTTCATAGTCCTTTTTTCTACAATGTCAAGTAGCATGGTTTTCAAAACTGTGGTAGCCAGTACTGCTTTCTAGATGGATTAAACTGTGAAAAGGTCCAAAGCGGTGAACAGCTGGACTCAAGTCCTTTCAGTTGTTGAATTGTTAGAGGCCATTGTTGGAGCTGACACTGTGTGTATGTATCTTACAGACATTGTATGTATGTATCTTATAGCATATGATTTCAGGATATTCAGGGCTTCTGATTGAGTACGGTATGGAGAATGATTAGCCAGGGCAATTCTATTGATTGATTTAGATCTCATCTCATTCCAAAAAGGATTTGAGACTAACTAGATATTTTATTGGTCACAGATATACTGGGCATATTCTTTTGCTTTCTCAGACTTTCCATTTTATTTTATATACTTTTCTTCCTAGAGAAAAATAGTCAGTTTCTTCTAATAATATATATTTGGACAGTCTCACCTGAGAGGAATGGATAAATAAATCAGGATAATTCAGGTAGTCTAAGCAAAGGCAGGGTTCTTCTTTTTATTCCTTCTGAATTGTTTACGTTCTTGCTTTACTCCCAATTGTGTGCCAACTATACATGCCTAATGTACACAAAAACCTTTAGCCCTAATGCTCTGGAAGATCTACCTGAAGGTCTCCTTTGGTCTGTACCCAGACTAAGGCTTTACTTTATTCAGACTAACTCTGAACATTATGCACAGTTCGGATGGCCTCCAGCATGAGTTTTAAGAGATCTGTCTTTGTACTACAATACTTAAGAAGGTGGTCTCTGGAATCAGAATGTCTGGTTCTAATCCCAGCTGTACTATTTATTAATCATATGCTCTTGTGTTAGTTGGTTAACCTCTCACAGTCTCAATTTCCTCATCTGTAAAACAGGGATACGAATAATAATGCAATGTAATGTTGCTAAGAAAACGAAATGAGTTAATATACGATAGTATTTGACACACAGCATGCACTTAGGGTAGCTTCTGCTTTTGTTATCATCATCACAGCTGTTTTCTGGGAGTTGCTGAGCTGGGCAGCTAGGAAACCATGTCATGTCCCTCCTCTAGAGTTCACAGCACACACTTGGCCTCCTCCAGCTCCTCCGTGCGCTGGATGGCGTCCGTCTCGTATTTGGTCCTCCACTGGGCCACCTCGCTGTTGGCCTTGGACAGCGCCCTCTGCATCTCAGCCTTGGCTTCCTGCTCCTCCTCATACTGTTCCCGCAGCAGGTCACAGTCGTGGCGGGAGGACTGCAGGGCGTGGGCCAGGGCGCTCTTGGCCTGTGGAGGTATGAGTTCAGTGACTTAATTCATTTCTTCAGTGATATTTAACTTACACACTTAAAGGAGAACCTAACTGAATATGTTTAGATTTGATCAGTCAAGAATACTTTTGGTAAAACTTACTTTAGTTTCTTCCTCTAGCTGACATTTCAGCTCCTCAATCTGCTGCGTAGATGCTTGTTTGGTCCTTGAAAGCTGAGAGACCAAAGCATCTTTCTCATCCAATTGTCGGGAATATTCACCTAAGAATTACCGAAGTAAAGGAATTTGTTTATGGCATAAACAAACAAGCCTAAAGTTTGTATATATAATTATACGTACATGACAAATATATATTTTATCTAATTATAAATATTGTTACAGAACTGGCTAGATTAAAAAGCAGTATTGCTATTGTAGTGTAACAAACTAGTCTGCTGATTCTTTCTTGCTTTTTTAAATTTTTTCTAACCCGCTCAGTAAATTCCTATAGTTGGTTACTCCCCTCTAATATGGGAGTATTGCTATTAATTCAGAACCCCCGGAATTGCTTTTGTCTAGGCCATAATCGCGGGCCTGAGGGAGATCTCTACCCGCTTCCGTCTGCAGGCGCGCTCTCTGAGCCGTCAGGTCACTGAGCAGCCGCTGCTGCTCTTCCTCCTTTGTCTTGAGTTCACTCACTTGGTCTTCTAGAGCGCGGCACATCTTTTCAAGGTTTCCCTGCGGCACAGGTACCCATGAAAGATGAGACATTGAATACAGTAAAAAAAAAAAAAAAGTTACCACTGGATTCTTAAAGTATTTTTAGAGTGAATAAATTTACGTCAAGTGTGAGTAGAAACTGATGGCGCCAACTCTGTGGAGCATGCTAGGATTCAGCTATGACGGGTGCGTAATCTCCCCAAAGTGCTCATTGTTGGAACTCATTCATTTATCCCAATGATACTTGACACTGACAAAGTAGATTTTGAAATAATCTTAACAGATTATATCCAGCATTTAAAAAAAATGAAATAAAATGGAATATATTAGAATACAAAATTTTAGATCAGTGCTATAAACTGCCTACAAACAATGTTTAACGCCAGAGAGCAATGAGGGTTCTTACAGGTTATTAACTCTGCTCATTTGAAGACAGTATTGGGTACCTTGGCTTTGGAAATGGTCTCTGCATTACTGCTAAGGTCGTCGATCTCCATCTTCAGCTCACTCTTCTCCTTCTCCAGCTTCTGCTTGACCCTCTGCAGGTTGTCAATCTGCTCCCCCAGCTCGGCCACACTGTCCGCGTGCTTCTTCCTCAGCGTGGCCGCCGTGGCCTCGTGCTGCAGGGTGGCCTCCTCCAGGTCCCTGCGCATTTTCTGGAACTCGGCCTCCCGCTTCTTGTTCATCTCAATCTGGGCCGAAGTGGCCCCGCCGGCCTCTTCTAGCCGCTCGCTGATCTCCTCCAGCTCCCGGGAGAGGTCCGAGCGCTGCTTCTCTGCTTTGGCGCGGGAGGCCCGCTCTGCCTCGATCTCCTCCTCCAGCTCCTCGATGCGGGCCTGGCAGTGACATAGCACATTAACATGAACTCACCTCAATTTCAGTGTTTTTGGGTGCAGAAACAAATGGAGGTGAGATGACTCACCTGCAGCTCTTTGATTTTCTTCTGTAGTTGAATTTCTACTGCCTGCTCATCTTCAATTTTGCTTAGCAGATTGCTGATTTCAAATTCTTTCCTTTAGACAGAAGAACAAGGTGTATTAGTGCCCATAAGAATTGAAAGATGATGTCGCGTAGAATTTTTTTTCTGGCGTTCCTACTTTTTAAATTTCTCATCAAGTTGCTGTTTGTCATTTTCTATATCTACTATGGATTCTTGGGCCAATTTTAGGTCACCCTCCAGTTTCCTCTTGGCTCTTTCTAGATCCATTCGAAGTTTCTTTTCTTGTTCTAGAGACCCTTCAAGCTAATGAGAAAATACACTTTGTTAAAAATTTAAAGTATATTAAAAAAAACCTTTCAGATGGATATTAAAAACACACATCATCCACTTGCTGTTCTAGCTTGGCTTTAGCTTTGTTCAGGGTGTTCACTTTGTCCTCTTCTGCCTGCAGGTCATCCAGGGTCTGCTGGTGGGCCTCCTGGAGGGCCTTCTTCTCCTTGGTCAGCTTAGCTATGACTTCGTCCAGGCCTGCCATCTCTTCTGTGAGGTTTTTCACCTAGAAAGGTTAAGGAAGAGATTATCTCTGCTCTAAAGCAGCTTAGTTAGATGGCAGAGTCTCTATATGCTGTATACAAATATATTTCATACCTTGTTCTCTGTGGCATGTTTCTCCTTCTCAACCTTGGCCAGTGTCAGCTCAAGGTCATCTATGTCTTTCTTCAGTTCCGAACATTCGTCCTCCAGTTTCCTCTTCTTGGCCGTCAGCTCAGAATTGATCTCTTCCTCATCCTCAGCTCTCTCAGTCACCTCCTTGATCTTTGCCTCCAGCTGGATTTTGTTTTTAATCAGTTGCTCACACCTTTCCTCTGCATCGGCCAAGGCGTCAGCTTCCTGTGGAGAGATTTGCTGAGCTGGTTAGAGAATTTGTTGCTTATTTTGAACTTGTTCTTTGCACAAAATAGTAGTGTTTACTGAATGCTAATGAATTTTTCAGTATGAATATAAATTAATTGAACATCATTCCATTGTCTGGAGAAACAGCTAATTAGATATGGCACTATAGATTTAGAAGCAAATTAGCCTGAAAAATGACTGGATTGAAGCAATTGACTATTTTAAAAAGTATTGTGTAGAAGAGTGGAAGGACCAAAGGAAGCCTGGGTTCTTGTCCCAAATTTGCCTCCATATGTATGACCTTGCACAAATTGATTTACTCCTCTTACCCTCAGTTATCTCATGTAATTAAAGAGGATTGGAATAAGTGATTGCTAAGAGCATTTCAACTATATTATTCAAAGATTTTTCCTGCACGTCCGGAGCCTGTGCTCCGCGGCGGGAGAGGCCACAGCAGTGAGAGGCCTGCGTACCGCAAAAAAAAAAAAAAAAAAAAAGATTTTTGACTTAGTCAAATTGCCTCAAACAACTAGTTGCTACATTGAATTTTAAAAAGAAAAACTACGTAACATTATGCCTATAAATACATTTCCATGAAGCATTTTTCATATACTCAAAACCTCCCTGATAGACCATAACAGTGCTGTATAATTGCCCAGGGCTTCCATTTCCATTTCCATTTTAAGAATTACCTATTAGTCTCAAAATGAATATTAGACTGTATAAGAACTTGTAATTTTGAGAAACTACATAACTCAGTGAGGTTTTTATAAGTGATTAAAGGACTCATAAAAATCAGTTCAGCCACGACCTTATTACTCTGGGCTGGGGAATTTCTTTAACTTCTCAGTGTTTGTTTATATCTTAAGTTTTTAAAATGCTTAAACATTTGATAATGAGGACTTCGAGGGTTCCTTTGCTTTTATTTTTAATAGTCATACACTCAGTATATATTTACTCACTGACTAATGATAATACCTATGAAAAGAGGTTAAGATGAAGAGGCTGTGATTGGGAAAATGTAACCTTCATATAAGTGAGCTTATCAGAAGGAAAAGTTGAAAATAGCTTAAACATTTTAAGAAAACTATCCTTTTTTTTTTTACAGATTTCTTCATGACATTGTTGGGCTTGTTGGGCCAAGGAAATGGGAGGTTGTATTTGGCCACAGTGCTGATGCCAAGCCTGCCCCCACTCTGCTTACAACTTCTTCTTTAACCAATAAACAGAGGCCTTGAGAACTCAGGATCAGTATCACAGGAAGAGTCACAGAGATCACTAGCTCTGTCTTCCACCGTGGTAGTTCAGTTCAAGTAACTGCAAATGAATTTATTGAGCTAAATCCTGGGGGTTGAGGAAAAGAGATACAGAGAGCAATAAGAATAACTGTCTTTTATGAGTGTAAATACAATCTCATACACTTGTATTCAGGAAATAGGGCTCTTAAGACTGGGATGAAGCAGGCAGGGCAGATGAGTAAAATGACTGAGATTTGGGGGCTTTGCCTTTCAACTGCTTCCTTCATGCCTGTTAAATTTGTGGTATTGTTAAATAAATTCTTCAATCTCCCATTTTCCATTTGCAATTTGGAAGTAGTTGGTGCCTTACTTCTTCACAGGAATATTGAAAGTTAAGTGAAATACTGAAAAAAGCAACTAGAAATTTTCTTTTTCAAGAAAAGGCCATTTGTAAATCCAGAGTGTATGTGAATTCCAGAAAAGCTTCCGTGACATGGTGCATTCAGCACACAGAGTACTCACAGATTGAACCTGGAGCTGCAGCTCATTTTTCTCTTTCAAGAGAGTCACCATTTTTTCCTCCAGTTCCTTCCTTTTGGCCTCTGACTTGGCGAGTTCATCTTTGGTTTTCTGGAACTCTTCCTTCATGGTGGTCATCTCCTTCTCGGTTTCTGCGCTCTTGAGGAGGGGCTTGATCTTGAAGAAGAGTTTCATCCAGGGCCAGTGCTTGACGTTCATGAAGGCACGTACATTATACTGGATGCAGAAAAGGGCTTCTCTGAAATGACGGAAAAGTATCAGTGTAGGTTGATCCATTAGAGACAATGTTATTGTTAGTAGTATTTTTTTACATACAAACTCCCCTTTTAATGCCCCCCCCATGTAAGTGATGTGTCAAATTCTGTATATTTTATATGCAGGACACACACAACACACACCCCCTCACACTCAGAGCGGTCCTCAGTATGACCACTTTGCTAATGTGCACTGCTCATACTGAACTATTGTGTTCTCAAGTCCCTGTCACATTAGCAAAGAAGCTGACTTTAGAGGAGGAATCCTTTGTATATATGAGCAACACATACCATTTTAAGAACATTTGAGAAATCACAATATTAGTGACTTGGGAGTGGGTGTGGCAGGTGTAAGTTAATTGTGCTGCTTGGCCTTTGGCACACTGATGTGACCTGTGAAAGGGCATGGCTTGCTTTCCTAATTGCCCACCTAAATTGAGCTTATGGTTTACCCTGTTTTCCTTGAAACCTCTCCTCTTATTTTAATCACTGCCAAATTATCTACTCCATAAACAGCTTTTGTTAGTTTCTTCACATAATAGACTGGCTTTTCTCAAGTCCTTTCAAATGCCTACTTCTTACCTGCTCAGTTAGATTGTTAATGTCTGCAGAGCATTTAGCATGGATTGAGCTACGAAATTTGTTTTATTTAAATAACATTTTAAAATAGTAATAAGAGATATTCCTTCTGCACACTGTAGCAATAGACTGGCAAGGTTTACCTGCCTTATAACAATGTGTGTGCCTCTTCAGGCTTGTTAAAATGGAGATTCTATTTCTATAGGTCCAATTTATAAGAACCATATCTCTGAGAAGGCAGATATCATGCCATAAACCATAATGTTGACACATGGAAAAGACTTGGGAACACTTACACCACAGAAGTAAATGAGTACAGATGAGCAAAATGAATGCAAAACGTGTGTGTAAGGACAGCAGTAGTGCTGGGTGGATGGGTTGGATGAGGTTAATTAGAGGAGGCGGAAATGGAAGTCTTGAATTGGTAAAGAGATAAATTAGGCTGAGAGGGGAGCGCTTGTGCAAACAGGAGAGAAGGAGATAAGCAAATTGTTTAGCCTGGCTGGAAAAGGCTGTGCGGTGGGAGATGATAGATGAGGTAGGGAATAGAGAGTGGCCTTGACAGACACACAGGCAACTTGGATTTGATGTGGGAGACCGTGGGGAACTGCAAACAGATACGGTGTGATGGAAATAGTGTTTACTGCAAACGATTCCTGCTGCTGTATGTGAGATGAATGAAAGGGAGAAACTGAGGGAGGAGAGACGTTTTGAAGAGAATCCCAGTGTGAGGGGTTAAGCAGAGGCTGATGTGTTGTAAGAGTGAGTTCGGAACTGGTGAGAAGTGCATATTAACCACAAGATGAAAGAGTTAATGAATAAGGAAGAGTGAGGTAAAGTCCCTAAGAGACCTTACAGTCCTTATCCTCTGCATGGTTACCTCCTTTGCAACATCTTCTGATATTCTGCCCTCATTAGGAATCCCCTACAGATGGCTTGAGTTCTTGTTATAATCTGGGCTAACTTTTCATCTCTCATTTCTTCCAGAAGACCCAGCAGGCCAGCTTTGAAGAAAACCTGGAGAAAGAGAAAGTTACAAATCATCCCTAGACTACAGGAGATACAGCTATGGCAGAGGACTTGGATCAGGTGTAAGTAACAGCCATACCTTTGTATGTCCAAATTTGTACTGGGTGTGATCAATATCAATAGAGGCAAGAAGTTTCTCAGAAGCCTTCTTGCTGTCAATGAACTGTCCATCTGGAATAGCGCTTGCATTTAAAACTTTGTATCTGTTCAGTCGAAGAAAGAAAGAATGATTAGGAAGGTGTGATCATACACGAAAACCAAACGACACCAAAAAAAAGTCAGTAAAAAGAGAAAAAGCAAAAGTAGAAAATCCAACTGTCCTTTTAGGTTCAGATAGTAAAACAATATGATTTTTCCACAAGCTAATGCATGCTTCCGTCCTATTTTTAAGAAATGCCACCATCTCTAGCCTGTATTCTGTTCTAGCACCACAAGACTATATTATTTGACTTAATTTCATCATATTGACGAAGCAGGATGCATAAAAACAATGAACAGAGGGCAACAGTGAAAATGATTAGTTAGTCACAGCATTCAGTGAAATATGACAGAGGGAGACTGGCCTTTGTTTAAAATCCCCATATAAGATTCTGCTTGGGAACCCCTTCCTGCAGATGCGGATGCCCTCCAGCACACCGTTACACCTCAGCTGGTGCAGGACAAGCTCATGATCCATGGCGCCTAAAAATAGATCAGAGTACTTACTACTGGGCACTGAATTTTCAGACCTGTGCCTGTGTGATTATTTCATGCTCTTAGATCTTACCAGGAGTTTTGGTTTCGTTGGGAATGATGCACCGTACGAAGTGAGGGTGTGTGCTCCTCAGGTTGGTCATCAGCTTACTTAAATTTTCCTAGAAAACCAGGTAGAAGGGACTTGATGAGAAAGTTCTATTTCAGATTGCTTTTTTTGGTAATTATATGGAACGAACCTAGGCACTTTCCTAACTATATTAGGTAAAAGTCTATGAGGCTTCAGTTGCTCTGTGTTTTAAAGGTCTCAAGAGTTCTAGCCTGCCAAAAACTGAAAGGCTAAAGTGCTGGGAAGAAATGCAGCTCTCCCTGGTATTCATTTATGACACCTAGGATCTATCCTGTAAACAAACTGCAAATTCAGTAGCCTTGACACACAGGAAGTATTCTTGACCGGGAATCAGAGACAAAGGACTACAGTCTCACTTTGCCACTAATGAGCTGCTTGACTCTATAAAATCCCTTTTCTCTTTCTGGGCCTCATCTGAAAATAGTTGCGATTACCTCTGAGGCCTCTTTCATCTCTCTCAGTGCTAATATTTTTTACAGTAGTAGTTTACAGTGGTAACCTAGGTTAGCCACTGTCCCAATGTTTGCCATTCCTTCCTTGAGTGTATTATTCCCTGGGACCTGTAACCTCTTGGTTTTTGTTTTGTTCTGTTTTGTTTTTTTCTGAAGAGTCTAAAATCATAAGACTGTATGACCTTGTGTGAGTGGATCTTGAGTACCTGAGAATGATCACAGTCTGGAGCATATGGGGGGAGTTATTCCAGAAATAGAGTAACTGACTATGACACACAGTGGTGTTTTACTCCACCACAGAAAACTAGCAAGTAGCTATTTCTCAGTGTTTCTTAGGTATATTCGTTGAGAAGGCAGAGTTGCTTTATTTTTCATATCTCAGTTAACTATTAGGAAATAAACAAAATAAGTAATGTGAGTTTCTAATCTTG
The DNA here is from genome assembly GCF_003676395.1 of Aethalodelphis obliquidens. NCBI lineage: Eukaryota > Metazoa > Chordata > Mammalia > Artiodactyla > Delphinidae > Aethalodelphis > Aethalodelphis obliquidens. Next base: position 12,837,686 of record NW_020837982.1, read on the forward strand.
CAATTATGTACAAGGATAAGTTGATGAAACACGGGCATATTTGGTGAAATAATGCAAATTGGTAGTGAGAAAAAAAGAACAGGGCTGTTTTCTTGTTTAGGTCATACATAGTATCTGCATTTTAGTCTTAAAAAGAACGAGACTTAGCCACGGAAATCCTGACAAAGCAGCCATTAGACCAGATGCTCCATATGTTCCCCTGTAGAAGAGCCAGCTGTTAAGCCATCTAAGAGAATCACATTATTTGCAGTAATGTTATTATTACTGTTATTCTTAAGAGATATTTTTCTATCTTAATCATCCATCTAAATCACTAGGTTTGGCTTTAGATAATTTTCGGCTATTAGAAAAAATTAAATCCATCTCGGAGGACAAAGATGTGATTTGGTGGAAGGATGTCCTAAAGGGTGTGTCTCGGGCTCAATTCTCAAGGGGGGAACTCAGGAACATTCTCAAAGGGCAACATTGGTGGCTTTCCACAGGGAGACCTTTGAAGTTCAGCTGTGCTTCCTTAAAAATCGGCCTTATTATATAGCGAGAAAGCTTCTAAGGGCATTTTGGAATTCCTGAATACATTAGATGAGCATAGTAAGGAGTAAGAGGTAAACCATTCAGCCCTACAGGAGGAGTATTGCTTTGGCTGTGCCCTGACAAAGAAGGAATACCTGAAGTCATTCCTATTAACGTTCCACTCCCTCCTAATTTATTCTAAATCCTTTATCCTCATCCTAATTATGATAAGTCATAGGAACTGAATAGATCTTTCGAATTAAATTTGTACTTTACCCTGAAAAGGGCTGACACAGTCTGGAAAGAAGAGCCCTTCTTCTTAGCACCTTTCTTTGCGCCGCTGTCTAAGATAAAAAGAAAACCCATCAACGAAAGTAGAATCCCAGAGGCTGGAATGGTATGTGAACATTCTGTGGGGATAGGTTAATTTAGATCAGGGGCTCAGAAAGTACCGGCTTCAGCACTAGCATATGTGGAAAAGAGACTGGCCAGAGTCTTCATTGCAGACTTCTGGTACAGCCCAACCACAGTGTCGTTCAGGGGGTCCTTGTTCTTGTCCAGCCAGCCGGCAATGTTGTAGTCCACGGTGCCCGCGTAGTGGATCAGTGAGAAGTGGGCCTCGGCCCTGCCCTTGACCACTTTGGGCTTCTGGAAGTTGGCAGACTTGCCCAGGTGCTGGTCATACAGCTTGTTCTTGAAGGAGGTGTCTGTGGCCTTGGGGAACATGCACTCCTCTTCCAGGATGGAGAAGATGCCCAGTGGCTGAATTCAGAAAAGTAGACATTGGTGTCAACCTATCTTGTCTCAAAAGATATAGACACAGTGGTTGTCATTTGATTGAATTATGAGCACTCCTAATTAAATACATTCATAAAGTAAACCAGGGTCATAGCTCAAAGAGGTCTTTTTGTTGTCACTAGAATGACTTTTCCACCATTCTTTCTCACATTCAATCCATAGCATTATTTTCAATTAAAAGAGTAGCTGGATATAAACTCCAAATGTCAGCACTGCATAAGTGGGGGCGACTTATTAAAATGTTCTGTGATTACCACATTTTCCCCCGTTTGGTGAATTAATCTATTGTCAGAGTTTTGTTTTTCTATGCAAAGGACTTACTGACTTAGAAGGATGTTTACTTTATATGCAATAACTTAACGGTATAAATAATGCAAACCTCATTTAAGACATTTTGTGCATTTAATCCCTTAAAGATAGATTATGAAGAAGCATAGCAATTTGACTCTTGACTTCCAAACAGATTACCTTTGATATAAGCCCTAGCTGTATTACCTGTGCATTAATTTTGATTTAGAAAGTAGTTATTTCTATTGTTGACATCTTGGATCATAGTGGAGATAGATTTAGAACAAATGAGGTAGTTCTTCTGGTGAAGCAGACCATCTCAATAGAGATGCTGCTTTAAACTTGGATCTGAGCCAGTGTTAGAACAGAACTTATTACGACATAGTGAAGCTAAACACTCTCTGATTCTTCTTACGTAAAAGTTGAAAAGAGAAAGTCATTTCTAAAGTAATTTTCTAACTTGTTCTAATATCAGTCTAGTTAAGATTACAGTAATACATTCTGGAGTTGCTTAAGGCACTTGGGAAAGTTATCCTTTCAGTTCGGGTTTCCTTTAGAAGTCAAGCGGACCTTCTCGATGAGCTCAATGCAGGCGGCCAGGTCCATCCCGAAGTCGATGAACTCCCACTCGATGCCCTCCTTCTTGTACTCCTCCTGCTCCAGCACGAACATGTGGTGGTTGAAGAACTGCTGCAGCTTCTCGTTGGTGAAGTTGATGCACAGCTGCTCCAGGCTGTTGTACTGCACAAAACCAAATTTCCAACATTAAGTGGATTTTTATAGCAGTAGAATTCATTACTGAAGAAAAATCTTTTATCGAAAATATGTGGAATACAGTAATGAAATAAAGTTTAAACTGATTGTTGTCTCTTCAGAAATCCCAGGGAAAAAAATGATCATTTTTGACATGAACCCTTTTCATGATTTCTGAGCATTATTTAAAGGCACAGCTGTCAATCACATAGCAAGAGTTCTGGTAGAATCTACCTCTTTCCACCTCTGAAGACTGCATGGGCAAAAATGTGCATTAAAAGTATAACCATGATCCTGTGAGTTATGGTTCAGATTTAAGGGTGAAAGTAATTCATTGCAAAGCCTCACTTCTTTTACCACCCCCCCCCCCAATTCAAGATAAAGGTCACATTTTCACTTTTGGCGTCACATTATTAAGGAAAGCTTTTCTTAAGACCTTTAGTTGATGTGCAGAGTGAAATTAATAGGCTAATTGCTCTTCTATTCATACCAAACATTTGGTAAATCCTCATTGTCAGGTCTGTGAAAGGGGGGGACCTGATGTGGTATAGAAATTGAAGATCTGATGGAGTCTTTTTTTAAAAATTTATTTATTTAATTTATTTTTGGCTGTGTTGGGTCTTCATTGCTGCCCACGGGCCCTCTCCAGCTGCGGAGAGCAGGGGCCACTCTTCGTTGTGGTGCATGGGCCTCCCACCGCTGTGGCCTCTCTTGCTGCGGAGCACGGGCTCCAGGCGCACGGGCTTCAGCAGTTGCAGCATGTGGGCTCAGCAGTTGTGGCTCACGGGCTCCAGAGCACAGGCTCAGCAGCCGTGGCGCACGAGCCTAGCTGCTCGCGGCATGTGGGATATTCCAGAACCAGGGGTTGAACCCGTGTCCCCTGCGTTGGCAGGCGGACTCTCAACCACTGCGCCACCAGGAAAGCCCCCTGATGGAGTCTTTATAATAATTGACACCCTCATTTTATAGATGATAAAGCTGATGGCCCAGAGGGGAAATGGTGTGTGTCAGATGAATCTGGAAGAGGGAAGACTATGAACTGTCACTGCGCTTCTACCTCTAGGCCGTTTCTCCTCCACGGGAGGTGCCTTGTGTATGGACCAAACGTTGCATAGCCAGGTTCCTGTCGTGGCTTTGCTTTATATGGCTGGAGGATCTTTAGCAAGTGTTTTGATTTTCTTGCATCTGTTTCTCCACATGTAATTAGAAGTAATATTAGTTACTCCTTCATGGGTCGTTGTGAGGATTAAATGAGGTAACATTCTGAAGTGCTTAGTAGAGTGCCAGAAATACAGGCTTCGTGATAAATGTTAGCTATTATTATTACTTCTGTTATTATCTAGTTATCTCCTAGCTATTTCGTCCTAGGTGCCATGCTGGAGAAAGCAATGTAGACACTACAAGTGTAAATGAATAATAATACTCAGTATATCAAAACCCAAATTGCCTTTCTCCCACTTTTTATTAATATGAAGATAAACTCACATCAAAGATCTCAAAGCCAGCGATGTCCAAGACCCCGATGAAGTACTGCCTGGGCTGCTTGGTGTCCAGCTGCTGGTTGATGCGGGTGACCATCCACAGGAACATCTTCTCGTAGACGGCTTTGGCCAGAGCGCCCACTGCATTGTACACCTTCATGGACAGAGTAATGTTTGTTGGCACTATGAAAGGCCTGGGATGTGTGTGATTCGTTGAGGTTGTGCACTTACCTGCTGCACAGTCTGGCCTTTGGTGACGTATTCATTGCCGACCTTGACCCTGGGGTAGCAAAGGGCTTTGAGTAGATCAGCAGAGTTCAGACTCTGGAGATAGGCAGCTTTGTCAGCAACTGCAGAGACACAATTCAAGGAATGTTGTTTAACAGCAGATACTTCTTCAAGGTAGTCTTTCCATTTTCCTCCATCCACTTTCGTTATTATTTAAATAGAAAGCTTTAAATAATTCTAGAGAAGGTCAGGTGAGGCTCTCTGTATATTAGAGCATATACTTGCTAATAAATGGTCAGTCAGTTACACTGGCCTTTGGTGATTTGTTGCAAGCAACTCCTGAGAAATTTAACAACAATAAAAATATGTCCAGTGTTTATGGAAATAATTTATGTAACACAAAAGCCAGAGTCCCTGCTCTTAAGACACAGTAGGTGGGGGTGGAAGGTAAGATAAATACACCTTATCTCAATTTAGCTCCTCCCAATTTAACCTCAGCGAATTAGTTTCTTTATCTGAAAACGTGAGGATTAAATTTTAGTGCATGATTCCTACAGAGTCCCCTTCTAAAATTTTGTCAATGACTATGATGTAAATGAGGGAGAGAGAATGTCGAGCCAGGGTGGTCAGGAAAGGCTTAAAGGAGCAGATAACTTTAGCTTCCGTGGTAGATCCTGTAAGTTCCATGTTCTTTCCATACATAGAGTATATGATTTTTCTTTCTCAGTTTCTTTTTTATCTTGTTGCCTAGATTGTCTGAGGGTTAAATGCAGACAACACACACACACATGTGCACAGATGTCCTCCAACCCCAGCTCTGTGTTTGGGCAAGACCCTGTATCCCTCCACTAGGTTTGCCCAGCTGGTGCTGAAATAGACCAATATGCCAAGTTATCCTATATACCTTCTCGCCATTGCTAAGGCAAAGCAAGCTCACGGTTCTGTCTCATTCCCTCTCTAATGATCTGGCCCCAGGTTGTGCTTTTTAGATATATCCTTACAAGTGGCTGTTAGGGTTCATTTGGGCTGCATAGAAAGATGGAGATATGGAGATGTGAGGCGGGAAAGGGGGTGAGGAAAGCATGCAGTGTGTGTAAATGTGTACATGCCCCTCAGAAGTCCAGCTACAAAGGAAATGTGAGTTTAGAATAACCTGTTTTTTTCTTGCTGTATTCTCTAATTTAAACCCAGATGGAGGTTCATTTGGTACCTTCGGTGCCATCTGGCTCCGCTTGCTCCTCACGCTGCTTTTGCTTGAATTTCATGTTCCCATAATGCATTACTGCCCCTGTGAGCTTGTAGATGGACACTTTCTCCTCGGGAGTAAAGCCCAGGATGTCAATGGCTCTCTGCCAGGAGAAATGACAGGACAAAGTTAGGGCAGAAGAGACTAACATATTTTGGAGAATTTACACTATATTCTAAGGTAACCACACTTATGGTGTGGTTGCTATTGTCATTTCCATACATAATGGATTTTTTTTTTTTTTTTTTTTTTGCTGTATGTGGGCCTCTCTCACTGTTGTGGCCTCTCCCGTTGCGGAGCACAGGCTCCGGACGCACAGGCTCAGCAGCCATGACTCGCGGGCCCAGCTGATCCGCGGCATGTGGGATCTTCCCAGACCGGGGCACGAACCCGCGTCCCCTGCATCGGCAGGCGGACTCTCTACCACTGTGCCACCAGGGAAGCCCCATAATGGATTTTTTAAAAGTGAGTGTGTGTCTTACATCAGTGGCCATCAGCTCTTCTTGGTCATCAATGCTAGGGACTGTGATCTCCCCTTGACTGACGAAGGCATAGTCATACGGGTTGGTGGTGATCAGGAGCATGTCTGGGTGCATAGAATTCAGGGTGTATGGTTTACATTAGAAGTTGTTAACAAAAATATTAACTTTTGTCTGTGAATTTAAGTTCATCCTTACCAATCAGATCTGGTTTCTTATTGGAAGTGATCTGATAAAAAATATGGTAGCTTCTTTCTGCCTTTAACTGGAAAGTAACTCTAGACTTTTCTAGAAGATCTGGAAAGAGAGGGAGATAGACATTGAATTAGAAAAAAATATCAATGCTACTGAGATATTAAATGAACTTCAGTGTCTTTGGCTAAAATTGGGGCCTAAATTACGTTAGGCTCCATTGAGATTTCAACGTGATGATCGATCCTGTTGGTACTACATGTAGAATTCCAAATACGTATGGCAATTACTCAAGGTTCTCACCATCTAAGAGCAGAGAGTGAAGTATGCACGCTCTAGTAAAAATCAACTTTGCACATGGATGACCTCTGTATTATAATTGATCCTTAATATCCCCTCCTTCCTCAGATCACCTTAGATTCTTTGGTGAGGGACTACCTTGGAAACACCTACCAAAGCCCAGATCAAGAGCAAATCACAGAAATGTATTGTAAGCCTATAGATAACTCATAGGAGTCCATAGATAGTCCTACTGTTTTCCCTGGAGAAAATGTCATAGTTGCTTCTGAGGCAGGAATTGCAGAATGTGTTATAGAGCCATCAGTCTGAGACTGAGGTGAATAGAGCACACAGCGATTATGGATAAGTCTGGCATTAGCTCCCGGGCAACACTGCCAGCAGGCTCAGTGCTCAACAAGTGTTGCAAAATATCCCTGCAAATGACATCACTTGTTTCTCTGTTTGATTTTCAATGGTCCTGTTACTCACATGTTTCGATATCAGCAGAAGCCAGTTTCCCTGTGGTACCAAAGTGGATCCTGATGAATTTACCCTTGCAAGTGAGAAAGATGATGTTATATACAAAACTGTTAGCACACGAGTAAGAAGAGATTGAGTTAATAACTCAGACATGCCTTTTGGGGCATTTAAGGCCTGAGAAAACCCTTCTGTGACCCAGAGACTCACAAAGCGAGAGGAGTTGTCATTCCTCACAGTCTTGGCGTTGCCAAAAGCCTCCAGCAGGGGGTTGGCACTGATGATTTGATCTTCCAGAGTCCCCTGTAAAGGCAAGAGCAGTCCTCACATCTGGGGCTTCCTGTGTGCCCTGCCAGTCTTGATTGTGACACACCTGTCAGACCCACCTGCATTTTGCCAGTTTCATCCTTCTTCTTCTCTCCAGTAACTGCAATTGTTGCAAAGTACTGGATGACACGCTTCGTGTTCACAGTCTTTCCTGCCCCAGATTCTCCGCTGTCAAACAGAAACCAGAGAAGAGATCAGAGCTACAGCTCACATTGTCGACATCTAAGACAATCACCACAAACCAGAGAAGAAGAAAAAAATCACATACGTGATCAGGATGGACTGGTTCTCACGATCTGTAAAAGAGAAATCAAGACCATCAGTTTTTAAAACTAGTACGCATTCAATACAAAGATTATTGACTCTGTAAAGATTAATCAGTTTATCCTTTTTAACATTTTGAAGATGTTGCCTGTGATCTTGGTTTTGTGTGTAGCTCCCAGATAGTACTTGCCTCTTGGAGTAAAATTTGTGAAAATAAGAGGCAAAGAATCATGTGTTTCTTCTTAAAATATTATTAATTTTAAAACTTATGGGAAGTTTCAAACGTATACAGAGGTAGAGGCAATAACGTATAAAGAGCTCCTATGTACCCATCATACATACAGTTGCAACAGTTATTATTTGGCCAACTTTGTATAACCTGTACTCCCATCCTAAACTCACTTGGTTATTTTAAAGAAAATTCCAGGCATCATATAATTTCATCTGTAACTACTTCAGTAAGAATCATACAATTTTGAAGTTTCATTTAACAGATGAAGAAACAAACCCAGAGAGAAATAAGTGACTTTTCTAATAGTTACATAGCTTATCAAGATGTTTAGGTCTATTTGACTTCCAGCTTATATATTTTTCTGCTACCTGGCCTCCTCCCGGTTTTTCATATTAATTTGACAGCTGGTAATACTAAAAAAGGAAGGGATCTGGAATTGTAAATGTAGGTGCTCATTTACTTATTTTCCTTTTTATTTTATACACGTTTCTAAGTAATGAAAACAAAAATTGTCACTAGTTATATGACTGATATGTTGGATATATACCAATTTTCTGATTTGTTAAATCTTTAATTCTATACTGATACAGCTTTTAGAGCATTCTCAAATCTAAAAAAATCTATTCAGAGAAATAGATGCTAATTTGGGTGCTATTTAGATGTAGATATAGACTTTAGAGAACTTCAAAGCTCTATTCAGGGAAGTAGAGAGATTTTGGAACATACTCAGATTGATTTCTTTTTCCAATAGAAGAAAAATCAAGAAAGATCATATCACATCTAGTGGGAGCATAGATAAGAAAACAGTGTTCTAGTCTCTAACCGGTCAAATGCCACAGTTTTGGGTGTTTTTTCTATAAAAATCATGTTTGGAGATAAGTAATCTTGAATTCGGAGCAGGCCCAAAACTTGGGGGAGTGGGGACCTCTGTAGGGGTGGTGGTGTACATAGCAGTGTAAATGCAACTGCTAAGTGTTAAAACCTCTGGAATGAGCCCACGTTTGGATAATTTCTGGAAGGTAGCTAGCTTCTGCTGACAACCAAAGAACAGGTTCCTGGTATGATATCCTTGTAGAACTGCTGACCAATTTGTAATGGAAGATTCCTATTTTATCCCTTTCTCTTCCCTCTTCTCCTTTAAAAGACAATTTAAAAACAGTGCATAAAAACAATCAAATAAAAAAACAAAAAGGAGCAAAATCCTCTCCAGTTTCTAATATCTCATGGAAGAACAGGAAACTCAGGAATTTAGAATATTTCCAAAGGCAGTACATTTGGTGTGTGCCGATAAAAGGTTTTTATGCTGTATTTGGGCCTACATTTTGCATCAAAGCCATTTGTTTATGCTTTGATAAGACAGGAATAACAGACTTTGATATAATTTTTAAAAAATATTTTCAGGACTTCCCTGGTGGTCCAGTAGTTAAGACTTTGCCTTCCAACGCAGGGGTTGCAGATTTGATCCCTGGTCAGGGAGCTAAGATCCCATATGCCTCGCAGCCAAAAACCAAAACAGAAGCAATATTGTGACAAATTCAATAAAGACTTAAAAAAAAAAATGGTCCACGTCAAAAAAAAAAAAAAACTTAAAAAAAAGTATTTTCAAAGAAAGAGGGATTTCTATTTTCTTCTATTCTTGTAGGAAAATGCTTCAAAATCTTTGAGAGGAAAGTCATGGCTCGCTCTTTACTCCTGTTCTACCCCAAAGGCTAGTGATATTAGCTGTGTCTTTTAAAGATAAGGAATTCACAAAGCTTTCCCACTATGGCTGGTAACTGTTTTCCTTGATTGCTGTAGATGTGGATATTTAAAAAAAATCTACTTGAACTTTTTTTCTGTCCAAATCAGAAAGTAAAAAAAATGTGAGAAAGCAACAACAAATATGTTTACAGAGGTCTACTAATTATTTCAACAAGGCTTCTGGTTACCAGCTGGGTTAGCTTCGGTAGGTCAATGAATTCAGTGAGCTTCACTTTACTCATCTATAGAATGGCTGCAGGGAAGAATATGTGATATTACAGCTCTGAAAGTTTCTTGAAAGCAGTGAAGCCCCATGTGGCTGCAATGTATTATTGTAATCAAAGCCCAAAGTCTGTTTGTTTGTTAAAGATTCTATTTCCACATTTCTGTAAATAGATGCATCACTCACTCACCAGTCAGCATGAACTGAAAGGCGTTGTCAGAGATGGAGAAGATGTGGGGCGGGGCCTCCTGGCGCTTTTTGCCTCGGTAGGCAGCCACCACCTCAGGGTTGTACACCGGCAGCCACTTGTAGGGGTTGATGGTGACGCAGAAGAGGCCCGAGTAGGTCTGAGAAAATCAGAATATTCAACATGTGGGATTTGTTTTTACTTGGAGAGATAGGTGGAATAAAGGGATGTTGAAAGGCGCTCACATAGATCATCCAGGCTGCGTAACGCTCTTTGAGGTTGTACAGCACTGCTGGCTCGTGCAGGTGGGTCATCATGACCATGTCCTCGATCTTGTCAAATTTGGGAGGGTTCATGGGGAAGACTTGGTCTTCTCTGACAGTTAGAGTCTGGCAAGTAAAGTAAGAGACAAGTTTGTATTAATGGTTGGAGGGAGGATTTATGTTTATCTGCTTTAATTATAAGACTACAGTTGTGGACACTTTCCATTATATTATTCGGTGTCCTTTAAATAAAGGCATGAAAATACATTCATCTTAGCGTTTGATGGTAAGAAAATCTGTTTCCTCTGATGAGCTAGAATACGTACTACTCTTTAAAAATTACTTTTCTCCTCCCACATTTCCTTGTTCCAGGTTTATTTATCAGTTTATATCATTTTACTTAAATGGGTTAAAATTTTCACTTTTCCTGGCCATTTATTACAAGAAACTTCAATTTGGGGGGAAGTAATGGGGATATTAATACATTGTTTATCTAATTAGATAGTAATTGTTTTGATAGGAGAAGCTAGTTTTTATTTCTCCCAAGTTTGGGGATTTAGACTGGGAAGTGAGGAATTGAAGGAAGATGCTGGAGGCCAAGCCTAGTGGCTTTAAAGTCCTTTGGGTAGTTGGGAAAGGGAGAAATGAGGTTACTGCTGAGAATTTCTTTTACCTCCCAGATCTGATGTCTGTTAATGGACCAGAAGGGTGTCTGTATTGGCAATAGGCTTAGAGATTCTGAGCAAGGAAGGCTTCAACTTGAAGCGAGGAGGTGGAGGAATAGGGCGGGGAGTATTTTCTCCTTATGTTTTTACTTACTGCTCCACATTCTGTCTTTACAGTTACTTTCCCTCCTTCTTTGCTTTGTATGATGCTCTTCACATAGGATTCCTTGGGCTCCACCGCAAAGACTGATGATTTAGCATCGAAGGGCTTGTTTTGGGCTTCAATCCGCTCCTTTTCCGATTTTCGAAGGTAGGGAGCAGCTTCGCCAAAAACAGCCATCTCGGCGTCCAAACTCGCACTCATGGCTGCGATTTATTTAGAGAGAATTTTGCCTTGGGGAAAAAATCAGGGAGAGGAGACATAGAAACCGGAAGTTATACACGTGAGCTAGGATTTGAAATGAAAGAAATGTTGAGGCTCCATCTCCTGCCTGGGCTGTAACTGTTCTTCCAAGCTGTTGCTGACCAGTGGTTCTCATACAGTAACTCTAGCGCAGGGCTGCTTTGGAATGAGACTGCAGTCTGAGGCTGCACTTTCAGGGCTTTGAAAATGTCCTTCCCAGATGGCATGTCTTGATCTTCAGGGCTAGGGCATCGACAACTGAGTGAGAACGGAATCCTTGCATGTTTTATTCTCTAGACTGTAACAATATCTATAGCTAAGACTGTTGTTGATGGATTGTTTTATAGCAACTGTCATTCTTTAATCCCCACTTTTCCTTCTGCATAATGTTTGCATCTGCCATTTGCCAGGACAATCATAGAGTTAGGAGGGAAAGTTTGTTTTGTGCAAATGGAGATTGATATTTTCCAAGCTATCGAAAACATCTTTGCCTTTTAGGTGGCCATTTTTTCTCTCATAAGCCAAATAATTATTTTTAACATCTACTTTATGTTGATATTTGGTGTTATATCTCTCGGTGGGTCATTAAAAACCCCATACTAAATTCTTGTCATTCTAGGTTTTTTGTTTTTTTTTTTTATCATTTGGCTTGTTACCAAGAGACTTAGCATTGCCTTAATTCCAAAATCTCTTTTAACATTCTCCTTTTGGCATGAGAGATTTCAACTGTCAGTTAACAGATCTAACCACAGAGAAATGAGAGCTTCAGCACGAAGAAGTTTCTTCATCCCACATAAATTCCACAGGCTTCTTTTCTTTCCGTCCAGAAAAAGAAAAGAGGCAAAAATTTAAGAGTTCATCGCATGTATGTGAGCCACCGTCCTCCGTTGATAGATGTGTCTCTCAGTGTTGGCGTGTTACTTCGGTTGGGTCTTTCCTTTGCTCTCAGGCAGTGAATTACTTGGGGGGAGGGCCAGGATCTCTTCTAAATTAGGTACGATATTTAGCCCTCTGTGGGTGTAATACTTGTGATTTTTTAAACGAACAATAACAAACCTTTCTAAAAACTACAGTGAATCATGAAAAGGTAGCTAAAATACTATGGTTTTAATAAGATGTTTGTTTTTGTTTACATTTTTAGATTAAGAATTTTTCTGGGTATTTAAAAAATATTGGTAAAGTGTATAAGTATTCATTGCTTGTCAGGAGGGGGAGGTTAGCATGGAATAGTCCATTGCCCCTGGACAGTTCTAAGTGCAGCTGAGAACTCACTGTCAAAATTCATTCTTTCCTAAATGGTCCTTTAATCCTGGAATTCAGATGAGGGTGGTCTCTGAGAATAAGACATTCTGAAAAAATGATTTCCCAGCATTTATAAGCAGACATTTGGAAGCACAATCTATTTACATAACTGCAAAAATATGGAAATGCTGTACAGTGAAGAGCTGTTCCCAGCATCGTTAGCCTAAATAAATCCCCTCTGTCATCAATAAATGAATAAAGCAGAGTCTTACCTCTGGATTCCAGATGAAGATGCAGGTTCAGAAGCGTCCACACTGTAAAATAACAAGTTTCTTATTAGTGAAGCTCTGAAATTCCAGTAAGATAGTTATAGAATTAAAATATTTCCCTGGTCTAAAACTTGGCTGTATGAAAATAAAAGTCAAAGTTGGGAGGAACAGTCTCATGCTCAGAGATGGGCCACGGGGTAAGCTGTTTCTGCCCCCAGAGTCCTTCAGGTCCCAAGGCCCCCATCACTTACCTCTGGGTTCTTGGTGGAGATGAAGCAGGAGGGCTTCTTCATGCTTATATAGGGGCTGATGTGCTGATGCTGCAGCTACCTCCTCTTTGTTAGAGCAAGACATTTGGCAGCATGAACCCTCAGAATAATTTGTACTGACATTTGTCACGTTTGGATATAATTAGAAGTATTCATATTATTTTGAGTATGTGAACCAATCTCCTATAAATAACTTGACAGCGACCAATATGCTGGCAGAGAATGCTTTCTAGTGTGCTGGGAAGGTAATCTTTGACAGTGCCTGGTGGGGCCTCCTAAAAGCTATATTCGTTTTGGCAAACTCTCTCGCACATGCCTGTGGTGACCCAGTGATCACATACTCAGCGACGCATTGCTTTCAGGACCCTATTACCACTTTTCCTTCTTTGGTACCACAGGAACCCCCACCTCCTCCACACCCTTGGGCCACTGCCAAGGCTCCCCCTTGGAGTCTGGGCTCAGGCAGCAGGGCCAAGGTGAGAGGAGATGCTATCCTGAGTCTCTACCGTCGGGTCAGTGCCCATCCACCCAACACTGAAAAAAATGATTATTTATTACAAAATAATATGTATTCATTGTAGGAAAAAATACAGATAAGCAAAGAGAAAAAATGTCTATAATCCCAATATGCAGAGGTAAGATATAAACATATAAGTGCATATATGTATAAGATATAGACATATAAGTACATATATGTCTTACAACCTACTTTAAAAATTATATCACAGGTAATTTTCATACCACTAATGAAATTTACACCCTTATTCTTTCTTTTTTAAAATAATTAATTAATTAATTTTGGCTGCGTTGGGTCTTCGTTGCTGCGGGCAGGCTTTCTCTAGTTGCGGCGAGCAAGGGCTACTCTTCGTTGCAGAGCACGGGCTCTAGGTGCGTGGGCCTCACTAGCTGTGGTATGTGGGCTCAGTAGCTGTGGCTCGCGGGCTGTAGAGCGCAGGCTCTGTAGCTGTGGCGCACGGGCTTAGCTGCTCCGTGGCTTGTGGGATCTTCCCGGACCAGGGCTCCAACCTGTGTGCCCTGCATTGGCAGGCGGATTCTTAACCACTGCGCCACCAGGGAAGTCCCTACACCCTTATTCTTTAAACAAATTATATTATGATCATTCTTTTGTTTGTTTGTTTGTTTTGCGGTACGCGGGCCTCTCACTGCTGTGGCCTCTCCCGTTGCGGAGCACAGGCTCCGGACGCGCAGGCTCAGCGGCCATGGCTCACGGGCCCAGCCGCTCCGCGGCATGTGGGATCTTCCCAGACCGGGGCACGAACCCGTGTCCCCTGCATCGGCAGGCGGACTCTCAACCACTGCGCCACCAGGGAAGCCCTATGATCATTCTTTTAAAATTAGAATCTTTTCTTCTTTTAATGGCTAGGGATATTGAGGTATAATTTATATACGGCAAAATTGACTCTTTTTAGGTGACGGTTATATAAGAGTTTTTCTGCTGCTATTTAAAAAATATTTTTAAATTTACAATAAAATTCACTTCTTTTGTTTTATAGTTCTATGAGTTTTTGCATGTGTACTCTTTCTTGTAACCACTGGCATAGACAGGATGCAGAACTTCATTTCTGTGAGTTTCGATAAACATGTGCTGTTGTGTAACCTCTTACGTTCTAATTATATGAAAAATTAAAGCCTTGTAGATTAGACAAAAATTAATTGGATTGCATCTAATGTCTCATAAAATATGATATTTGATGTATACTTTATATCTGGTTTTCGAATAATTGTAATCATAAATGTGAATTAAACTGTTCCATTCGTAGATATAAGGCCAAGAGAATTGAAAACATACACTTATACAGAAACTTGCACATAAATGTTCATAACAGCATTATCCATAATAGCTAAGTGGAAACAACCCACATGTCCATTCCCTACCTCTGCGTCTTTATTCCCGTGTCCTCGAGTCCATTCTCTACATCTGCTTCTTTATTCCTGTCCTGCCCCTAGGTTCTTCAGAACCATTTTTTTTTTTTTAGATTCCATATATATATGTGTTAGCATACAGTATTTGCTTTTCTCTTTCTGACTTACTTCACTCTGTATGACAGGCTCTAGGTCCATCCACCTGACTACAAATCACTCAATTTCATTTCTTTTTATGGCTGAGTAATATTCCATTTTATATATGTGCCACATCTTCTTTATCCATTCATCTGTTGATGGACACTTAGGTTGCTTCCATGTCCTGGCTATTGTAAATAGTGCTGTAATGAACATTGTGGGTACATGGCTCTTTTTGAATTATGGTTTTCTCAGGGTATATGCCCAGTAGTGTGATTGCTGGGTTATATGGTAGTTCTATTTTTAGTTTTTTGAGGAACCTCCATACTGTTCTCCATAGTGGCTGTACCAATTTACACTCCCACCAACAGTGCAAGAGGGTTTCCTTTTCTCCACACTCTCTCCAGCACTTATTGTTTGTAGATTTTTTGATGATGGCCATTCTGACCAGTGTGAGGTGATACCTCATTGTAGTTTTGATTTGAATTTCTCTGTGATGTTGAGCGTCCTTTCATGTGTTTGTTGGCAATCTGTATATCTTCTTTGGAGAAATGTCTATCTAGGTCTTCTGCCCATTTTTGGATTGGGTGGTTTGTTTGTTTTTGGTATTGAGCTGCATGAGCTGCTTGTAAATTTTGAGATTAATCCTTTGTCAGTTGCTTCATTTGCAAATATTTTCTCCCATTCTGAGGGCTTTTTGTCTTGCTTATGGTTTCCTTTGCTGTGCAAAAGCTTTTAACTTTCATTGGGTCCGATTTGTTTATTTTTGTTTCCATTTCTCTAGGAGTTGGGTCAAAAAGGATCTTGCTGTGATTTATGTCATAGAGTGTTCTGCCTAAGTTTTCCTCTAAGAGTTTTATAGTGTCTGACTTTACATTTAGGTCTTTAATCCATTTTGAGTTTATTCTTGTGTATGGCGTTAGGGAGTGTTCTAATTTCATTCTTTTACGTGTAGCTGTCCGGTTTTCCCAGCACCATTTATTGAAGAGGCTGTCTTTTCTCCATTGTATATTCTTGCCTGCTTTATCAAAGATAAGGTGACCATATGTTCATGGGTTTATCTCTGGGCTTTCTATCCTGTTCCATTGATCTATATTTCTGTTTATGTGCGAGTAACATATTGTCTTGGTTACTGTAGCTTTATAGTATAGTTTGATGTCAGGGAGACTGGTTCCTCCATCTCCGTTTTTCGTTCTCAAGAATGATTTGGCTCTTTGGGGTCTTTTGTGTTTCCATACAAATTGTGCAATTTTTTGTTCTAGTTCTGTGAAAAATGCCATTGGTAGTTTCATAGGGATTGCATTGAATCTGTAGATTGCTTTGTGCAGTATAGTCATTTTCACAATGTTGATTCTTCCAATCCAAGAACATGGTATAGCTCTCCATCTGTTTGTATCATCTTTAATTTCTTTCATCAGTGTCTTACAGTTTTCTGCATACAGGTCTTTTGTCTCCTTAGGTAGGTTTATCCCTAGGTATTTTATTCCTTTTGTTGCAGTGGTAAATGGGAGTGTTTCCTTAATTTCTCTTTCAGATTTTTTCATCATTAGTTTATAGGAATGCAGGAGATTTCTGTGCATTAATTTTATATCCTCTTACTTTACCAAATTCATTGATTAGCTCTAGTAGTTTTCTGGTAGCATCTTTAGGATTCTCTATGTGTAGTATCATGTCATCTGCAAACAGTGACAGTTTTACTTCTTCTTTTCTGATTTGGATTCCTTTTATTTCTTTTTCATCTCTGATTGCTGTGGCTAAAACTTCCAGAGCTATGTTGAATAATAGTGGTGACAGTCGGCAACATTTTCTTGTTCCTGATCTTAGTGGAAATGGTTTCAGTTTTACACCATTCAGAACAATGTTGGCTGTGGGTTTGTCATGTATGGCTTTTATTATGTTGAGGTAAGTTCCCTCTGTGCCTACTCTCTGGAGAGTTTTTATCATAAATGGGTATTGAATTCTGTTGAAAGCTTTTTCTGCATCTGTTGAGATTATCATATGATTTTTATCCTTCAATTTATTGGTATGGTGTATCACACTGATTGATTTGCGTATATTGAAGAATCCTTGCATTCCTGGGATAAACCCCACTTAATCATGGTGTATGATCCATGGTGTATGTTGGATTCTGTTTGCTAGTATTTTGTTGAGGATTTTTGCATCTATGTTCATCAGTGATATTAGCCTGTAGTTTTCTTTTTTTGTGACATCTTTGTCTGGTTTCGGTATCAGAGTGATGGTGGCCTCGTAGAATGAGTTTGGGAGTGTTCCTCCCTCTGCTATATTTTGGAAGAGTTTGAGAAGGATAGGTGTTAGCTCTTCTCTAAATGTTTGATAGAATTCACCTGTGAGTCCATCTGTTCCTGGGCTTTTGTTTGTTGGAAGTTTTTTTTTGTGTGTGTTACGCGGGCCTCTCACTGTTGTGGCCTCTTCCGTTGCGGAGCACAGGCTCTGGACGCACAGACTTAGTAGGCATGGCTCACGGGCCCAGCCGCTCCGTGGCATGTGGGATCCTCCCAGACCGGGGCACAAACCCGTGTCCCCTGCATCGGCAGGCGGACTCTCAACCACTGTGCCACCAGGGAAGCCCTGTTGGAAGATTTTTAATCAGAGTTTCAATTTCAGTGCTTGTGATTGGTCTGTTCATATTTTCTATTTCTTCCTGATTCAGTCTTGGCACGTTGTGCATTTCTAAGAATTAGTCCATTTCTTCCAGGTTGTCCATTTTATTGGCATAGAGTTGCTTGTAGTAATCTCTCATGATCCTTTGTACTTCTGCAGTGTCAGTTGTTACTTCTCCTTTTTCATTTCGAATTCTGTTGATTTGAGTCTTCTCCCTTTTTTTCTTGATGAGTCTGG
>NW_020837982.1:12855391-12869307 GCF_003676395.1 Aethalodelphis obliquidens
TAGTTTTATTGATCTTTGCTATCGTTTCCTTCATTTCTTTTTCATTTATTTCTGATCTGATCTTTATGATTTCTTTCCTTCTGGTAACTTTAGATTTTTTTTGTTCTTCTTTCTCTAATTGCTTTAGGTGCAAGGTTAGGTTGTTTATATGAGATTTTTCTTGTTTCTTGAGGTAGGATTGTATTGCTATAAACTTCCCTGTTAGAACTGCTTTTGCTGCATCCCATAGGTTTTGGGTCGTCGTGTCTCCATTGTCATTTGTTTCTAGGTATTTTTTGATTTCCTCTTTGATTTCTTCAGTGATCACTTCGTTATTAAGTAGTGTATTGTTTAGCCTCCATGTGTTTGTATTTTTTCCAGATCTTTTCCTGTAATTGATATCTAGTCTCATAGCGTTGTGGTCGGAAAAGATACTTGATACAATTTCAATTTCCTTAAATTTACCAAGGCTTGATTTTTGACCCAAGATATTATCTATCCTGGAGAACGTTCCATGAGCACTTGAGGAAAATGTGTATTCTGTTGTTTTTGGATGGAATGTCCTATAAATATCAATTAAGTCCATCTTGTTTAATGTGTCATTTGAAGCTTGTGTTTCCTTATTTATTTTCATTTTGGATGATCAGTCCATTGGTGAAAGTGGGGTGTTAAAGCCCCCTACTATGAATGTGTTACTGTCGATTTCCCCTTTTATGGCTGTTAGCATTTGCCTTATGTGTTGAGGTGCTCCTATGTTGGGTGCATAAATATTTACAGTTGTTATATCTTCTTCTTGGATCGATCCCTTGATCATTATGTAGTGTCCTTCTTTGTCTCTTCTAATAGTCTTTATTTTAAAGTCTATTTTGTCTGATATGAGAATTGCTACTCCAGCTTTCTTTTGGTTTCCATTTGCATGGAATATCTTTTTCCATCCCCTTACTTTCAGTCTGTATGTGTCTCTAGGTCTGAAGTGGGTCTCTTGTAGACAGCATATGTATGGGTCTTGTTTTTGTATCCATTCAGCTAGTCTCTCTTTTGGTGGGAGCATTTAATCCATTCACATTTAAGGTAATTATCGATATGTGTGTTCCTCTTCCCCTTTTCTTACTTGTTTTGGGTTTGTTATTGTAGATCTTTTCCTTCTCTTGTGTTTCTTGCCTAGAGAAGTTCCTTTAGCATTTGTTGTAAAGCTCGTTTGGTGGTGCTGAACTCTCAGCTTTTGCTTGTCTGTAAAGGTTTTAATTTCTCCAACAAATCTGAATGAGATCCTTGCTGGGTAGAGTAATCTTGGTTGTAGGTTTTTCTCCTTCATCACTTTAAATATGTCCTGCCACTCCCTCCTCGCTTGCAGAGTTTCTGCTGAGAGATCAGCTGTTAACCTTATGGGGATTCCCTTGTGTGTTATTTGTTATTTTTCCCTTGCTGCTTTTAATATGTTTTTTTTGTATTTAATTTTTGACAGTTTGATTAATATGTGTCTTGGCGTGTTTCTCCTTGGATTTTTCCTGTATGGGATTCGCTGTGCTTCCTGGACTTGATTAACTGTTTCCTTTCCCATATTAGGGAAGTTTTTAACTATAATCTCTTCAAATATTTTCTCAGTCCCTTTCTTTTTCTCTTCTTCTTCTGGAACCCCTATAGTTCAAATGTTGGTGTGTTTAATGTTGTCCCAGAGGTCTATGAGACTGTCCTCAGTTCTTTTCATTCTCTTTTCTTTATTCTGCTCTGCAGTAGTTATTTCCACTATTTTATCTTCCAGGTCACTTATCCGTTCTTCTGCCTCAGTTATTCTGCTATTGATTCCTTCTAGAGTATTTTTCATTTCATTTATTGTGTTGTTCATTGTTGCTTGTTTCATCTTTAGTTCTCCTAGGTCCTTGTTAAATGTTTCTTGCATTTTCTCTATTCTATTTCCAAGATTTTGGATCATCTTTACTATCATTATTCTGAATTCTTTTTCAGGTAGACTGCCTATATCCTCTTCATTTGTTAGGTCTGGTGGGTTTTTATCTTGCTCCTTCATCTGCTGTGTGTTTTTCTGTCTTCTCATTTTGCCTATCTTATGTGTTTGGGGTCTCCTTTTTGCAGGCTGCAGGTTTGTAGTTCCTGTTGTTTTTGGTGTATGTCCCCAGTGGCTAAAGTTGGTTCAGTGGGTTGTGTAGGCTTCTTGGTGTAGGGGACTAGTGCCTGTGTTCTGGTGGATGAGGCTGGTACTTGTCTTTCTGGTGGTGTGTTGTGGGGTGTCTGTGGACTTATTATGATTTTAGGCAGCCTCTCTGCTAATGGGTGGGGTTGTGTTCCTGTCTTGCTAGTTGTTTAGCTTAGGGTGTCCAGCACTGTAGCTTGCTTGTTGTTGAGTGAAGCTGGGTGCTGGTGTTGAGATGGAGATCTCTCGGAGATTTTTGCTGTTTGATATTATGTGCAGCTGGGAGGCCTCTTGTGGACCAGTGTCCTGAAGTTGGCTCTCCCACCTCAGAGGCACAACACTGACTCTGGCTGCAGCACCAAGAGCCTTTCATCCACACGGCTATGTGCACATTATGGGAAAAGGAAGGCTTTAGACACCGAAACTCGCCCCTGCTGAACCCCGCAGGCCCTCCTTGGAGAGGGATGGAAAGGGGCGCTTGCTCGGGGGGGGGGACGCCTCCAAGTCTCGGGCTGGGGGCGGAGCCTGCTCCTTGTGGTTTTAATCTGTATTCTCTAGACCAGTGATACTGAGCATCTTTTAATTTGGTTATTGGACCTTCACATATCTTTTTTTTGAAAGTGTCTGTGAAAGTCTTTTGCCCATTTTTATTGGACTGTTTGCTTTTTTATTGGTTTATAACATTATATAACTTTTATGTGTACAGTATTACATTTCAACTTTTGTATGCACTATGGTGTGCTTACCACCAAAGGTTTAGTTTCTATCTAGTCACCATATAGTTGACCCCCTTTACCCATTTTTCCCTCCCCCAACCCCCTTCTCCTCTGGTAACCACTACTCTACTCTGTTCTCTGTATCTGTGTTTGCTTTTGTTTATTTTGTTTCGGTTACTTTTGTTTGTTTAGTCCACATATTAGTGAAATCATACAGTATTCGTCTTTTTCCATCTGATTTATTTCATTTAGCGTAATACCCTCAAGGTCCATCCATGTTGTTGTATATGACAAGATTTCACCTTTTTTATGGCTGAGTAGTATTCTATATATTACCACATCTTCTTTATCCATTCATCCATTAGTGGACACTTAGGTCATTTTCATATCTTGGCTGTTGTAAATAATGCTGTGATGAACATAGGAGTGCATATATTTTTTTTTTTTTGCGGTATGCAGACCTCTCACTGTTGTGGCCTCTCCCGTTGCGGAGCACAGGCTCCAGACGCACAGGCTCAGCGGCCATGGCTCACGGGCCCAGCCGCTCCGTGGCATGTGGGATCCTCCCAGACTGGGGCACGGACCCGTGTCCCCTGCATCGGCAGGCGGACTCTCAACCACTGCGCCACCAGGGGAGCCCCGCATGTATCTTTTTTAATTAATGTTTTCATAATCTCTGGATAAATACCCAGAAGTGGGATAGCTGGATCATATGGTAGTTCTATTCTTAACTTTTTGAGCAATCTCCATACTGTTTTCCGTAGTGGCTACACTAATTTACATTCCCATCAGCAGTGCATGAGGGTTCCCTTTTCTTTACATCTTCACCAACACTTGTTACTTCTTGCCTTTTTGATAATAGCTGTTCTAACAGGCTTAAGGTGATGTCTCACTGTCGTTTTGATTTGCATTTCCCTGATAGTTAGTGATGTTGAAAATCTTTTCATGTGCCTGTTGGCCATCTGTATGTCATCTGTGGAAAAAATGTCTAGTGAACTCCTCTGCCTATTTTTTAATCAGGTTGTTTATTTTTTGGTTGTTGAGTTGTATGAATTCTTTATGTATTTTGGATATTAACCCATTAATGGACATATGATTTGCACATATCTTCTTTCATTTGGTAGGTTGTCTTTTTCTCTCTCCTCTCTTTCTGGTACTCCCATTACACATATACTGGTGTGTTTAATGGTTTTTCATGTTTCTCTGATTTTTTTTTTTCCATTTTTTTCTCCTCTGTTCTTTGGTTTGCATAGTCTCTATCACTCTGCCTTCAAGCTTGCTTATTCTTTCTTTCTGTTCAAATATACTGTTAAGCCCCTCTAATGAATTTTTTTTTTTTTTTTTTGCGGTACGCGGGCCTCTCACTGTTGTGGCCTCTCCTGTTGTGGAGCACAGGCTCCAGACGCGCAGGCTCAGAGGCCATGGCTCACAGGCCTAGCCGCTCCACGGCATGTGGGATCTTCCCGGACCAGGGCATGAACCTGTGTCCCCTGCATTGGCAGGTGGACTCTCAACCACTGCCCCACCAGGGAAGCCCCCCTCTAATGAATTTTTATTTGTTATTGTGCTTTTCAATTCCAGAATTCCATTTGGTTCCTTTAAAATAATTTCTGTCTTCAAAAAATATATATTTATTTATTTATATTTTGACTGCACTGGGTTTTTCTTTTTAATTTATTTATTTTATTTATTTATTTTTGGTTGCATTGGATCTTTGTTGCTGTGTGCGGGTTTTCTCTAGTTGCAGTGAGCGGGGGCTACTCTTTGTTGCAGTGCGCGGGCTACTCTTCGTTGCGATGCACCGGCTTCTCACTGCGGTGGCTTCTCTTGTTGCAGAGCTCGGACTCTAGGTGCCCGGGCTTAAGGAGTTGTGGCTTGCTAGTTCTGGAGCGCAGGCTCAGTAGTTGTGGCGCATGGGCTTAGTTGCTCCATGGCATGTGGGATCTTCCCGGACCAGGGCTCAAACCCATGTCCCCTGCATTGGCAGGTGGATTCTTAACCACTGCGCCACAGGGAAGCCCCTGCACTGGGTTTTAGTTGCGGCATGCAAGCTTCTTAGTTGCAGCATGTGGACTCTTAGTTGCAGCAAGGGAATCTTAGTTGCAGCGTGCATGTGCGATCTAGTTCCCAGACCAGGGATCGAACCCGGGCCCCCTGCGTTGAGAACGTGGAGTCTTATCCACTGGACCATCAGGGAAGTCCCAATAATTTCTGTTTATTGATAGTTTCTATTTGATGTGAAATGGTCATCGTGCCTTCCTTTACTTCCTTTTATCATGATTTATTTTATCTCTGTGAACATATTTATAATTGCTATTTTGATGTGTTTTCTGTTAAATCCAACATCTGGTTACTGTCACAGGCAGCTCATGTCACCTTCTTTTTTCAGTGTACAGGTCATAATTGTTTCTTTGTATGCCTCATAATTTTTTGTTGGAAACTAGACATTTTAGATAATATGTTGTAGCAACTCTGGGTGCTGCCACCATTCTCAGGGCTTGTTAGTTTTATTTGCTTATTTATTTTTTTTAACTGGCTGACTTATTTTAATGAAGTTTATTTCCTACCGATAGGCTTAAACCTCTGATGTTACTCCCCTTAGAAGTGCAGTTTTGGTATGCCTACAGTCACCTTAGGATGGCGGTGGTTTTGATAAAGCTCTTTTTCTGTCTTTTCCTGACCACATCTGGCTGTTAAACTCCACTAATTTCTGGCTGATTACTTTATTGTTTTTAATAATGCCCTTGGGCATAGATTGTTCTACAGATTAATCCAATAAAATTCTGGCTCCTTTAAAAAAATAGCTTCTGAGGTCAGTGTTTGATATTTGTTCTTACACCTGTAGGATTCCTCCTAACTAGTATTCCATAGTGTCTCCTGAATGCTAGCTGGCCTACAGGTTAACCTGTATCATGCATCTTTCCCAATTTCCTTTCACAACTTCTGCTGTCCTTGAGAGTGAAGTTAGGCTTGAACTTCTCTGCCCTCTTTTGCAAATGAAATCAGTTCCTTTGGGCAAATATTAGGAGCGCTCTGTTTTATGACCTGCTTCTCCCCTCAGGCAAAGTCTCTGAGCCAAGGCTTTGGAGCTGGTGGTAGGCACAACTGTTAACTTCTCTCCTAGTGACACTCCTACTCTAGGAGCTGAGCACTTGCTGGTGCCTGAGGTCCTCTTGGCTTATCCCTCTTGGAGTGGAACCAGCACCTTAGAAAGCAGATGTAGGTTTAATCAGGGCCTCAGTGCTCTAAGCACACTGGATCCATGAAAGAGCCTTTATTCCATGAGGGATGGCTGGGAAGGAGAGAGCCCCCACCTCATGACTGCACTTTCCAAGGAGTTAGCCTCAGAAACTGGTAGCTGGAGGGAGAATGAGAAATACTGATGTCTTGTCCTTCCTGGGAAGAAAGTGCTCTGTCTGGGAGCAGCCTGTGTTCTTCTTGGCTTTAGTAATTGGGAGTGGAGTCCCTTTTTCTCTGAACTGGGAGGGTGGAAGAGAGGAAGTGATCTTGATTCAAATATTGCAGACCCTTAGGGACTTCCCTGGTGGTCCAGTGGTTAAGACTCCACACCTCCAATGCAGGGGTCGGGGAACTAAGATCCCACATGCTGCGTGGCAAAAAAAAAAGTCACAGACCCTTACCTTTCTTACAGAATTTTTATAGATTTTCTTGATAGACATTTCTTCATTTGCTGTTTTCCCTTAGGACCATTTCCGAAGGCTTTCAATATTGTTGTTTTTAAAGTAATTTTCACCAGTTTCACTGGGCAAAGGGTCAGTGGGACTCCTCAGGCTGTCTTACCAGAAATTGGTCCTTCCTATAGTATTGGGGGGGGTGTGTGTGTGTGTGTGAGAGTGTAGGTGTGTATTTCTTTGCATGTCATTTTTGTAGTTGCTTTAGCTATGTATATAGAAAACTTACCGTTGTCTTCTTTTGTTGTCATGTTATCAGTTCAAGTGAAATATAGAAACTTTACCTCCCTATAAGTCCCTTTACTCTCCCCTATTTATTGATACAATTGTCTTAAATATTTCCTCTCACATACATTTATAGCCACATCAGACAGTGGTATATTTTTGCTTCAATCATTAAACATAACTTAAAAAACTTAAGAAGAGAAAGCCGGTTGTATCTACTACTATTTTTGCTTCCTGTGTTCTTTCCTTTTGGATGTTCCAGGGTTTCTTCCTTTATTGTTTCCTTTCTATTTAGAGGACTTTCTTTCGCCATTCTTTTAGGGTAGGTATGCTGATGACAATTTTCTTAGTTTTCACTTTTCTGAGAATGCCTTGATTTTCCTTTCATTCCTGAAGCATATTTTTTTTCCTGAAAACAAAATTCTGGGTTGACAGTTCTTTTCTTTTAGCACCTGAAAAATATCCTATCACTTCTTTCTGGCCTCCCCGGTTTCTGGTGAGAAATTCTCGATTATTTGAATAAATGGTATCTCTGGCTGCTTCCAAGGTATTTTTCTTTGCTTTTAGTATTCGGAAGTTTATGATACGTCTTGCTGTGGATTCTCTGAGTTTATCCTATTTGGATAAACTCCTTATTAAATCTGTAGGTTATGTCTCTTGCCAAATTTAGAACTTTTCAGCCATTATTTCTTTGAGTACTTTTTCACTTTCTTCCTTCTCTTTATCTAGCACTCTGATAACATGAATGTTATATTTTTTTGTTATGGAGCCACAGAGCCCTTAGGCTCTGTACATTTTTCCTTTCCATTTTCTTTCAGTTCTTTAGATTGGGTTATTTCTGCTCTATATTCCAGTTCACTGATTCTTTCCTCTGTCCCCTCCACTTTTCCATTGAGCCCATTTATTGAGTTTTAAAAATTTGTTATTTATTTTTCATTTCTAAAATTTCCATTTGTTATTTTTAGATCTTCTGTTTCTTTGCTGAGACTTCATATTTTTACATTTGTTTTAAGCAGGTTCATAATTGCTCCTTGAAGCATTTTTATTGTAGATGCTTTAAAATCTTTGTCAGATAATTCTGATATCTCTATCATCTTGATTTTGGCTTTTTCCATTCATTTATCCTTTTTCATTCAGTGCGAGATCTTCTTGAATGGTGAGTGATCTTCAACTGAAGCCTGGACATTTTTGTATTACGTTCTGAGATTTTGGATCCTATTTAAACCTTTTATCTGGTTTCCTGTGACATTGTTCTGTCAACGTAAGGGGGGTGGTAGCACTTCAATACTTCCGGGTACGCGTCCAGGTTGCCTTCTGTTGACACCTGAGAGGGAAGTCTCCTTATTATTCCTGAGTGGGGATGGGTGGCTCCCATGTGTTCTCCTCTGACACCACAGTTGGGAGGTGGTGGCCTCATTACCACTGGGCAATGGTGAAAATGCTGACTTTCTACTAGGCCTCCTCTGACAGGGAGAAGGACAAGAGGTGCCTTGTTGTTGCCTGGTGGTTGAGAGTCAGGGATCCCCATGTCATTTTTTTTTTTTTTTTGAAAAATATTTGGTAGCATGGATACATGTTCACAACACAATCTTAACTGAAAAACACAGCATATAACATTCTTTATTTATTTTCTTTTTTCTTCCTACTATAATGCATGCTCACTGTAGTAAGTCACATCACATGTTGTAGTAAGTCAATATCACCCCATGACCCAATTAATATAGTCAGTGTTAACAATTTGGTCAGTTTCCTTCACACCTTACTTCATGCTCATATAAACATACACAATTATATACATATATACAATATGTTTTTAATTTTATAAATCTATTTATAGATTTTAAAAGTACTGGGTGGAATCCAGTACTGTATGGAATCCAGTACTTTTAAAATCTATAAGTAACTTGGATGGAATCCAAGTTATTTCTGAGAAATTGGATTAGGAAATATTTTTTTATTTTTCTGTATTTTCCAAATTATCTCTATAGAACATTAAAAAAACACTGAGTGAAGCCATACCTGAGTTAACCAGGTATTTTTTGTTTTGTTTTGTTTTTTTAACATCTTTATTAGAGTATAATTGCTTTACAGTGGTGTGTCAGTTTCTGCTTTATAACAAAGTGAATCAGCTATACATATACATATATCCCCACATCTCTTCCCTCTTGCATCTCCCTCCCTCCCACCCTCCCTACCCCACCCCTCTAGGTGGTCACAAAGCACCGAGCTGATCTCCCTGTGCTATGTGGCTGCTTCCCACTAGCTATCTATTTTACATTTGGTAGTGTATATATGTCCATGCCACTCTCTCACTTTGTCCCAGCTTATTATCCTTCCCCCTCCCCATATCCTCAAGTCCATTCTCTAGTAGGTCTGCGTCTTTATTCCCGTCTTGCCCCTAGGTTCTTCTGACCATTTTCTTTTTTTCTTTTAGATTCCATATATATGTGTTAGCACACGGTATTTGTTTTCCTCTTCCCCATGTCATCTTTACTGGCACCATTTGTGGGGTCCCATTACTGGCTAGCAAGCATGAAAGTCTCATCTTCCGTGAATGCTGTGAAACTGTCTTAACTCCCTCAGTGCTCTTCTGGGCCTTTCTTTGTACCACTGTTGGAACCCTGCTTTCATTCTGCGTTCTTATTAATTTCTGTCATTGTCATCTCTAATGTGGGGCTGTAGTACATTATATGTAATTCCTTTGTGAAATACTTGGTCATGATATAGAGCTGTGGTTTTCAGAATGTAGTCCCTGGACCAGCAGCATCAGCATCACCCGGAACTTGTTAGAAATGCAGATTCTTGGCCCCAACATGGACCTACTGAATTAGGAACTCTGGAAGTGGGACCCCAAAATCTGTGTTTTACCAAGTCCTCCAGATGATTCTGATGCATGCTACACTTGAACACCACTGATGTGGAGGTTCACATAATCCCTTGGCTCATGAGGAAGGATGCTGGAGGTCTTAATGCTCAGAGTCACCCCTCAGCAAAATTGTTAATAAATGGCCTTTGTGGACATATTTTCTTATCTCCCCCTTGCCCACCCTCAGGGTTGCCTTCCTTCAGGCACATCTCAAGAGACCTCTTTCTTTTAGATACTTTCTTAGTTGAATAGCCAATAATTCTAGCTAGGGTATTAGCTGAAATTAGTATATTTTCAATTTAATAAGAGATTAAAGTGAACATCCTCCAAGATGCCAAGTATTCAGTCTCTAATAGGAAGCTATTTAGATATAAGATTGATAGACAGGGAGGTAATGTTTTGGAGTAATGTTTGGAGGTAATGTTTTGAGATTTCTTCTGTTCTTGGTATCTCTTGGTTATGTGAACAGTTATGAATTGAGCCAAGGGAAGAAGATTCATGGTATTTCCAAGTATCAGTATGTCAGTGGTCCCAGATTTTGCTTTCAGTGACCATGGCCTTTAAGGCCTCAGAACATAGAGTGGTAAAGAAACTGGCCTTAGTATAAATTCTTAGGAGATTTTATTAGTTTAATGATACCTGGCTGGATACCAAAAGCACTAGGGCATGGTTGTCTCTGCCTAGTTCCCTATGTGTATATTTTAAATAGGTTCATCAATAAGTTAGGGAAAATGTCCCTTGCCCTTTGTAACTTTTCACAGTCTTCTCCCAGTCTCAATTTCTTTCCAATACAGTTAGTCTAAGAGCTACTTATCAGAGAGGAATCACTTAAACTACCTCTATTTTTCCTGATTTAAAGTTGGTTTTGGAGTCAGCCTCCTGCTCTCTCCTTGCTTGTATCCTGTTTAGATTCTCTTATCCAGTATCAATAGTTTAGAAACAGTTCCCAAATCTCAATGATCCCTCATATCAATTAAAGAAAATACAAAGAGTGTTATAAGTATTTATAGATGATCATGTGTGGTTTTCTTGTAAGATATAAGGAAATAGGTCTATGAATCACTTAATCTGTGAGGAAGATGAAGAAGAATATTAACTAGCATAGTTGTGACTCCAAATCCTTGCTGCTTTAATCAGGGACACCAGAGTAATTGACCCCTAGATAATGAAATCCACTCTCAACTCTCTACATAAGCAATTATTTAAATAGTTAGGAGACAGAATAATAAAGCAGTTGCCCATTGCTTTTGAGGTCAATAAGTTAACTCTACAGAGTTTAATTAAAATTTGATAATAAATGCCTACTCTAGGCAGGATATTTCATTAGTCTTCATCGTGGCCTAGGTAAAATATTCCTTATAATTATTTTCTACCCCTTTTAAATTCTCTTCTCATGAAGCAGGCTTCTTACTGCTAATTAGGATTCTCACACCGGGGAAAGAGATTCCCCAAAAGCAGCCTCCTCATTAGAAAGGGGTATCCACCACTGTAAAAGAATAAATTGGTATTCAACTATGTTATTTTTAAAATGTCTACACAATGAAGCCAAATTGTAAGCTTTAAACAAGTATCACTGCTCCCCATCCCTCACTTTGGCAATAGCTATGATAAAATTTTAGTCACATTCTTTTTGATATTAAGAAATTATTTTTCTGGTTCCTGCTTAAAATATGTATGGTACTGAGAAAATTCAGGTTCCTTGGTAAGCAGAATTGTATGTAGAAATTAGGTCAACAGGAAGATTTATCTAAAAAGTTCTGTCCTTTTTGTTGGAGAGGTATGTGGTTCAGAGGAAAAAAATTTCCCCCCAGACAGAAATAAAAACCTATAACCACAAAGTAACTGGGAATGCTGTCAAACTGTCTAACCTCCCCAGTGCTCTCCTGGGCCTTTCTTTATACCAGTGTTGGAACCCTGCTTTCATTCTGCGTTCTTATTCATTTCTGTCACTGTCATCTCTGGTGTATCTCATTTAAAAAGCCTCCATAGTATTTCTAGGGTCTGGTCTTTCCTATCCTCCTTCATCCTCCACGCTACTGCCAGAATTGCGTCACCTCTCCTCCTTGTGGAAATTTGACCGGTTAGATACGTGTCCTAATTCCTTAGCCCTGCATGTGAGGCTGAACCCCTCATAGTCAGGTCTCAGCTTCTATCTCTGGCCTTCTCGGATGCCCTTTGTTCATGGAGCCTCTGCTTCAACTACTCTGAAATCTCATGCTTGTTTTCTCTTCTTAGAATGGCCATCTCCTTTTCTCTTTCACATGATAACTATTTACTCATCTTTTAGGAGCTAATTCCATCTCCCTTGAGAAACCTTTCTGGATTCCCCAGGTTCACATCTCACGCTATGTTATTACCACACTTTGTTTTCATGCTTCTCTCAGAGTACGCAAATTGTACCAGCATCTGTTTGAATTGCTATCACTTGCTGGCTTGAGCTCTTCAAAAGCAGGGATGGTTGTCATATCCTTGGTACCAATTTCTGTACAGACACGTTCTTGACACTCAATAAAATTGGTTGAATGGAATTGAGTATTCCATTAACTACCTTTGCATCCTCTTAGGCCACTTCATTTCATTTGCCTTCTATTAAAGTTGGTTCCCTGACCACATTCGTTTTTTGTCATTGCCTCTGACTGCACACAGTAGGAGCATAACAAATGTTGAATAAATGAATTAGTTCTAATAGCACTATTGAGCTTGTAATTAAGAGACACATGTATTTTTAGATTGCAAAATTCTCTGCAGATTTATTTCCTTGACATTACAATGACATATGACAGTGACAAAGAACTTCACATTTTGTGCATTTCTTTGGTCACCTTTCAGCATTTGAATGAATTACTCTTCACTTATGACTTTTGTGTGAACCTCCCGGCTCTTCACCCGCCGCTTGTTGACCTGCGACTCGGCAGTGTCAGCCCTTTCCTCGGCCTCTTCCAGCTCGTGCTGGATCTCGTGGAATTTGGCAAGGTTGACATTGGCTTGTTCCTCCTGAGAAAAGAAATGCATTTGAGAGAACAAGAAAATTTGACATTTTCTGATTCTTACTGCCTTTGTTACTAAGAGCAGCTATAGAATTTGCTTCACGAGTGAGAAAGCAAAAGGTTCTGTTCTTTGGTGATGTACCTATTTGGGGTAGGGCATCCCACATATTCACCTCTGTGTTGGTGGGCTTACAACCCCCTGTTCACTCTCTCTCACTTGACTCTCTTCCTGACAAACTTAAGATGCTACAGTGACAACAGGGATATCAAAGTAGCAGGAATTTGAGTCAGCCTTGTTTCTGTGGAACAAACTTTAAAAAGTAGGCACTGTGGTAGTATTGGGTGTGGAGAACCTTAAGGAAGGTTTTAGAGTTAACAGGATGAGAAAGATAACTGCAGCCAAATGGAAAAGAAATGTTCTGAGGTCGATTCGTCATGAACTTAAATAAGGCTTAGATTCAGAGTGCTCATTTGCACAGCCCCTATGGGTGCTGGGAATTGCTGGGAGTAGAATGTTCTAGTTAGGGAGGGAGGTGGGTTGTAACCAAGATGCATCTCTACACTGCTTTGTCTGGAAAACTGCTAGAGGTCTCAGAAGAAATGAACCCGAATCTCTAAGGATCCAATAATTAGTGGTACGATTTTTTTCATTCTAAATAAATACTCATTTTCAAACCTAATTTTGTGTTCCCAATT
This sequence comes from Aethalodelphis obliquidens, assembly GCF_003676395.1. NCBI lineage: Eukaryota > Metazoa > Chordata > Mammalia > Artiodactyla > Delphinidae > Aethalodelphis > Aethalodelphis obliquidens. The sequence continues at coordinate 12,868,702 of NW_020837982.1, forward strand.
TAGTCTTCTTTGCCTTAATGAAAGCCTCTTAAATTCTATGAGCTTTAGTCTCCACAAATCCTGGCCCTGCTCCTGAACCTTTCTCTCTCACTGGGGAGGTACTTACAGCCTCTTCAGCTTGTCTCTTATAAGCTTTAACTTTGGTTTGTAATTTGTTCACCAAGTCCTGTAGCCTGAGGACATTCTTGCGGTCCTCCTCAGTCTGGAATGAAAGAGGTAGCAAATAGTGTCATTGTTTGAAAACAACTCATTTTTATTTTCTTGAAAGCAGTAGGCTTGAATTATATGGAAAGGCTGATCACCTAGTAAGTAAGTTCCTTCACTCTTCTGTCATGTTTCCAAAGACCCTTGACAGCCTCAACGTTGCGCTTCTGTTCATTTTCAACCTCATTTTCAAGCTCCCTCACCTGGAAGAGGACAAAGGTGTTTAGCCACTTGGCTGTAACTAGCAGCATGAACAGGCTGGGAATTGAACAGGCTGGGAGACCCACCCTGGCCTCCAGCTTCTGGATCTGCTTCTTCCCGCCCTTCAGGGCCAGCTGCTCAGCCTCGTCCAGGTGGTGCTGCAGGTCCTTCACCGTCTGCTCCAGGTTCTTCTTCATCCGC
>NW_020837982.1:12869317-12985327 GCF_003676395.1 Aethalodelphis obliquidens
ACCTTCTCGATGAGCTCAATGCAGGCGGCCAGGTCCATCCCGAAGTCGATGAACTCCCACTCGATGCCCTCCTTCTTGTACTCCTCCTGCTCCAACACGAACATGTGGTGGTTGAAGAACTGCTGCAGCTTCTCGTTGGTGAAGTTGATGCACAGCTGCTCCAGGCTGTTGAACTAAATAAATGGATGCGTTTACTTTTCTCTTAGCAAATTGAGCAGTTTAAGATATAGGGCTTCTTAATTTAAAAATGTAGACTAGCCTTTAGATTATGGGTATCAAAGTCCTTGGGGGGCTGTGAAATCTACTGTTTCCTCTGCTGCCATTTTATACAAAATCCTAAATCATCATCATTATTAACTCTCCTTTCTTGCACTTGCTTAAATTGACTCAGGTGTTTTTCTGAGTTCCTACTTAATCATTCCATGTTTATTCCCATCATCTTCTGCATTTTCTGTTGACTCATTTAACAGCTAATTTGAAACCCATTAGAAGCTGACTGGGAGGAGTCTTGTGTGGAAGCCATCATGGTCAGCATTGCAAGGGAGCAATAATTGCCACCCCTACTCTTTGATGTGAAGCGAAAAAAATCAAGATTCCAAATATTATGTACAGTCTATTAACACACACTCATATTTTTTAAAAGCCAAAATGTTAACATTAACTAGATATAAATAGCAGAATTAATATGGACTCCTTTTCCTTCATTTTCCATAATTTCTGCCATGCCTAAGTTTTGCATTTATAATTAGAAAAAGATAAACTTCTTTAAAACTATAAGCAGGAAAAATGTGTCTTATAAATATGAGTTTTTATCCCATATCACATTGATGAGAATTAAGAGTTCCTTGCATTGAATTTATTAATGCTGACTCTAAATTGCTGACCTTTTCTCAGCTCTTATTATCTGCCTAAGTGTTTCTGAATGGTTTCCCTACCATATATTCAGAGCATGTTATGCACTGCACAGGTTTATTTTGATATTTTTATATTAACTCCACTTTGCATTGTGGGATTTTTAAACCCCTCACTACAACAACCTAATTCCCAACTCCCTTTGGATCATGTAGCAAGTTAAAGAGTCCTCAGTAAGTAGCTTATTTCTTATAGAAGTGGGATTGCCACTACAATAAATGATTAGCTGCCCAATCAGTGTCTTTTAAATTTTAGCATAACTTTTTGACATTGGTAATAAAAGGTTATAATATTCACAGATTTCTTCTTATTGATGTTTCCATTGCTTTACTGTAAAAACCCCTTAGCAGCGTACTACCAACTCACATCAAAGATCTCAAAGCCAGCGATGTCCAAGACCCCGATGAAGTACTGCCTGGGCTGCTTGGTGTCCAGCTGCTGGTTGATGCGGGTGACCATCCACAGGAACATCTTTTCATAGACAGATCTGGCCAGGGCGCCCACTGCATTGTACACCTTGAAAGACAAAGGTGTATCCCTTGAGGTTCATAGAGGACCATAAAATGCTTGCATCCCTGGCTGTGAATTTGAATTATGTACGTACCTGCTCTACAGTCTGGCCTTTGGTGACGTACTCATTGCCGACCTTGACCCTGGGGTTGCAGAGGGCTTTGAGCAGGTCAGCAGAGTTCAGACTCTGGAGGTAGGCTGCCTTGTCAGCAACTGAAAGGAAGAAAGGATAGAATGATGTTATGGCCCAAAGCAACCCGCTTCCTCAAATAAAAAAAAATTTTTTAAGCTACAGGCATTTTGTGCAGTGTTTTCAGAATATCTTTTTGAGTATTCTTGCCCATTTTTTTCACTAACTTCAAGACCTTGGTTATGGGTAGTGTTCCCTAAAGAACTTCAGAAATTGTAGGGACATATGTCTAATACCCGTGCTGCACATATCTTATATAGGTATACTTTCAAATGCAATTCTTGGAAATGAATTTGTCTTCCCAGGAAAGCTCAAGGGTAACAAGTTAAGAATGTGATTTTCGGGCTTCCCTGGTGGCGCAGTAGTTAAGAATCCACCTGCCAATGCAGGGGACACAGGTTCGATCCCTGGTCCGGGAAGATCCCACATGCCGCGGAGCAACTAAGCCCTTGAACCACAACTACTGAGCCCGCGTGCCACAACTACTGAAGCCCGCGTGCCTAGAGCCTGTGCTCTGCAACAAGAGGAGCCACCGCAATGAGAAGCCCCTGCTCACTGCAACTAGAGAAAGCCCGCACGCAGCAACGGAGACCCAATGCAGCCAAAAATAAATAAATTAAATAAATAATTTTTTTAAAAAAAGAGTGTGATTTTCAAACAAACATGAAGTCAGGTGGATACTCAGTTGATACCTTCAGTGCCATCTGGCTCCGCTTGCTCCTCACGCTGCTTTTGCTTAAATTTCAAGTTTCCATAATGCATCACAGCCCCCGTGAGCTTGTAGATAGAGATCTTCTCATCATTAGTAAAGCCCAAAATATCAATAGCACTCTGCCAACACAACCAATAGAATGACTGTCAGGTTATGATCCATAACCTGGTTATGTTGTTATGTTAATAGTTAACATGTTTATAGTTAATAGTTAATATGTTTACTATTAATAGTTCACATTTGGATAATTCCTGATTTGTTGGTCAGACTGAGGAAACTACCAGTACTGATGGGAGCAAGGAACTCCTTAGATTGCGTGTCTAGGGAGCTAGTCAACTGGAAGCCAGCACAGAGCATTGGAATCACAGGCGCATACTCTCTGAAGATGCAAAAAGTAAACTTAAAATAGAGAACAAGGATAGTAAACTTATTATTTTGAGAGGTGGTATGGATTTAATGCAAGTAGATTATTAAAAAATGGTTTAGGGAAATTCGGAAAGGATAGTTCTTTAAAAGACTATCATGGGCAAGTGAGATGTTGCAGGGGCACATCCCAGTCTTTTCAGTTGACTCCAGGTGGCACATCCACGCCCATCTTTGAATCTTCTTTTGTGATTTCTACGAGAAACTGAGGATTTATCTAGCGGGACCGTTGCTCTGACCCCAAATAATCATTCTACTTTTCTTGTGTTCTACTTACATCCGTGGCCATCAATTCTTCCTGATCATCAATGCTGGGCACGCTGATCTCCCCTTGACTGACGAATGGGAAATCAAATGGGTTGGTGGTAATCAGAAGCATTTCTAAGTACATGGAACAGAGAAAAGGTAAGCAGAAATATCCTCTTCATTAAAATAACAGATTTCTAGACAAATTCTAAGGCACTAGGATGGAAAAAGCCGTGATATGTTATTGCCCAATGAAAAAAAGAGATTACGGAAGAGCATGTAACTGTGATTCCAGTTACTGTATGTATGTATCTATTTGTAAAGATATATCTACAGAAAATGACTGGAATGATATTCATCCAAGTGTTTATAGTGATTATTTTCATAGTGATAGGATTTGGAGGTGTTATTTTCAGTTTTCCCTTTGAATTTTTATAATGAGCACACATAAATTTTTACCAAACTTACAAAGCTGTTTTCAAAATCAAGACAATATGTACAGTTGACAAAATTCCATCGTGGAATACTGAGTTGGACCAGGCATTGCTAGGTGCGGGTGTAGTAATTTTGGAAAGGAATTATTACGTTTCTTACCAATTAGTTCTGGTTTCTTGTTGGATGTGATCTGATAAAAAATATGATAGCTCCTTTCAGCCTTAAGCTGGAAAGTAACTCTAGACTTCTCTAACAGATCTGGAAGGAAATAAATGACAAAGAGGAAAAATGTAAAAATTCATATGAGATGCAAATTTTAGTCAATATTATAGGTCATAAGAAACAGAAATTATTGTAAGGTATATGCAAGCACTTACATGTTTCAATATCAGCAGAAGCCAGTTTTCCTGTAGTGCCAAAGTGGATTCTAATGAATTTACCCTTGAAAGAAAAATTAACATTACTACTTTGTTTTTGAATCATATCAAATCTTTGAGAAACTCAAAACACTTGAAGTGCTGACATTTTAATATTAAATCAATTCAGAGACAATTTGTTTCAGGTAGAAAAAGGTGTATCTCCTATTCTTTAGGTAAGATAATTTTATCTTTAAAATTTAAAAATTGTGGATAATTGTAAATAGTGAAAGATGAACTCAGATATAGGGTCATATATCTTTTTTTTTTTTTTTTTTTTTTTGTGGTACGCGGGCTTCTCACTGTTGTGGCCTCTCCCGTTGTGGAGCACAGGCTCCGGACGTGCAGGCTCAGCGGCCATGGCTCACGGGCCCAGCCGCGCCGCGGCATGTGGGATTCTCCCGGACCGGGGCATGAACCCGTGTCCCCTGAATCGGCAGGCAGACTCTCAACCACTGCACCACCGGGGAAGCCCGGGTCATATATCTTTTTAGACAGGACTTGGATCCATGTTATTACATGCTCAGAGGAAAAGGAAAGAGCCATGGTATAATATAATTAAATTAGAATGGAATGAAAAAGACTCAGAGAATGTATTCACAAACATCCCATAAATTTTGACCAGTGAGCAGTGTCTGTAATAGTGTCCAAGAGACTTACAAAGCGAGAGGAGTTATCATTCCTCACGGTCTTGGCGTTGCCAAAGGCCTCAAGCAGGGGGTTGGCACTGATGATTTGATCTTCCAGAGTCCCCTGCAAAGGCAAGAGCATTCCTCACATGTGGGGCTCGGGAGTTTCTTACTAGACAGCTTGGATCCTGACGTGGCAATCAGACCCACCTGCATTTTGCCACTAGTACCTTCATCCTTCCTCTTCTCGCCAGTGACTGCAATTGTTGCAAAGTACTGGATGACACGCTTCGTGTTCACAGTCTTCCCAGCCCCAGATTCTCCGCTGTCAAATAAAAACCAAGTCAGTAGGGGTCCCACAGCTGGTAGCTATTGCAGTCATGAAAAGAAAGCATCAGATCTACTTACGTGATCAGGATTGACTGATTCTCACGGTCTACAAAAGAGAGATTAAGGACGGTCAGTACTGCCTAACATCTTATGGAAAAACCTGAACGAACATTTTGGCCAACCCAATATTTGTAAATGGAGAGTACATAAAATGGCATGGACTTAGTATTTTTTTTTTTGCGGTACGCGGGCCTCTCACTGCTGTGGCCTCTCCCATTGCGGATCACAGGCTCCGGACGCGCAGGCCCAGCGGCCATGGCTCACGGGCCCAGCCGCTCCGCGGCATGTGGGATCCTCCCGGACCGGGGCACGAACCCGTGTCCCCTGCATCGGCAGGCAGACTCTCAACCACTGCGCCACCAGGGAAGCCCCATGGACTTGGAATTTTTCAGCAGTCTCGAGGACTTGGCGGCCCTAGGCCTAGCACCTTTGCCAGCACTGCTCTCTCCTGCTCCCTGTGCCCACCCCCGCCGCACATTAGTGTACAGACTGCCATTGAAACAGAACGCTGCAAAGAAGCATCAGACTTTCTCTTTTTATACTCCACCACTAAATACTCACTGAAAGTGGACTTTGGGGTTTTCAGGTGGATTTAGATGACAAGTTAGTAACATGTTTATTGTAGGTACAAGAAGTAATGAAAAATAGGCATTAGAGATGTTTTTAGTGCGTGAGAAGGAGTAAATATGGTAAAGGTGGTACCTTTGGAAATAATCATGGCCTTAGTCATATTTTTAGGGAAAGTAAAAGTTCATTTTGATGTTTTACTCTCTCTGAAGGGGAAATCTTTCAGCCCTTTCCCCAGGTTACCTTTGTACCTTAGACTGACCTAGCTGAGACAATATTCTAGGAATAAGATGTACGGTATAACTGTTTTAATACCAGATACACCTTAAAATCTGGAGTGTGTTTAGGTTGGTTCTGGGCAAAGGGCAATAGCATTTAGGGGACCACCTCAAAGAGTGTGCTGAGACGGGTAGAGTCTCTTTCTCCTATGGTTCTGTTCTAAAAAGATGCACAAAACATCCAACTCACCAGTCAGCATGAACTGGTAGGCGTTGTCAGAGATGGAGAAGATGTGGGGCGGGGCCTCCTGGCGCTTTTTGCCTCGGTAGGCAGCCACCACCTCAGGGTTGTACACCGGCAGCCACTTGTAGGGGTTGACGGTGACGCAGAAGAGGCCCGAGTAGGTCTATGCAAGGGAGTAAGAAAGAATAACTAGCTGTGATTTGTGCAATTAACTCATTAAATGAATTTTCACTAAAAGGAACACTTTAATTAAGTGCTCTACATGTCTTCAAGGCATCAGCACAAAAACTAGTTGAAAGGTTCAACAAGGCAGCAGAATCCTTGAGGGAAGGGACTATAGCTTAGACTTCTCATTATTCCTTTTGGGATTTGTCACAGTGATTTTCACATAGCAGGAGCTCCAAAGTTGTGGGGTTTTTTAAATGTAGTATAAGACATTTTTTACTGTAGTTTAGAAAATGGGCATATATTTCCTTTGTAGCATTAAGATATTCAAATTCATAAAAACATAAATTTGGTACCGAAGTACTCAACAATATGGAAAATCTTCTTAAGATACTGTGATCCAGTCATTTAAAAAGGCACACATGAAGGTATGCAGCAGTACTGGGGAGATATTTGTAAAATACTACTGAGTTACAAAGATACAGAACACAAAATGATGTAAATACGTTATGATTACAACAGATGGATTTCCAAAATCTTTGACAACTGGTCTAGGATAAGTACAAACCAATCAGAATGGATGCTGACTCTAAACACCAGGTACACTTGTGTAGGTGTTGTCCAGCTGACTAGTAGCAGTGGCTAAACTATACAGAAATGACAGGAATTCCTTGACGGTCCAGTGGTTAGGACTCTGAGCTCCTGTTGTAGGGGGCGCGGGTTTGATCCCTGGTTAGGGAACTAAGATCCTGCAAGCTGTATGGTACGGCCAGAAAACAAAAAACAAAAAAACCCTATACAGAAATGTCAGCCTAACATAATAGATTCAATTAGAAAGTACTACTGAGTTTGTATTATGTGCAAAGCCTCTGCAAGGCCCTAAGAATGAAACATAAATGAGATGTTGTTCCTTGAGGAACTTTCAGTCTATGTAGGAGACAGACACGTAAATGACTGATGGTGGAAAAACATTGTCAGTGTTATTGCAGAGACAGAAACAACAGGACATGACATCCAACTTTGCCTGGGGAAGTTGGGAAGTTTTCATCAAAGAGGCATTCCACCCAGAAGGGACCAGAACACAGAGATACAAATTGTGGTTATTTTGGAGGAGTGAAAATTGGTCTTTAGAAACATTATTTTTAAGTGTTAATACATGAGTTTATATTTTCCTTCTGAATGATTCTGCATCAGGAATGGGGATGAGGGGAGATGTAAGCACGTGGTTGAGATATAAACAGTAGCTGCGCTAGCGTTTGTTCAAGGGCTCTCTGGCAAACCCAGTCCTTGTGGACAACGGCCTTGCCTGGCTTTGGATGAGAAGACAAAGGATTAAGTGCCAGCTGTTGGGTTGAGCCTTATAGCAGCAACCGTGAGCCTTTTAACTAGTGACATTACTAGTGAGAGCGCAATGAGTCACTACTTGTAACCCATTTATACTATAATGAGCTGACAGGGTCCAGTGATAAAGCCCACTTTGGGGGTGGGGGGCACTCACATAGATCATCCAGGCTGTGTAACGCTCTTTGAGGTTGTACAGCACTCCTGGCTCGTGCAGGTGGGTCATCATGGCCATGTCCTCGATCTTGTCAAACTTGGGAGGGTTCATGGGGAAGACTTGGTCATCTTTCACTGTCAGAGTCTGGTAAACAGGAAGGGTAACTGTTTGTCAACTGAGTGACCACACAAAATAATCAGTAGAATGTGGTTGGCTCCTGGGACTCTACTCACTGCTCCTCCTTCGGTCTTCACTGTCACTTTCCCACCTTCTCTGCTCTGGATAGTCCCTTTGACAAAGGATTCCTTGGGCTCGACCACAAAGACAGATGACTTGGCGTCAAAGGGCCTATTCTGGGCCTCAATGCGCTCCTTTTCAGACTTTCGGAGGTAAGGAGCGGCCTCCCCAAAAACGGCCATTTCCTGGTCTGAACTCATGGCTGCTGAACTCAGAGGTCCTAAAGGAGATGAAACATTTCATACTAGAGATTCCGGATTGTCATCTATATCCATAAATCTCTATCTTGATGATATTTCATAGGCCCAGTTGAAAATTCCATCAGGCAGGTGCACTGTACTCCATGCTACAGTTATTGAAACAAACATATTACAAGGACTCAGAGGCATCAGGGGTCACTGTGTACCCAGCATTGTACACAGTGGCTTTTTTCTTGTTTCATCCTTCAAGAATGACATTCTAATAAGAGGGCTGGGTGGTGGCCTCGCATGCTGTTAAGGAGCTTGTGATCTGAGCCTCAGTGTCTCCATCTTTAGAATAGGGATTATAATATTGCCTTTCTGAATCCACAACCCATGAGATAGAGTGAAGACACTTCGAAAAAGAAAAGTTAAAATAATGACTGAGAAAGCAAATTGAAATAGTTGAGGCTACTAGATATAAAATGTCATTTATTATAATGCAAGAGAATTCTATTTCCTGCCATATAACGTAAGAGACCTTTATGTTCTCCGTGAGACGTTCAGCTAGAAGTGCTCATGTTCAGTGGACTTGGCGGCGAGTCGGATTATAATTGTGTTTACTATTTTTTTTTTTTAGCTGGGTGCTTAGTAGAGTTTCTCTAACATAATTTCTTTGCATATTAAATCCCGTTAATCAGTTTAACCCAGTTAAACTAATTGAGGATAAAAGCCACAGCAGACATTATCCTCATTCTTCCACATTAAAGTCTCCCTCTGCTATTCCACATTTCCTTCCAAAAGAGGCAGGCTCCGGCTGCCCCATTCTGTGTTGTCAGCAGGTTGCCGGTGGCATCAGTAGAATGAAAGGTTTAGCAGAGGATGCTACTTCAGTCATTACGTGATCAAATTACTTGAAACTCATTTTAATCATCTTCCCACCAGTCTCTCTCTTTAGAAATGCAGTGTGTAGTAGTGGGGCAGACTAATATCTTTACTATCTATGTGACAAAAATTTCATAGTGTTTTGGTTTCATACAGCACTCAGCACTGGATAAAGTAACTTTTTAAAAGTCTTTAAAGAAGTAAAAGAAGCATTTTCCTAGGTACTTCTTATTTGTTAGATATCATGTTTGCTAAATGAATTCTAAAAGCAGGACACATTTTTATCAAATTTGAGATTTTTAGCCAGGGAATCTTAGCGCAGATTTTTTTTCCTACAGAAACAAAATAATATTCTATTAACAACTGTTCTCTTGCAAAAATATCGTCCCACCAGTGCCTGAGTCCTAAGACTAGGTGCATCGCTCTAAAAGGCAAGTCCTCCGTCTCCTTCTCCCACACCTTTCCTGAAATACGGTTGTTAAGGTATATTTCCTGAGACAATCACTTTCTCAAAGGTTGCTAAATGACACAAATCTGTTCTAGAGGTTCTCGCCTTCTCCTCCAGGGACTGGTTAGTCCAAATCTTACCTTGTTAGCAAGTGAGAAGATGCAGCCTGGAAGTGAGACAGTTCTATAAAAGAAAAGGAAAAAGTACTTGATTAGTTAACCAAAAAGAAAACAAAGCAAAACAAAAATCCCATTTGTGGCATTACTTGCTGTTGTAAACAGAAGGCAACAAAAGTCATGGACGTAAAATGTGCAGTATCAGAAAGAGCAGTACCCCAGCCAGCAGCTGCAGCTGACACTGGGCGGTGTAGCTAGCCAGTGTTCCTCCTGAAAGTCCGGTCCTGTTCCCACTTACCTTGGAGCTTTTTAAAGCAGGACGAGTCAGCCTCATTCCAAGGGCTCCTTTATATGGATAGCTATGGAAACAATGCAGCTGCTTCTCCTTTCTTAAGTCAAAAGGAATTGTTTGGCAAAAAAAGTCTTGGCAGTCTTGTATCCCCACATAAATCTCATTCATGTTAAGAATGGTTGGATATAATTAGAAATATTTTTCTTATTGAGTATGTGGATAAATCTCTTATGGATAATTTGAGAAGATGATCTGAAAGGAAGGTTCACACTGGTGGTTAAAGGCAGTGGCGGGGCAGCGAGAATACCTGGCTTCTCTCATAAATTCCTCCTGGCCTTGCTGGGCATGCCTTTTGGGGTTGTGTTGCATCACTTTACATACTTAACAGATGAAATGATAGAAATAAAGGACAAATATTTATTTTAATTTTGTGAGGGTTAATTTTTACCTGTCGATCTTTTTCTTCCAGCCCTGCAAAATTAAGCTATGTGCCATGAGCGATTTAAAAAGAAAGTCCTCCCTTCCAATATTCTTGTAGTTTTGGGAATACCCTTACTCTCTCACTGTTCTACTTTTGCCCAAGCTAGTCCTTACACAGCACACTATTTCCTGTCCACCTACTCATTTGACTTGCCTGCAAAAAGAAAGGCTGAATATTTAAAGGTGCTTTTAGGGAGTACTTTTCAATATTTTTCATGTGAGCACACTGGAGAAAAAAATGATAACCTTCGTGTAGCGTGCTAGAAAAACGTGGGCGTGATTTGGTTATGTATATAAATAAAGGCCGTGGTGAGAACGTGTCTTTATTTATGTAACATAAATATAATATGCATAGCATTAAGGAATATATTAAATACTGAATGTGTCTAACACTTCCAATTTTCTTTTTTTAAGGAGAAATTTCAGCTAGGTGCCATGAACAAAAGTTATTTATATCTGACTTTGTACTTGAAGTAATGACACGTTTCCTGATCAGAAATTTTTAAAGAGGGCATAGAGTATGTGCATTCTTTTTTTTTTTTTTTTTTTTTTTTTTTTTTGCGGTACGCGGGCCTCTCACTGTTGTGGCCTCTCCCGTTGCGGAGCACAGGCTCCGGACGCGCAGGCTCAGCGGCCATGGCTTACGGGCCCAGCCGCTCCGCGGCATGTGGGATCTTCCCGGTCCGGGGCACGAACCCGTAGTCCCCTGCACCGGCAGGCGGACTCTCAACCACTGCGCCACCAGGGAAGCCCTGTGCATTCTTAATAATTACCACTGTGGAGAAACTTTGCCCAAGAAGGCTATAAAAATGTGAAACCATATATATATATTTTTTTACAACTGTTGAAATTGTATTTTAAAAATTTATAGTTTTTCCTTCATTGACAAATATAATGCTGAGATTTGTAGGATAATGAGAATAAATTTTGAATCCACTTGAACTCTTTTTTTTATATCAAATATTTCAAAAGATGATGAAGCCCTAATCTTTAAAACATCCACGCGTTAGAGGATTCATCCTGCATCTAGGTTGGTCACTACTGGAAGGGCACATCGACCACAAATACACAGAAGTATCTGATAGAGTCAAAGGCCCAAATTTGGAGCTCCCACTGTGAGCTGTTTGCACTAAGACAACCCACTTGGCCTTCCTATACCCCTGCGTGGTCTGGCTGCGCTCTGGCTGCACGCCTTGTTCCAGGCATCCTGGAACATCAGCCCTCCCAGAAACTCCAGGGGTCTCTTGCCTACAGCTGGCAGCATCACACTCTCAGCTGGCTTCTGATGTACATGCCTTCTTGGTTCCACTCAGCACATGCTTAATGCCACCACTGTGCTTGCCTGCTTTGAGGATTGTAGAGTACGCTGTCATGTCAAACTCTAACTCAGCCCAGGCTGCCCTCTGAGGAACCCCTGGCTAACTTCTCACAGCTAGAGAGCACCTCCCAAGGCACTGGCCTCTCTGCCTATCAGCCACCCTGTGACTGATGGGATCAACATTGCCTGGCACCTCGGTAACCTTTTTGATGCTAAGATTCACTGGCTGGCAGCTCTGCTTTGAGGTGAGCTGTGGTTCTATTTCCCCATACTAAGCAGCCATTTTTACTGCTCAGACCAATATTTTGATAAGTCTTGTTCTATTCCTGATGCCCGTGGGCATTTTCTCTATGCTTTATTAAATATTTCCTGTCTTATGTTGTTTACAAAATGCCCTCCATTTTTAAGTCATGTCATGGTTATGTATTCTGCTTCCTCGGTTTGTAAACTCCTTTGGCAGATACCGTATTTACTCACAGAAGTGTCGAACATATATATATATATATATATATATATATATATATATTTTTTTTTTTTTTTTTTTGCGGTACGCGGGCCTCTCACTGCTGTGGCCTCTCCCGTTGCGGAGCACAGGCTCCGGACGCGCAGGCCCAGCAGCCATGGCTCACGGGCCCAGCCGCTCCGCGGCTTGGGGGATCTTCCCGCACCGGGGCACGAACCCGCGTCCCCTGCATCGGCAGGCGGACTCTCAACCACTGCGCCACCAGGGAAGCCCTAACATATATATTTTAATGTAAAGAAGAAAATGCAAAGCCTCATTGCCATTGGTTGAGAAATACTTCTAATTGTTCCCTTTGCTATGTGGCTCATGACTTGTCGCTGGTTGATGTTCTCTGCGAACTAGGGCTTAGGGAATATGTCAGCCAGGATAATCTGCTTTTCCGTTCCGCAAACAATTCAAAGACACACGTATTCTTCTGGAATTTTTCTTGATTTCACCAATATTTTGGCCACTGTTCTAATGTGTCAGGAGCTTTTGACTTTGTTGCTTACCCCTTGGGATATGTATCACACTTAGGAATAGTGACAACTTGGGAATAGAAGGAACTCAAGAGTGAATACTTAAAGAAGGTCCCAAGGGAATGGCAGCCACTGACTGTCTTCAGAAGGTTATAATTTAGCTGGGAAACTAAAAAAGCATAATGAAGTGGCTTGGGTCACCTTCTAAACAGTGATTGCAGGTTTAAAAGTACAGTGTACAAGTTATTTGCAGGGAAGGAGCCATATTTTAGGCATCTGTTTGATCTTCATCAACACCTAGAATGGTGCAAACATATAGAAAGTGACCCCGGTTCCAGCTTACAAATTCCCGATGTTCCAAGTTTCTTTAACCTGATCATTCTTGTTCCCAGCAACAAATTGGAATATGGATTTGACTTGAATACACACAAGCTGGGTATCGTTGGGTATTTACTGAACCTCCCCAGTAGACTCCACTTCCTGATCTATAAAATGGATAATGAAGGATACCTCATAAAGGTGTTTGAAGAATAAATAATACAATGCCTTAAAACTTAGAACAGTGTCTGGCACCCATTATTAATTCCATAGATATTAACAATTGTGATTTCTATGCCCCCATCTTTTGTTACTTCTTACTGTGAACTCTCCGTTGCAGTGAAGTAGTTTCCTTTCTGATTCATGTATGAAACAAGACATGCTTGTTTCACCGATTATTTCAGCTACCCAGTAAACATTTCCAGAACATTCCTATATGCTAGGCTCTTAGGTAAGCTCCCCACTGCCACCATGGAATGTCTGCCTCTCTTTTGTATCATTCACATATCTCATGTATAATCAAAATCCAGCTCAGGACTTACCCAGACATTTTTTGCAGTTATCCTACCTGCTAGAGGAAGGGTAGTTTGGCCTGGAAAGAGACAAGCTGTTACATTAAGATAGTTGTGAAGAAATGAGAGTCCAGTCTAGAGAGTTGGTGGTAGAAATGAAAAGAAAGAATGCTCAAGAAACTGGTTAACTGGTGCTTTCCTGGGGGAGGAGAAATTAACGTTTGGTAGCAGTGTCGAAGGGAGACTGAGGTTTCACACTATACCTTTCATACCTTTTGAATTTTTGTGCTGGGTGCATGTTTAATTGCTTTAGAAATAAAAAGTGATGATTTGTCAAAAGTGGATCCCTCTAAAAAATGTAACAAAGAACGGATGTAATTGAAAGAATTGCAACCACAGAATTAAAGAGATAAGAGACAGAGGAGTCGAGATCCAAGAGGTAAGTGTTCAGTGGCCACTTCTCTCTCTCTTCTGTAGATTAGACTCCATGAGTCAGCATGTTGAAAACTGTGGACGCTGAGGTGGTTTTCTAGGAATGTGTTGGCTTTCTGGTTCAGATTGGTCTCTTTGTACTAGCAACCCACACGTGTAAAGTCCCATCAGTAGAAATCTGCACTTCCAAGTGTCTAGTCATAGAATTCCCTGAGAATTTGCTTTATAAAGAAAAAAGGAAATGGCTATCAAGAGGCCTATGGGAGTGCTCATAATTCAAAGTTATTGAGAGAGATGGTGAGGGTCATTCAAAAGCCGTTTATAATTTGGTTTTGTCACGTATTACATGGCCTCCTAAAAAGAGGATTGAGTTTTGAAATAATACATTACTTAGTCCTAATTTAAAATAGGTGTGGGAGAGGGAAAGTTTGTATCTGTGAGCATTGGTGGGTAGAATTGTTCAGGAAGCTGCGGGAACTGTGCTGTGCTAAAACGCAGGAATCCAAAGGCTTGTATGTAAAGCATCCTGTTAAGTGCTTAGCAGAGGAGAAGGTGGGCTATATTTGGTGCCTGACACCCTGCAGTTCCACCAGCACAGAGATGTAATCTGTGTGTGGATAAGGGAGTTTGGTGACCCTTCGTGGAGAAATTTCAGAGAAGAATAACTAACTCCCTTAAGACTAAACCAATGTTTGTTTGTTTTCCTAATGACAAAAGTTAATATCGGTATGTGGACATTCTAGAAGTTTGGAAAAAGAACAACAAAAGAATGAAAGTCAAGATAATTTCTTAATGGTGGAATTAGAGAAAAATGTATTCACTTCTGCACATCTCAACATTCACTTACCAACTTGTATCAGGTTAATTTAATTATGCAATTAAGAGGTGTAATAAGTATGTTTTGGTCTCAATTATCCTTCTGTTTATCAAATAGTAGACATCAATTCATGTTAGTCAAATGATTAAAAATAAACGAACATTATTTTCGTAATGCAACTATGTTCATAGCATTTTACAGCCTGTAAACATCTTATGGGCATTATCTTACTTTTGTCTTTCAAAGCTCTGGCATGTGGATGGGGCAGATAAACTCTCCTCATTTTATATTTGAAGAACCACGCGATTCAGAGGGTGCATGAAATGGCTTGCCTAAGCAGAGTGGAGCTCAGATCAAGATTTCCTGCTCCACTTTCCATTGCTTTTAATGCCTAATATATGTAACTCTGATTGCTGTTCATTCTAGAACTGCTCTAACTCCTTCAGGTGGACTATTAGGATGTAAGTCAGTAAACTGCTAGCCTTCACCAGACATCTTACAATGTTCTGGGGAAGGTAGGAGGATATACTAAAATAAATTTACCAGTAGTTATTCTGGAATGTAGACAGTTTTAAGTGTGCACCCCCAGAGGAGATGGATGGAATAGTCCTTGCCCCCAACCCTTTGCTACCCTGTTCTCTCAGTCACCTGGAAGTTACTGCACTGACTGTAACAGTACACACACATTTCTTTAGTGCAGGGATGGGATCTGGTAGAGGAATGAGGGAAGGCTTCATAGAATTGACATCTGAGATGGTCCAGGAAGGAGTGGGTAGGATTTGACAGGTGGAAATCCAGGAAGAAAGAAATTCTGGGTGCCAGAACGGAAACAGAAAGAACAGAGGCGGGAAGAGGGGAAGCCTGAAGCCTGTCTGAGGAAGAGGGAGCTGTCTTGTCTGATGCCAGCCGAACAGATGTGTAAGGCAGACGTCGAGGGAGACAAACTGAGACTAGATTTGTCCGAAGCTGTTTCTGCGACTAACCCATTCAGAATGAAATGTCTTCTAATCCCAAACTGAAAACGAGGCTGTGACCAGAGCACCTGCTGCAGGAGCTCTCTGCCTTTGTCCCCAGACCACTGAGCCCCTGCCACCCCGTTTCCTTATTTTTCATTCAGTTCTGCACTGTGGTTGGTTTTCCATCCCCCATATCCATACTCACCACAATAGCCTTTCACTGTTGGGCTCCTCTTCTGCCCTTGATCTGCCCTTGCTCTCTTCCTCCCTGGACCATGCTGGCTTATACTGTCAGGACACCTAGCTCCTCACCCTCTCCCTTGACTAGGGACGGCCCTTTCGCCCACTGAGGCCTCTCAGAGCTGGAAACAGCTGTGACTACTACTCAGCTCCTACGCTGTCTTCCCAAACCCACTCACAGCATGTGACGGCAAGGGGCCTTGAAGGCTAGACACAAGAGTTTGACTTGAATAAAATAGATATTTAGTCCCCCAAGTATGGGCCTATTAACCAAAACAATACTCCATGAATTTAGAATGCTGTACCATTGAGTACTAAAATCATCTCACACATGGTTTAAAGTAAAGTCTACCCAATGTTTCTCTGAGAAAGTTTTATTTTATTTGACTGTGAAAAGATTTCTAAAGTCAATTTTTAGGAATGGAAAACGTATTCAATTAACCCAATCTTGTTTTCCTTTGTACCAGTTGCAAGGAAAAAAGCTCAATCAAAATAATTTTTATTCTGTCCTACCAAGATCATCCCCCTCAAAAAAAAAAAAAATTTTTTAAAAAGAGTGTGAGTTTGGGGTGGGAACAGAATCCTCATGGTCAGAGGAGGAATGATTCCTGCTCTTTCTGTGAACTGGACATTTCGAGGAGAACCTAATGTGATTCAGCTTCCTCAAAACTGCTGCTTTTTGTTTGCTCTTGGCTTGTCCCAGTTGAGCAACTGGTCCAGTGGACAGGCGTTGATGAAAACAAGGCTGAGCTCCAAGGCTAAGGAGTATTTTTAGGTCTCGAGGTAGCAGGTTTTTTTATTTGAAGGAAAGGATGATAATGTCATCCAAAGCACTAGTCTTGTGCAGAAGCCGGCACTTGGCAGGACTTGGGAAGCATACTTCAAAAGGAATGCAGCGAAAGGCCAAGCATTGAGAGACCGAGTGCTGTGGAGGAGACCCAGTTGTTCTTCTGGCCTGTCCGAAAGACTTGACGGCAGATGTTTGAGTGGATTTTCTCATTCTTTGTCCCTTTTATAAACTGTCAATGAACACAGGCATTTGCTCTCTTTTGATTGCCCCATGGGAGACTGAAGCCTCGTGTCCTGTATTTTTCCCCATTGAGCAATAAGAATAAAAATAACCATTGAAACCCCCAAGATACATCATATCCTCATGGAAAGTGTTAGCTGGCCAATCTTGAACAATCCTGAGAGTAAAAATTATATGAATGGTTTGAAGATTGGATGCCTGTGTGTGTACACACGTGGGTGTATTGTGTGTTTACATGTACCCAGCATGCATGCATGTGCTTAATAAAAAGTGCCCTGTGCAGTCAGGAAAAAGGCAGGAATGAGAGTTGTTCAAGACTCATCACGGGGTAGCTGGGTGTTTAGATAGGCCTTCTCCCCTGAGGTCTTACTAGAACAAATGATTCTAACTTAGCATTCAGGAAAATCAATAATGTAGGTGAAATAAGGAAATTGAGCTTCTAGGAGCTGTCTTCAATTGAATCTTCTGATGTTTGTTGAGCTACTCAGGACCCATAGGCAAAGGCTTATGAACGAAAATTCTTTATCTGCAGACTGCTTTTAACAATCTCTGGTATCGTGGGGAAGTTCTTCCAAAGGTGCCATAGACCAGCTTTACTCAAAATGTGTCCTGAGTCCAGCACGACTGAAGAGAAAGGGACTTTGTGGTCACATAAGCTTGGGACACGCCGCCTTCCATGCCCTTCTCCTGAAGAGTGACTGTGCACATTGGCATGGATGAAGTCTCTTAGCATAAGTGTGACTTTATTGTTCTAAGTTTTTCATATACTTATTTAGCTATGGGGCTTTTTTCTTTCCCACTTTGTACTTGCACCATACTGCTAATGGCAGAAAGTATTTACACAACACGTAGCTGTTCCTGAACTTGATTTTTCTGTGTGTATGTCATTAATTACATCAGAGGTAATCAAAGTGGAGTCTGTGTGGACAGACCGCTGTATGTGGTCAGAGTCACCTGGGAGCTAATTAGAAATGCAGACTTGCCCCCCCCCCCCCCCCCCCCCCCCCCCCCCCCCCCCCCCGCGAGACCTACTGAATCAGAATCTCTGCAGGTGGGGCCCAGGAATCTATATTTTCATAAACTCTCCTTGGATTCTTATCTGTACTAAAGTTTGAGAAGCCCCAGGGCAGCTGTTCAGTCAGAACTGAGGCCGACGATTACGTGTCTTAATGACAAGCAATCCGCCATACCTTATGGATTCTCTCCTTGGCTTTTAAGCCCTCACCCAACCAGTCCAAACTTAGTTTACTTTTATCCCCAGCTCCACACCCTGCTTCCCTGTCTTCTGTGTGTACTCTGTTCTCACAGCCACCAAGCCTTGCTAATGCTGTCTTCACCTATTTTTATGCCATAGACCCCTTCTCAGAATGTTTTTAAATGCATACAGTGAAATACGTAAAATTTCGAAAGAA
This sequence comes from Aethalodelphis obliquidens, assembly GCF_003676395.1. NCBI lineage: Eukaryota > Metazoa > Chordata > Mammalia > Artiodactyla > Delphinidae > Aethalodelphis > Aethalodelphis obliquidens. The sequence goes on from NW_020837982.1 coordinate 12,887,526, forward strand.
ACTTATACTAAAGTTATACTGAAATAGTTATCAAAATATTTTGAAAGCTGTGTTGCTAAAAGAAGCAAATATATTTGCACTTCATATAAAATCTAGAGGCAGATCTGTAACTTATAATTTCAAAGTGGTGATGTCTATAATATCTTGTAGATATTTTGAAATATCTGCAACCACTGAAGTATGATATGAAAATATCTATGAATTCTTTTGGTGACAAAGTCACACGTACTGCTACTAGTAGTGCGGTTTGTCACCATAGTTGAAGGAAATGGACTCTAAGTTAATTTTCCATGATTAACTTGCCAATTTCTGACTACCTCTCCAAACACCACTTAGTTTTCAAGATCCAGCAGATTTTTTCACCCATTCCAACCTCCACTGAGAACACATATTTCTGGAGTTTTTGTGTAAATAATAACACCCAGCAAGGCACTGCAGCTGTTCATAAAATTCGACTTTGTGTTTTATCTCTCCCGTCTCAGTGTAGGTTTCTTGGAAGCAGGGACCGGACTTGTGCTTCTTTTGAAATTCCTTGATCAGTGGCAACCAACCTGGTGATGGGCAGATGTACTCTAGTGGTTCTCAAACCTGGACACACATCAGAATTATGTGCAGATGCTTGGGTCCTATGCCCTAGGCCAGTGGTTGTCAAAGTGTGGTCCCCAGACCAGCAGCATCAGCATCACCTGGAAATTTGTTAGAAATGCACATTTTTGAACCCAACCCCAAACCTCCTGAATCAGAAACTCTGGAGTTGGAGGGGACAGCAGTCTGATTTTGATTTGCACTAAAGTTTGAGAATCACTGCCCTAGGGATTCTGATTCAGCAAGTATGGGGTGGAATTCAGGAAACTGTATGAAAAAAGTACCGTCATTCAGTAAACTCCATGAGGTGAAGGGTACGGTTTCGTTTTGCTCACCATTCTTTCTCCAGTACCTGTCTCAGTGCCTGACATATGGTCAGGACTCAAAATTATTTGTCAAATAAAAGAAAGAAATGTGATGTTTTTGAAGCCCACTAATTAAGTAATGAACAGCTGTATGTCTTAGTGTCTGGGGACTTTTATAGAAATTAGGTCGAGCAAGCCTTTTGGAAGATGGATATTCTCTCCCTGCCATTTATTGCAGGGCAACATCAACTGTTTAATAAATGATGCACTTGTGGCTCATCTAATAGTTCTAGCTACTGATTTAAGTTGTGGGAGAATTTTGAGAAACAAGACTTAAAAAGTAAAAGTGTTCAGCAAGTTAAATTAAATTTTGCATTTTTTCTTTCTATCAGGAGAACTTGCCATGTTGAGCTTGTTACCAAACCAAACTGGGTCCATCTCCTGACGTGCAACAAAGCCACTCTTCTGACACCAGACTGTGATGAAGGTAAGGACAACACTTACTGCAGGCACCAAGCAAGGAGGATGCGCAGCTCGTGCTCAAAGACCTGAACTCCCTGATGACTTTCAGGAAAGGGTTTTTAAAGACAGTGTGAAGGAGGGGGTTGCAGGTGTGTGATCAGCTCATGCACAGTTCTCTCATTGGTTGATGGTGAGGTAACAGGGTGATGTTTCAGGAATCTCAATCAACCTTCTGGTTCCAACCTTTCTGAGGTCTGTGTGCTAGTGGTCAGCAGTTTTCATCTGGTGGGAGTTTGGTTTCTGTAAAAACAACGTATATGGCTCAGGATTTTATCTATAGCCCTTGAGGAGGAACTAAGATTCCTTGACTTTGTTTTATGGCTAAACTATTATCGATTTGTCTTTCTTGACTGCTTTCCTTTGTTTTTGCATTTTGTCACTTCTCTGATTAAATTTGCTCTCTGGAACTCAGGGAAGGCCTAGGAGGCTAAAGGTTTTCTACAAACAAGAGGTGAGGGACAGAGGGTGGGGGCTTTTCCCCAGGAAGGCCCCATAGGGTCCTGCTCGTTTCAAACTCTGGGGTTTTCTGATCTTTCTGACTATGGTGAGTATGATATGAGCTCTTGTACCCTATAGAATGAAGGAGAAAAATCCTTCTGCATGCCACCTTCAGATATAGGTAGAATAAACTGAAGCTACAAAGGGGTATAATTTCCAGATAAACCATAATTTACATTCAAATAAAAGGTCATCAGAGAGTATACTTTGCTCTTTAAATAGTGTGTCACTGATGTGTTGATCCTACTATGTGCAAATCATTGTTTAAGACCAATCAGGGAAATCTGAAATGTATTCCTACTCTCCAAGAGCTCAAACCCAGGAGAGAAGGTGGGGCAGGAATACAACTAGAATCCCTCCTCATCCTCAGTAGTGCTCGACAGAGCCCTTATCCAGTGTATTTCTTTTTTTATTTATCTGTTCCCTTGTTTGTGAGGTTATTGTCTAGTGTCTTTACACTAGAATGTAAGCTCCAAGAATCTCATCCACCACTGTATCTGACCAGCAGTTAGGATATTTCCTGGAGCCTGGTGGACACAATAACTATTTCGTTAGTGAAATGCTTATAAAGAAAACACAAAGTTAAATGTGTGAGTTATCAATTTTCAAGTGTTAGATCCCACATTTGGGTCTTTATTTTCACCAAACTCTGGATTCATATGGCTCTGCGAGGTTCAAGTCTTGGTTCTGAAATTTACTGCCATGTGGCCTTGACCACATTTACTTAACTTCTGACAGTTTCTGTTGCTTCCTTCGCTGTAATACTGTGCGGACTAAAGGACATAATGCAGATAAGGCTCTTAGCACAATGCATGGTAATTATTAGCGGTTATGTAAACAGAACATTTTAAGCTTTGTCTTCTTAAATTCAACCCTAACTAGAAATTATAACTGAAGACAGAAACTACAGACCCTGGGTGGCAGTTTTAAACAAAAAAGTGAAGGGGCTGGGGGGCTGTGAGAAAATGAGCTCTCACCTGGTCATCACATGCTGTCAGAAGAAAAAGATTAGCACACATTTACATAGGATTTAAGATAAATCAGTAGTCCCTCTGCACTGTCCTGCTGACGTTTAATTTCTCTCTAAGTCTCTTTATTAAGATGAGCAAAGAGATTTCCTGTAATATTTAAAAATGTGTTTTGCTAGTTCCAAGGATCTTTGACTCATAATTGTGAAGCTATGAATGTTTTTATAAGAAACTGTATACATTACAAAAATTTTTGTTCTTGGTGCAGCCGCTGTGGAGAACAGTATGGAGGTTCCTTAAAAAGTAAAAATAGAGCTACCATATGATCTAGCAATCCCCCTCCCGGTCATGTATCTGGAAAAGATGAAAACTCTAATTCAATAAGAATTATAGGGCTTCCCTGGTGGCTCAGTGGTTGAGAGTCCGCCTGCCGATGCAGGGGACGCGGGTTCGTGTCCCGGTCCAGGAAGATCCCACGTGCCGCGGAGCGGCTGGGCCCGTGAGCCATGGCCGCTGAGCCTGCGCATCCGAAGCCTGTGCTCTGCAACGGGAGAGGCCATAGCAGTGAGAGGCCTGCGTACCGCAAAAAAAAAAAAAAAAAGAATTATATATACAATAGAATGTTAGCCATAAAAAAGAATGAAATTATGCCATTTGCAGCAACATGGATGGACCTAGAGATGACCATACTTAAGTGAAGTCAGACAGAGAAAGACAAATATCATATATCACTTATATGTGGAATCTAAAAAAATTATACAAATGAACTTATTTACAAAACAGAAACAGACTCAAAGACATAGAAAACAAACTTATGGCTACCAAAGGGGAAAGGGTGGGGAGGGAGGGATAAATTAGGAGTTTGGGATTAGCAGATATACACTACTATCTATAAAATAAACAACAGGGACCTATTGTATAGCACAGGGAACTATACTCAGTATCTTGTAATAACCTATAATGGAAAAGAATCTGAAAAAAATTAATATATATATATATCTGAATCACTTTGCTGTACACCAGAAACTAACTCAATGTTGTAAATCAACTATACTTCAATTAAAAAAAATTAAAAAATTTTTTCTTATCATTGTTTGTAGAAAGCTGATTTAGCTCACTTCAAGTGGTAAACTGTGTCATAAGAGGAAATTTTACTCAATGACCTTGTGATAATTAAACTCACCATGACTTCCAAATATGACTCCAGTTTACTCCAGCAATATTAAAGGACTTTAAGATTAGGAGGGCAGCTAAAGGAATTCCCTCCTGAGGCAAGGTGTTTTACACATAAAATTAAAGTGACTGAGAATAAGTTTAAAACACAAGGCAGGGCTGAATTTACCTTGAGAGTATTATTGTTTATTCTGTTGAAGTAATTTCAAGTTCTAGTCTTATTATTTGAGGCTTCAATAATTCTACCAAAGGGAGTTTTTATGTGTCTGCATAAATATATGTGTTATATAATCACTAAATAGCATTTTTCAGAGCCATGTTTTTCAAACTGTTTCTTTCCATTGCTGAGGTGAGATGGACTTTTCTGTGTGTTTTTCCAAAGAAGCTGCAAAGTCCCCGCTGGTGTGTTCTGTGAGGTGTACCTTCTGGTGGTGCAGGTACCTCACCTATGCTGGGGCACCCACTTGGGACGGCCGTGAGACCTGCTGAGAGAACTGTCAGATCATGAAGCTCTTCAAGCTTCTAGTTTCTCATCTGTCAAGTCAGGATAATAACACCTGTCCTCCTTTAAGGGTCACATACAAAGTTGTGTGCAGAGGGTTTTGTAAATGGCAAAACACTGTATAGCATTATATGTACGTATGTGTGCATGCATATGTATGTATATACATGTATACATACACATTACATATATGTAAACTATTAAATATACACGTGTAAGTTATTTCTGCCAATGTTCTTTAATGGTTTACTTTTATAAATCCCTCGGGAGGTGCTCATCAAGGGATTTCTGTGGGTCTAGAACTTGCTGTTCACTCTCTAAACCTCAGTTAGTAACACTGAATATGACTGGTCCTCATCTTTAAGAGCACAAGATAGAGCATTCTTTTCACAGTTTAACACTACCTTGCTTTTTTTTCTCTTGCTTTTCTTTTTCTTTTTCTTTTTTTTTTTTTTTTTTGCGGTACGCAGGCCTCTCACCGCTATGGCCTCTCCCGTTGCGGAGCACAGGCTCCGGACACGCAGGCTCAGCAGCCATGGCTCACGGGCCCAGCCGCTCCGCGGCATGCGGGACCCTCCCAGACCAGGGCACGAACCCGCGTCCTCCACATTGGCAGGTGGACTCTCAACCGCTGTGCCACCAGGGAAACCCCTTGCTTTTCTTTTTCTTGCGAAAAGTATTGGGAAATGCAAATTAGTAAACACTTACTAACCCTGGATCTTCGCAAGAAGAGTCTTCTTATTCCTTGACAACTACTTCTTACTGGGGGAACTGGGCCTTGGATGGCAAAGGGACAGGTCTGGCCTGAACAAAAAGCCCTGCTGGCCAGGAAGGATCCGGCTGTCACTTGGCACAAACGTCTCTTCTCTTGTGACAGCCTCTCTCAGACTTGATGAGCCTGTCTCCAGACTTCCAAGGCTCTTCTCTCAGACCTCCTTCTTCCTGCAGCTCCATGCTGGTGAAGTTAGTTGTTTCAACAGTAAATAATACATCACTCTCTGTAGTGATAAACTGTTTAAAATGAAGTGTGCAGAGTAAACACGAACCACGCCCTCCCCTCTGTCCCTTCTATCCCCCCGTTACTTGGAGCACGCCCTCCAGACCAGTTGACGTGCAGCTTCAATATAAAGACATCTTTCTGTACATTTTGCTCTACGTTTTCCAGATCTTTTCATATCAGAGTATATGTCGATACACCTATTCCATAGTATGACTGTATATCGTTTAACTTCTGATGGATATTTCTTTGTCTTCTTTCTCACTGTTTCTCTTTGCTGTTACAAATGATGCTCCCAGCAGACATTCTTGTACACACACGCACACAGATTTCTGAAGAACATTTACAATCTTGTTTTATGCAATTTGTTATTTAATGTAGCTAAATTTTATTTTAATACATAATGTGATGTAACTGTACTTTGAAAGAAATAGGTATCCATTCGTTCCCAAGCATTTATTGAATAGACCATCTTGTTCCTGTTGGTCTAAGACATTAACTTTATCCTGAGCTAAATTTGCACATATACCTGCTTCTGACTCCCCTGGTGATTAATTTGTCTTTCTACAGATCTGTTTGTCTGTACCAGCCATACTTTCCACGTCATACAGTGAGGATAATCTTATAGGAAGTTTTCAAATCTGGTGGGCCAGGTCTTCAAACACTGTTCTCAAAATGTTTTCATTATCCTTGTTCATTTTTTTTCTCCTGGCTGAGCTTGGGTGTTAGCTTCTCAAGTTCCATTTTAAAAATTACATTGGAAAATTTTTAAATTAACATATAGTAGAACTAACTTTGGGGGGAATGTACAGTTCTGTGAGTGTTGACGTGTGTAGACTTGTGTAGGCAGCACCACAGCCAGGATACAGAAAATTTTATCAGCCCTTTTATTGTCAGACCCTTCTCCAGCCATAGCCCCTGACAACCACTGTCTGTTCTCTGTCACTATAATTTTGTCTTTTTGAAGATGTTATATACATGGAATCATATAGAATGTAGCCTTCTGAGACTGATCTCTCACTCAGCATAGTGCCTTTGAGATTTACCCAAGTTCCTGAGTTATTGTTAAGTAGTATTCCATGGCATGGATGTACCCCAGCTTATTCATTCTCCTCTGCTGAAGGACATTTAGGTTGTTTGCAGTTTGGGGACACTACAAAGAGAGCTATCTTAGACATTCATGTACAGATTTTTGTGTGAACATAAATTTTCACTTTTCTTGGCTAAATACCAAGGTGTGGGATTGCTGGGTCGCATGCTGAGTTTATGTTTAATTGGAAAAACTGCCAAACTCTTTTGCCCAGCGGCAGTCCTATTTTGCATACCCACCAGCGATGTATGAGAGTACACGTTCTTCCATATCCTTGTCAGCAGTTGGTGTTGTCAGTACTTTTTATTTTAATCATTCTGATCAATGTGTAATGGTATCTCATCATGGTTTTAGTTTGCATTTCTCTAATGATTAATGTTGAACATCTTTTCTTGTGTGTATTGGCCATCCTCATATCCTCTTTGGCGAAAGTGTTCAAATCTTCTGCTCATTTTAAATTTATTTATTTATTTATTTATTGGCTGTGTTGGGTCTTGGTTTCTGTGCGAGGGCTCTCTCCAGTTATGGCGAGCGGGTGCCACTCTTCATTGTGGTGCGCGGGCCTCTCGCTGTCGTGGCCTCTCCCGTTGCGGAGCACAGGCTCCAGACTTGCAGGCTCAGTAGCTGTGGCTCACAGGCCTAGCTGCTCCGCAGCATGTGGGATCTTCCCAGACCCGGGCTCGAACCTGTGTCCCCTGCATTGGCAGGCAGATTCCTAACCACTGTGCCACCAGGGTAGCCCTGCTCATTTTAAAAATGGTGTTTTTTTTCCTTACTTTGAGTTTTGAGAGTTCTTTATATATTCTGGATACAAATTCTTTTTGTGTAGTATATATGATTTAGGTTTTACATTGGAACTTTGATTGGCAATGTATTTAATTTATAGATTAATTTAGGAAGCACTGAGATCTTTACAATGTAGCATCTTTATATCCAGGAACGTGATAGTGTTTTTTAAATGATTCAAGTCTTTTATGTCCTATGAAGTTTTATAGTTTTATTCATATGCATCTTGCTCATTTTTAGTAGCTTTATTCCTAGATATTTTGGAGTCTTTGTTGATACTTGAGTGAGATTTGTTTTCCATTATATTTACTAATTCATGTATAGTTGATGAATGTAGTTGAAAAGAAAGCTGTTGTTTTTTGTGTGTTGATCTTGTGTCATAACTACTTACTAAAGGGTCTTACTAGTTGTTTTCTTTAGGCAGGTTCCCAGAGACAACTCCTTCCCTTTCACTTCCTGTCCTTCTCTTATCCAACCTAGGGATGGGAGTGGAGTGGGGTGTTGGTCCTGTGAATTCTGCTGAAATGACAGATGCTGGCCATCACTGAGGGTCAGGAACTGGCCCCAGTTGCTGTGAGGTGCTTAATGCCATTGTTCTCAGCTGTGGGGTTCAAAAGCTAATCGCATCAGACAAACAATAAACACATTTTATCAGTTCATATTTATTTAGCTCAAGTAACAGACTAGTTAAGTGACATTTACTTTTTAAAATGTGTTTTCTTTTTCTCACGTAACAAGAAATCTGGAGGTAGGCCACTGCTGGTGTTTGTTCACTGCTTCAGTAATACCATCGGGAATCCAGACTCCTTTAGACTTTTAAAATAAACCTTTTACATTGGAATAATTTTAGATTCACAGGAAAATCACAAAGAAAGTACAAAGAGTTCTCATATACCCTTCCCCCAGTTTCTCATAACATTAATGTCTTATATAACTAAAGAACATATGTCAAAAGTAAGAAATCGGTACATTTCTATTAACTAAACTACAGGCTTGTTTGGAATTTGGAATTTCATCGGTTTTCCCAGTAATGTGTTAGTCCTGTTCCAGAATCCAGTCCAGGCTACCACATTGCATTTAGGCTTCATGTCTCCTTAGGATCCTCTTGTCTCTTTCTAAGTCTTCATTTGTTTTTCATGACCTTGACACCTTTTGAAGAGTACTAGTCTGTTTGCAGAACGTTCCTCAATATGGTTTGGCTGGTGTTTTCACATACTTAGCCTGGAATTTTGGGTTTGGGGGACGATACCACTGAGGTGGAGTGCCCTTCTCACTGCATCAGATCGGGGGGTACATGATATCAACATGATTAATACCTGGTGATGTTAGCCTTGTGATTGTCAACTGATAGTGTTGAACTTGATCACAGAAGCAGTGTCTGCTAAATCTTTCAGTCTTTGTATTATGGAGAATTTGAAACACACACAGAAGTAGAGAGAAGATGCATGTCTGTCTGTCTTCAATAGTTATCTATTTATGATTGATCTTGTTTCATCTATACCAATACTCACTTTCCCAGCAGCCCCCACTGGGCTGTTTTGAAGCAAGTTATAGACATCATAGTATTAATGTATAAATATTTCAGTATGCATCACTAAAAGATAAGGACTTCTAGAAAACTAGCCACAATATCATGAACATTTCTTAAAAATGTCACTATAACTTTGAAGCTGTTTCTGTTTTCCCACTCTGCCCTCCTTGGCGTGTGGTTCTTTATCTTGCTGTTTAACAGTTGCAAGAGCTTCTCTGGCTTCAGCCATCACATCAAAATTCAAGGCCAGACACTGGGAGGCAGAGTAGCAAGAAATCAGCTTTCCCAGACCCCTCCTTCCCTCACTTGCACCAGCAGACTTCCGAATGTGTTTCATCAGCCAGAACTATGTCACGTGGCTACCACAAGTAACAAAGGAAGTTGGAAAAGCAAGCGTTTGGCTTTCCAACCTCTGTAATAGAGGATTACGTGGAATAATAAGGTAGGGCACAGTTGTTAAGTAAGCCATCATACAGTGTCTTTCACACTAATTTGGGAAGAGAACAATTTCACTTGGTCCCTCTCTCCATTCTGTGAAACTAGCCATTAGGACTGGACGAGGACAGAGTGGAGTTGGCAGCAGGAATAGCTGAGCTTGCTGAGCCACGGCCATGATCATGTGCTACTGCCCTTGGCTGGATGCGGCCTTCAGGCTGGGACGCGGCTGAGTCTGTTAGTGGAGGCTGGAGCCCCAGCTGTGGATGCTGGAGCCGCATGGGGCTGGAGCCAGGCAACCTACTTGAAGAAGTAGGTGACATTTAAAGAATGTCATTCCATAGGACATAAAATTGGGGCATTTCTAGATTACTGAATAGACTAAAGTTAAGCATGTGCACTACCAAAGTAGTGAGTCTGTAAGAAAAGTTTTATTTTATTTTTTCTTTTTGCGGTACGCGGGCCTCTCACTGCTGTGGCCTCTCCCGTTGTGGAGCACAGGTTCCAGACGCTCAGGCTCAGTGGCCATGGCTCACGGGCCTAGCCGCCCCGCGGCATGTGGGATCTTCCCGGACCGGGGCATGAACCCGTGTCCCCTGCATCGCAGGCGGAGTCTCAACCACTGCGCCACCAGGGAAGCCCCTGTAGGAATTCTTAATCTCTTCTGGGTATTGAGTTCTTTCTCATCTATACATTTTGCAAGGAACAATCACTTAAATGAAGGAAAACCATTAGAGCTGAAGCAAGTTGTGAAACTGAAGTCAAACTAACATTTACTGAATGGCTACCAGAGAGTAGACTCTTCATGGCCAATATTTCCCCTCATCCTCACTATGCAGGGGGAGAATTATTTTCTTCACTTTTGCTCTATGATCCTGGAACATAGAAAGGTTCAGTAACTTGCTCAATGCTGCCCAGCTTTAAAGACTGGGATTCAAAAAGTTCTGTGTGAATCCTTCCTTTAAAAATACTTCTTGGGAATTCCTTGGCAGTTCAGTGGTTAAGACTCAGTGTGCTCACTGCCATGGCCCAGGTTCAATCCCTGATCGGGGAACTAAGATCCCACAAGCTGTGTGGTGCAGCCACGAAAAAGAAAGAAAGAAAAAAAACCACAATAAAATAAAGATCTTTAAAACGGAACAAACAAAACTTCTTAGAAAGGAGTAGACTTGTATTAGGTGGCCTCTATTTCCCCTTTTATCTTGAATTATATAGAAGGGACATTTAATTTTTTCAGTGCTTGGACCTCTAGAATCCTTTTCTGTCCCTGAATTAGGGCTAGTATTCTTCACAGAATCAGATTATGGGCAATGGTGGATTTATAAAAAACAGCAACGATCCAGGATAAGGAGAACCAAGGAAAAAAATAGAAAAAGGAATCTGAAGCAAGTTGAAAAGACAGTTTTTATATTCAGAGAATACTGAGGCAGAAGGTCAAGATGAAAGAGCAAATCAAAGCCAGGTCAGAAGTTGGAAGCTGGCAAGTCTCCAAAAGCTGGAGGTCAAGACAGAGCAGGGCTATAAAGTCAGGGAGGAGAAACAGATGCTGAGGGATAAAAGGGCCGTGAAATTCACAAGAAGCCTGCCTGAAACATGTAGTTTTCCTGCTATTACAAGATCAACCATAAGCCTCCCAAAATGTGACTATCCCAGATCTAGAAGCTCAAGGGGGCCCTTCAGTTCAAGAACCTGCCGTAACTGGCAGGTCCCATCAACATAGATGCCTGTGAAAACCTCCAGCCTTGTTCAGTTGGGACTCTTAGCTGTCAAGTTATAGAAGAAATGCAAATCTAATTTGGCATTAATTTATGCCAACAAACAAACAAAAAATGTGTTGGTCTCTATTATTCAGAAATTTAAGGGAGTGAATCTGACTTCAGGCATGCTTCAGTTTTGGGATTCAAATGATGCCTCCAGGAATGTCCCTTTTTCTTGCTTTCTTGGCTATGCTTTTCTCTGTATTGGCTTCATACCTAGACAGTCTCCCACTCAGTGGTGGGAAATGTAGCCAGAGACAGTGCTAGCTTTTTATTGTCCTTCTGATTAGAGAGCTCGGAGGAAAAAGAAAACCTTTGCCCAGGAGTCCCAGTACCAATTTTGATTGGCTGGCTCATGTCACCTTTTCTTCCTTAAGTAAGGTTACCAGATAAAATATAGGACTCTCAGTTAAAACTTAATTTCAGATAAACAAAGAATCATTTAAAAAGTATTTTAAAAGTCCTCTGTAATATTTGAGACATGCTTCTACCAAGCGATTAATCCTTTATTTTTCTGAAATTCAGACTTAAGTGAGCATTGTATATTTTTATTTGCTAAACTTGGCAACCCTGTCCCTACCCCAGTCACTTGTGACCAAGGGGATGGTGGACTCCTGAATCCTGGGAGTAGAGTTAGTTACTGAATCATGGGGATTAGGAATGGGGGAGAGTTAGTTGCCTAAAGAGATTCAGGGCAGACAAAAAGCTCGTGTCCACACTACCTCCTCTTCCTTCCTGGAGTCCCAGTTACGTGTAGACCTTGCCAGGATACCCATCTCACATTAAAACTGAGATCATCATCTTCACCTTCTTTTTGATAAAACTGCCAATTACTAACAACAAATGTCACCGTTCCTCTGGTTCCTAGTTGCAGAATTTTAAAGTTTATGTTCTTCATTTCCTGATTCATCTTTGGTACCTAAATCCATAGCGTGAAAGCCCAGTAACTACTTATACCTGTCTTACCAAAGGAAGTCTTACATTGCAATATCTGACTCAGTTACAGTCTAGTGCTAGCTCAAAGGTGCTCAGAGCAGTCCCCTTGGCAGTCAGTATGAACCTGCGAATTCAGATGCAGCACATTTGTTGATTTGAGAGATCATTCTGCTTTTTATAAAAATTTTAAAAATTATTATTTTGTGAAATAATGTATTGTGTCATAGGAGCAAAATTTAGACCTTAGCTGGGGTGGGGAATGAATCAAGAATTTTTCCTGTTTGTCAGGATTACTATTACAGCACTTTTATATCACCTTGTCATCTTCTCACCTGTGAACCTCAACCATCTGTATGCATATCTGATAACCTTCAGAAGACATTCTTTTATGTCCAGTTATGTCAGTTTATATCATTGGCAACTGTTCCTTCAAAATTGTCAGAATTCTTAGTAAACTGGGTTTACTCCCTTGGAAAAGTTCGTGTGATAGTTGCTGAAAAACCAGGCTATTTTATGGAAAAGTTCTTTCCTCTGGGAGCTATTGGATTTGAACGAGCCATATGTCTTCTTTTGAGCAGGTCACCCAAGAAATGGGTTGACCTTCGAAGGAAATTTCACAGTAATCTTCCTCTGGCTAATCTTCGGCAATCAAAACTAATAAAATCAAGAGCTAGGGAAGCACTGACTCACCCTTTGAAATCTTAGGTTTATGTTGAGATTAGAGACAGTATAGGAATTTGAAGCTTCATATTAGTCTACGGGCTGGTGCTTTGAGAAAAAACAAGCAACAACAACAAAAAGCCCATGTAGGTGACAAAGATGGAAGATAAAATAGACCAATATCAAGAAGAATGGCATTCTGAGTTTTGATCTCAGGGAACTAGGCCTTTGTGTTTCAGGAATGAGAGAAATGACGTATTTCAAACCCAAGTTAATGTTTTCCTTTTAGTTAAATTGTTCATGACTGAATGGTCTTTGTATGTGTGAAGAAAATGATTCCTTCTCTCCCTTATGTTCTATTGAAAACAGTGGGACAATTATTATTTTTTTTGGCTGCACCACGCAGCATGTGGGATCTTAGTTCCCCAACCAGGGATCAAACCTGAGCCCCCTGCACTGGAAGTCTGAACCATTGGACTGCCAGGGCAATCCCGTAATTAATTCTTTCTACTGATTAATCTGATAATACAAACTTTTAAATGTGTGGAACCCAAACTTAGAGCTTCTTGTAAAGATCAGATATTCAAAAGAAGTGTAATTCATCAAGGATTCCCCTTTGGGGGAAAAATGCTTAAAAGGTCAGTCAGCTCTAATTAGATACGTACAGTGGTCATAGGATCTAAAATATTAGATTTTAGAAGGTAGATTCGATTCGATTCCATCAGAAGGTGGAACAGTTGAGAGGGTCTAAGGAACGATTAATGCATGAGAGTGGAGTGACCGTGCCAATCGCAAAAAGGATTTAAAAGGACACATTTCAGGTCCGTCAGCGGGAAATGGTGGAGACGGCATGGGGAAAAGGGGTTGGGCCCCTTTTACAAATATTTTCTTTAATAGAGGGACCTTGTGGAGGAAGAGTGACCTACAGCTTGTGTGGGAAAAGGGGAATCTGGTGAATTCACTGTGACCTTAAGTGCCCAGAGGAGCTCATGACCTTGGTTCAGGAAGCAACATGATTATATGACAGACATTTCCTATAAATTCAGTGAGTAAAATCTGCTGTTCCAAGGTTTCTATGAAATAAATTTAAGGCATGTGATAAATATTTTATTTAAAAAATATATTGGTAATGTTTTATTGAAATTAGCACTATTTGGGCTTCCCTGGTGGCACAGTGGTTGAGAGTCCACCTGCCGATGCAGGGGACACGGGTTCGTGCCCCGGTCCGGGAAGATCCCACATGCCGCGGAGCGACTGGGCCCGTGAGCCATGGCCACTGAGCCTGAGCGTCCGGAGCCTGTGCTCCGCAATGGGAGAGGCCACAGCAGTGAGAGGCCCGCGTACTAATAAAAAAAAAAAAAAAAGAAATTAGCAGTATTTTCTACAGTATATCAGGGTATATCAGGTTTAAATAAAGTATCTTTCAGAGAAAGAATAACTAGTATAATTAATAGTCACTTGCTATGTAGGTAAAGCCTTTTTGGTATAATTGCCCAAAATTGAGAGAGTAAATGACTCTAACTGGGAAACAAGCCTATTAGCAGGACATGTGATTTCCAAGTCTTTGTTTCCAACAAAATTAAAGAAAAACTCTAACTGACCTACCAACCGATCGTTAAAAATAGTTTTTTATAGACCACTGTGTGATTTTAGGTATATAACTTGTGCACATAATAATAAAATATTAATTTCTACGATGAAATTCCTTTTCTTCTGTTTATATGAATGAAGCTTCAGCACTTGCATAAAAAGAAAAAAAATAACAAAAGATTTAATTCTGGAAACTATTTCTCAAAATTAGTAATACTTATCCATGGATTTATGAACTCATTAAAATATTAAAAAACCACATCCATGTCATTAAAAAATACCTTTCCAATACAACTTCACTATTTATGTTCGGTCATTATTTATCAAAACCTTTCACATATTTAGATTTTTGATCAAATTTTTACTAACAATAATTGTAGTAATAGCAATGCAGAAAAGCCTTACAGTCACAACAAATCTCAAATAATAGACATATTTTATTGCACAGATGAATAATAGCTTACTTAATAATAGCAAAAAGAACATTACATTGTGATCAAATTCTGGGGAAGAAATAGGATAGAAATACAATTTTTAAGTGATAAAAAGAACAGTGGAAAATTTGGCCTGTTATAGAAGAGCTCATTCATCTATTTTAGATGCTGGAAACCACTTGCCATTTTATTTAGATTCTACTGTGTACACATAAAAGAATAAATTAACAATTTTATTTTAAAATATCAAAAGTTACACAAGAATATTTCTTTCGAGGGGAATTCCCTGTGGTCCAGTGGTTAAGACTCTGGGCTCCCATTGCAGGGGGTACAGGTTCAATCCCTGGTTGGGGAACTAAGATCCCGCATGCCACACGACATGACCCCCACACACACACACACAAAAATCTTTGGGACTTCCCCGGTGGTCCAGTGGTTAAGACTCCGTGCTTCCACTACAGGGGCACGGGTTCGATCCCTAGTTGGGGAAGTTCCCCATGTCGTGGGGTGTGGCCAAAAAATAAAAAAATGATTTATTTTGCAATCATCTAAAACTGATAATGAAAGATTTTAGATGTCAACCTAAAAATGTGTGAGGGGACACGTAGTTTTTCAAAATTCTTTGAGTTGTACATCAACAACAACAAAAAATTGATCATGGCTTCAAGTTTGGCTCAGGCCATGTGCCCCATCCATCCCTGGAGGTAGCAGGAGGGGAATCACCTTCCCTGGAACTGTCTAGATACCCAAACAGAAACCAGAGAATATTGGGATGGGTCAAAAGAGATTGGCTGATTCAGAGGCAAGCAATCAAAAGTATAAGGGCAGAGACAATTGAAAGGTCAGTAGAGTCAGTAAGGGTATATGTGCTTGTTTGAAGGCAGAAGGGAAGAACCAGTGGTGAAATGGGCTCTAGAGGTCCAGTTGAGGTATGCTGGGGGAGGAGGGGAAGGGAAGGGATTTACACAGAGAGAGACAGCAGGTGTGTGGCTTTGTAAATAGGTTGTAGCAGCTAACTCTGACGTCCGTGAACTTGAACTGCGTGATAGCTGGATGGGCACAGCTGGTTATGGCTGAGCAGAGTCTCCTGGGGATTGCTGTGGTAACAGAGCAGTTTTCTTCTGCAAGGTCTAGCCATAGCCCTACCCCCAAGCAACATGAGAGCAAAACCCAGCTGTTGGATTATTATTAAATGGATATTCTTCAAAGGGTCTAAACTTCCAGTTGTAAGATGAATAAGTTCTGGGGATCTAATGTACAGATTATAGTTAATGATTCTGTATCAGCTACTTGAAAATTGCTAAGGGAGTAGATTTTGTATGTTCTCCCCACAGAAAAGAAATGGTAATAATGTGACAGGATGGAGAGGTTAGCTAAGGTTAAGGAAGTAATCATTTTAGGGTACATAAATGTAACAAATCAACACATTGTGTACCTTAAACTTATACAATGTTATATGCCAAGTGTATCTCAATAAAACTGGGGGAAAAAAGATATTGTTGTTTATTATGTTATTATGCTTGTACATGCCCCCACAAATAAAAATGGACTTCCAGGGCATACGATTGGGTCCCTGAACGTACCCTTTCTTGGTTTCAAGCAGCAACCATGGGAATTCCCTGACAGTCCAGTGGTTAGGACTCCACGCTTCCACTGCAGGGGTGGGCACGGCTTCGATCCCTGGTCAGGGAACTAAGATCCTGCATGCTGCATGACCAGATAGGCTGCTGGTAAGTCATATCCACGGAGCTGTCTAGGTCTCTTGTATCTTTATGTGAAGATAGCATGTCTACTTTTAAAAACTCAATATAATACAAACACAAAACTTTTGTATATTTGTATTATATTGTATTTGTATATAATTTATATTGAAGTATAACACAGATACAAAAAAATAAACATATCATAAGATTATAGCTTGATGAAATTTTACAAACTGAATACACCAGATGGTGAGCATCCAGGTAAAAACAGAACATCACCTGCACCCCACATCCCCTTCTCTGTGTTAATCTGCTAGTGTTTAAACTCAGCTTAGGCCTGAGACTACGAAAACAGAAAACAAATAGGAGTAGTCTGCCTTTGAAATAACATAATGGCAGTTTTAGAGTAAACTGTTAACTTGGTTCTGTGAGTATTTCACTGCTGGAAAACTCTGATTTCAGAAACGCTTTGCTCCTAAAAACCACATCTTTAAGCAAAAATCTGCATTGCTCATAGACATAATTTTCTTCTTTTGGTACATCAGCAGAATCTGTCAAATGAACTGGTAGATTGGTGAGAAGTAGAGGATGTGAGTTTTTATTAAGTAATGATGAATGAGCAAAGAAGCAAAATGTTGGCCAAAAAGTGGGGACTCGACCTTAATAATTTGATTTAGGATACTACTTTATAAATGTGCTCTGTGAGCAAAGTGTACCTATTAATAGCTTTGTAAGGTGATTATTTTCTAAGGGTGATTATTATTGGAGAAACCAGTTTTCTTTTCACCTCATTTTATACTAGTAATAATGTCAATAGTATCTAGTTCCCAGTATTTAGCTTTATATTTTTATAGAGCATCAATATGTTCATTTTCATTATTCTAATTCTTTCCTTTTTGTTTTGTATCTATGCAGATCTGATATCTGTCTATCTTCATTCAAATCAGCATATGTTTGTTTATGTAAATGGAGGGTGGGGCGTGTGCTTATGGGTATGGTACCTGTCTTTTAAAACATCGGTGGATAGCTACAGTTTTATAGTTTTTTTCTTTTTTTCTGGGATAGGGTAGAAAAAGCAGTTGAGGGTTGGAATGGGAAAGGGCAGGATTGAAAGGGAAGAGAGAGGAGGCTGAAAGGTCATGGGAGTTGTTTCTGCTGAAGTCTTTGTTAAGCCAGGGGACCATATGGCCAAACTGAGGTAGACGGGACGCTTCCCCAGTGTCCTGGGCTCCCTTAACCCTGCCTGGCCTCTGCTGGGACTGGGGACTAGGAGGCAGATGCCATTGGCTGGTGCTTTCCTGTTCCCTTTCCTCTAATGGTGCACTGGCTCCTGGGGCTAGGCCAGCTGTGTGTATATGTACGTTTATTCATAAGTGCACATCCTCATCCTAGCACATCTCGTTATCAGAAAAACAGCAAACATTGACGTTTGTCCGTTTGACTTTCAGCAGTAGCCAGAGAAGTCTGGTGAGTGTCAGTGTTTTTCTTTTTTGGTAGTTAGAACATCTAGCATGAGGGTAGCCTCTTAATAACTTTTTCAGTGCACAGTACAGTACTGTTAGCTATAGACATGATGGTGTACAGCAGATCTCTGGGACGTATTCATCTTGCATGACTGAAACGTTGTACCTGTTGAACAGTAACTCCCATATCCCCCTCCTCGCAGCCCCCTGGCAACCACCATTTTGCTTTCTGCTTGTATGAGTTTGACTACTTTAGGTTCATCATACAAGAGGAATCATGCAGTATTTATCCTTTTGCGACTTATTTCACTCAGCATGATGTCTTCAAGGTTTATCCATGTTGTAGTATGTGTCACAGTTTCCTTCTTTTTTAAGGCTGACTAATATTCTGTTGTATGAATAAAACACATTTTCTTTATCCATTTATCCATTGATGTACATTTAGGTTGTTTCTGCATCTTGGCTATTGTGAATAATACTGTAATGAACATGCGAGTGTAAATACAATCTTTGAGGTCCTGACTTCATTTTTTGAGAAACCTCCATACTGTTTTCCATAGCAACCGCACCATTTGTGAATATGTGATATGTTTACTTAAGTTACTTAAGTAACTATCTCATTGCAGTATGGTCACCATGGTTACAACTTCTGCTTCTCAAGAAATACCTATGCCAGTAGTTGGGACTTTCTAATCATTTCACTTTTGATAAGAAAGGAACTCGAATATAAGAAAGGAACTTGGAAATTGGGAAGATCTTGCTTTTGATTCTCAAAAAAATGAGTTTTTTCTATCAAGGGTAGTTACCACTAGCTTTTCCTTTTTCCTTCCCATAGTGGTTTAAATTCAACACTTCAGGTTTATGACTTTTTGGCTTCATTTAAATTTCCACTTAAAGTAATTGAAATGTAATAGATGGCCCTTGACACTCTGCCACTTTCTGTCAAAATGGACTACTGAAAATAGAGCCTTTCAAGGGGGAAAGTTTGAGCCCACAGTAATAGTGAGATTGTATTAATAACACTCTGTGAAACAAAAACAGTGATTTGGAAGCTCAGAATTGTAGGTAACTGACAAGTTGAGGTCAAGAAAGTCACAGATGTGCTCCTGTTAATGGAAAAGTGTGAGGGTGACTGGTGACTGGAGACCAAGTAAAATATAGAGGGAGGAGTTAAGGCAGCAGGGTGAGAAGTTAGAGGGAGGAGGCTGTAGGAGCTGAGGACCAGTGCTGGTTTTAGGAGCAAGGACACTGGTGGTGGGAGAGTAGGGCTTGGAGGGTGGAAAGGGGTGGAGGAGGACAGGACAAAATTAGAGAGAGTGAAGGAAGATGCGAGGCGGTCCCTGGAATATGAGAGAAGACCTCATGATACTGTAGAAGGAGGGATGGAAGGGGGGCTGAAGCGAAGGATGGCAGGGCAGAGAGAAAAGGGGGAAGGGGGCAGAGAAATTAGTTTCCAGCACACTCACCAGCATTCTACCTGCCTGTAGAATTATGGCCTTGAAATAGCTCCCATGGAAAGCTAGAATATCTAGAAAGGTACTTGGATACGGAGCATCTGTCAGTTTACTGAACTTCGGGAAAGGCAAGAACTTGACTTCCTGACTTGTGAATAAACATTTACTCTATTAAGAAAAATTAAGGGACTCTATCTCATCCAAAGCAAAGTGAGTCTATTTTTTTTTTTTTGATCAGCTTAAAGAAATCTTTTCATTTGTCAAGTGTTCCAGAAGTAGCACATAAGAATATTGGTATTAAATATTTTGCTAACATCTAGTAATAATTATGTCAGACACCTACCTTAATAGAAATAACCATACCTTATGCAGAGATTTCTTCCTTATTAATCGGTTCCTCAAAATAAAAGGGTTTAGCCAAAGAATTAAAATATGAAATGTCCCCACTGTTACCTCCCTGAAGGAATGAAATATGTTCATATGCGGGAGAAATGCCTCAATATAAGACATGAAATATGTCTGCTAATAATGAAAGAATACTATCTGTCCTTATTTCTTCTGGGACTTTACGATGCCCAGGCACGTCCAGAACCTAGCGTGCTAAGTAGCATGTTGCCCTTGGGAGGTTCATGATCAACCCAATGAAAGATGACTTGTGTTGAAAGACAAGCCACCTTCATCTGGAACTTGTAAATTTGAGCTGGGGATACATTTGTCACAGAGCAACCTTGAAATAAACAGCGTGGCTGCTCACCCAGAAAAAGCATTTTCATTTGCTGAGGGGTTGGATTAGGTGATCTTTCTGGTCTTAGTGCAGCTCTAGTCCTCTGTGGGCCATTCTTCTGCCTTTTAAATATGCCTGTGGTGAGGGGTTCTCAACTCGTGCTGCTGGTGGTATAAACTGGGGTGGTATCTCTAAGAGGGCAACTTGGGAGTATCTATTAACGCTTAAAATGCACAAATCCTTTGGCCAAGCAGTTCTGCTTCTAGAAATTTAACTTGTATGCTTAGTCATACAGGTGCATCAATATATACACAGAAGACTCATTGTAGCAATATTTGTAACAGAAAAAAAAATGGTGGAAAAAACCTATATACCCATCAATGGCAGACTGAATGATTATGTCATGAATACCCATTCAATGAAATACTAATCAGTGTTAAAAAGTATAAGGTAAATTTATATGTGTTCTTACCTCTGTGAAGGCATATATTTTTGTCTTTTTCCCCTCCAACCCTTAAAACAGTATCCGGAACATAATAGGTGCTTGTAATTTTTTTTAAGTGACTAAAGGAGTGATGGATGAGTTTTAAAATGAATTTAAAGATACCTGTTATAAATGCCCAAAGAGCTCTCTGTAGTTCCCAGGGCATTTCACAATTGGATCCTTGGACTTTTCCAGTCGTAGTTGCAGGAGCTGTGACTATTTTACACTACTGTAGCCTTGCAGAGTAGAGGGTTTTGTTTAGTCGTGATTTAGGCTTCATCCCAAATGCCGGTGACATCCCCTGGGGTTGTAGACAGGGAAAGAACCGTTGAAGAGCCATGCAAACACTGTTCACCATGCAGGGTGTTCCACAGATAAGATGCTTATGGCCACAGGTGGCTTTAACTGTGCTCGAAAACTGAAGAGCAAAGAAATTGCCAGCTGTTCCATTGAAAGACATTTTACTTGATTCCTTGTTAGTTTTAACACAAACTCAGCAAAGTTCACTCCTTAAATGACACAGAATATTTCAAAAGAATATATTTTTGCAATGAGCATGATGAAGTTTCGTATCAAGGAGTTTGAAGTGTTAAAAAGAAGCGTCAGGCCCCAAATGGAGTCATGCTAAGCCCCAGCAAGACTTAATACCTAACCTATAATAATTGCAGTTTCAGCCGGGAGTAGAATTTTAAACCAGTCAACCTGGAATTTCCTGATCAACACTAGTGAGGTCATCTACTAGAGAAGACCGCCTGCCTTCCCCTAAGGGAAGAAGAGCTTGCCTTTAATTTCTTCGTCCCTCCTTCCTTCTGCCTATGAAAGGCTTCAGTTTTGTACAGCTCCTGGAGCACCCTTCTCTTTGTTAGATGGGTTGCTACCCTATTCAGGACTCTTGAATAAAGCCAATTAGATCTTTAAATTTACTTGGTTGAATTTTGTTTTTTAATGGAGATACATACTTAGTGAAAAGAAAATAATTTAAAATGTTCTTTTCCTGAATTAATAATTTAAGAGACTTAAAAATCCTGCCATGAACCTAATTGTTACTTATTTTGAAAGGTTGGGAAGCATGATTTCCTTCCCCTTTGCTATTTTAGTTATTTGCCTCATGTTCATTTTTAGTTTCTATTCTGTCCATTTCAATAAAACACCTGGGGATATACTCTTAGAGGAATTTGAAATTTATAGGGCCACACTCCCAAGTCCTTTATAGAAGAAATCATAAAGCCTAATAAATATAGCCACACCTGTTGGTTAAAGATACATGTTACAGAAAATAAAACTGCCGCTCGTTTTCCTTTGCGTGTTCATGAGAAAAGTTAAGGACTTATTTCAAAAGAATTTCTGAAAATGTGGAAACTTGACATCATCATAAAACTTGCTGAGATGCTTGCTGGGTGCTGGGTTTACAAGTGCACTGCCTCAGCACCCTCACTGCAGTGGATAAGCCAGTCTTGGCTGCCTATCGTGGCCACTGAGACTCATATGACTGTCGTGTGGTCCGACTTAGAAATTTAGAAGAATACAGCTTTGGATTGGCAGCTCTAGGACTGTCAGGACCATGGTATTGCCTTCTACAGCCTTCTCGTTCGGGGAGACAGGATTGAAGGAGATTAGCCACTTCACTGCTTACAATTAGCTAAATCCTGCTTCCACCTCTCCACCTTTCTAATGGACTAAAGGAGGAATGTGAAGAAATGTATTGGAAATTTGGACTTATATAAATGGAGCCGAAGGCCCCATTGTCAGTTTATTCTATGGTAACAGTCCCTTTTTTCTTTTTTTTCCTCCAACTTTTTATGTCTTTAATAATCTAGCAGATTTTATTTTTTCACCTAATATCCCTTTCCTGTTCCAGGATCCCATCCAGCCACCACATTTCACTGAGTTGTCCATGACTGTCTAGGCTGCTCTTAGCAGTGCAGGTTCTCAGACCTCCTTGCTTTTGATGGCCTGGACAGTTTTGAGGAGCACTGCTCTGGTGGTCTACACGCTAGTCCTATAGAGTCCGATGTTTTCCTGTGATTAGGCGGGTTATTGGTCTGGGCATTAAGATCACAGAGGTAGAATGCCGTTTTCTGTTAACATTGACTTTGATCACCTGACTTAGATAGTATTAGCCAGGTGCTTCACTCTAAACTTACTCTTTTTTTCCCTTTCTGTGCTGTATTCTTTGGAAAGAAGTCACCACAGGCAACCCACACTCAAGGAGTGGGGATTTATGCTCCCCCTTCTTGAGGGCAGAGTATCTCTATAATTTATTTGGAATTCTTCTACTTAGGAAATTTGCCTCTTCTCCCCCTTTATTAATGTAATCAATCATTTATTTATATCAGTATAGATTCATAGATACTTCTTTTACACTTTGAGTTATAATCCAATTATACTTTCCTTTTGGTCATATTGTTCCAAATTTGGCCATTAGGAGCTCTTTTAGTTGTCTTCTGTGCACCTTTGACATATTCCCATTATTGTGTATGTGTGTGGGTGTAGTGTCTGTGTGTGTGTGTTTTATTTGTTTGTTTTATCACTTCCTTATTTTTTAGCACTGCGAGATGCTCCAGGCTCATTCTGTATTTCCCTCCTAATTCTTCATTCTACTCTTTCCCCGATAAATCCTGGTTCCTTTTATTGGAGAATGGTGTTAGAATCAAATATGTAGGCTTAAGGTGTGCTTGTTGCTATTAGGGTGTCATTTCTTTTAGGCCTTTGCAGCTGAGAGAGCAAAGAAATATATGTGTAACTACTAACCTGTGTATATACACATATCTATATGTAACCATCCATCCATTGAGCTAAACATGAGTTCATCCTGATGAACTTTACCACAGGGCTCGTTCCAGCCTCCTTCCTTTGCTTATCTGTAAACTGTCAGTCCAAGAGGAGAAACCTGGCTCCCAACATTGGCCATTTACTTCATTGTTCAACTTCAATATTCATGTATAGCAGTATCAGAATTATCACCCTGTACCCCCATGAAACAATTTTATCAACTAGAGCACTGTGCTTATGTTCAGGTCCTTTTGCTTTTGGTCTTGTGGACTCCATTCATTTCCAAATTACCTAGGTCAGCATTTTTTAGCCTGACTCCCTTCAGTGAGATTGTTTCATACATTTGAAATATAGTTATAGTCTCTTACAGTCTGCATTCCTTACTGGGATCCCCTGACCTCCTAAATGTTTTTTTCAAATTGCATACATCAAAGTTCACTCTTTGTGCTATAAGTTCCATGGGTTCTGACAAATGGATAATGTCGAACAAGTAGGGTATCATAAAGAATAGTTTCACTGAAAAAGTCAGGCAGAGAAAGACAAATATTGTATGATATCACTTATATGAATCTAAAACATGCAACAAACCAGTGAATATAACAAAAAAGCAGCAGAGTCACAGATACAGAGAACAAACTAGTGGTCACCAGTGGGGAGAGGGGCCAATATAGAGGTGGGAGAGTGGGACGTACAAACTATTGGGTGTAAAATAGGCTACAAGGATGTATTATGCAGCACAGGGAATATAGCTAATATTTTGTAATAACTGTAAATAAAAACTCTTGAAGTAAAACTAAAAAAAAAAGTATATAACAGATACTGTGGGAAAAAAAGAATTGTTTCACTGGCTTACACATCCCCTGTGATTCACCTATTCATGATTCTCCCTTTCCCTGAGCTCCTGGCAACCACTGATCTTTTTACTGTTTCTGTAGTTTTGCCTTTTACAGAATTCCATATACGTAATTGGAATCTTACAGTATGTAGCCTTTTCGAACTTTTTTTTTCCACATAACAATATGCATTTAAGGTTCCTTCATGTCTTTGTGGTTTGATAGCTCATTTGTTTTTATCACTCAATATTATTCCATTTCATGGATGTGCCACACAGTTTGTTTATCCGTTCACTTATTGAAAGACAATTTGACTGCTTCCAGTTTTTGGTGATTTCATACAGCTCTTATAAACATTTATGTGCAGGCTTTTGTGTGGACATAAGTTTTCAAGTCAGTTGGGTAAATCAGTTTCTTTTTGACATGAAACTCACAGAGAAGTGTGAATGTTTTTAATCTAACAACGATAGGAAAGAAGTCACTTCCCGGTGGTTTATGACTCTTTCGTTTCTGTCTGACTTCTTAAAGTGGCCATGTGATCAACATTTATCCTCTTCTTCTACCCATCATCACCCTTAGTTTTAACTAAAAGCAGCTGTACCAAGGCATTCCTCATATGATTAGGACTGGGTAGTTTTCAATAATATCTGTTTGAGCGTGAGTACCTAAAGTATGAACGTAAGGATGGACAAATTTAGCTCTTTCCTAGCTACACCACCCCCCACCCCAAGCAAAACTTGCCCGATGCAAGAAGCATCCAATGAGGAATGCTCCAGTGGAAATGCACTGGCCTATCCTGGCTTCCAGTTAAAGGGGTGGAGGTCTGAGTTCTGCCACTGTGTCAAGCTCACCTTTGTCCGTGTTCCCTTTCCCTGTAGTCTCCTGGATAGTGTTTTCATCGTACTAACACCCAGGGTTTCCTCTAACAATAGGCTCCCTGTTGTGACTGGGGAAAGAGCGTTGCAGTTCTTAACCTTCATTGAACTGTGATGGTTGCCTGATGCTGCGTACTGGAGAGATGAGACCTCTCCGTGCTCAAAGGCAGAAGCCACAAGCAACAGGGTACCAAGAATTCAAGAAGAGAGTCATCATATGGGAACCCAAAGACGAGCAGTTCCACACCAGGAGGTGGGGGGCTGCATTTGCGCGCTCAGCGTCTCTTTCTCTTCTAGTACCCCTGCTCTTGTGGTAGCTAGTGGTCTGCTGTGGTGACGGGAGAATGTGTCATTGGGAATGGCTTGTGCAGTGATGAGCTGGCTCATAACCTTTATAAGCCTCTGTCAAAATTTACTCCTTCAGTGTGCACTTGAGATGTCCATCGCCTGTTCCCGGGATGTCAGCAGTGTCATATTGCAAGAAAAGTTCCCAAAGATTCTGGGTGTCAGACTGATCTGTATACTACCTTGGGACCCCACAGAGGTGTAACTACTAAGGAAAGGCTGGAATTCCTTTCAGTTCTACTATGAAACCTTTGATTTCATGTCCCCATCAGATGATGATTTGTATTCTACATTTACAAGCACACAATTTGCCTTATTTTTAATATATATATTTATACTGGTAATTAAAAGCCTCTTTAGGGGTTCATGCCATGAGGTGCATGTTTGGCAGACATCGACATCCTTGTTCTTTAGGAAATTGTGACTGGCCCTATGTACAGATTAAATAAGATATTAACCTAAAAACAGAACATCAACTTCTAACTTAGCAACAGTGACACCATTTAACTGTTTAAATAATTGTAATATGAAGCATATCATACATATAAAAGCATATACAAAGTATGTGCATTGTTTAAATAATAATAATAAGTTTTCTTTACATTGAAGTTGTGGTCTTTCACTATGTCGAAGGACCTCACACATGTCACGTTGGGATCTACAGAGGCTTCCTGACTCTCCAGCAACAGGATTGGTGCCTAGTTCTACTGATTCTTGATCCAGTGGGCTTTCACTGTTCAGCTATAGAATGCTATTACATCTTCTTTTTTTTTCCTTCCACTTTTACTGAGATATAATTGACATACAGCACTGTATAAGTTTTAGGTGCACAATATAATGATTTGACTTACATACACCATGAAGTGGTTACCACAGTGACTTTAGTGAACATCCATCATCTCATATAGAGACAAAAAAAAGAAAAGAAAATTTTTCCTTGTGATGAGAACTCTTAGGATTTGCTCTCCTAACAGATTTCACATATAACACACTGCAGTGTTAATTTTATTCATCATGTTGTACATTACATCCCTAGTACTTATTTATCTTATAACAGGAAGTTGTAGTTTTTGACCACCTTCATTCAATTCCCCCTCTCCTGCCTCTGGTAACCACAAATCTGATCTCCTTTTCTATGAATAGTATATCTTAAAGAGTAAATATTTGATATTAGTTTTGAACAAGGACCATCTTTCAAGTCAAAGTAGGTGCCTAATGATTATCTACAACCATCCTCTGTTACTTTTCAGTTGATATAAAAGTTCGTTCCCTTTTTCTAGACCCTCAAAGTAGCAAAGACCCAAAGATTTCGATCTCATTGCATAATGAAGGAAGTGAGTGAATAGAAATAATTTCTTTTTTTTTTATAAATTTATTTATTTTTATTTTATTTGTTTTATTTTTGCCTGTGTTGGGTCTTCGTTGCTTCGCGTGGGCTTTTCTCTGGTTGCGGTGAGCTTCGTTGCGGTGCGCGGGCTTCTCATTGCAGTGGCTTCTTTTGTTGCCTAGCACGGGCTGTAGGCACGTGGGCTTCAGGAGTTGTGGCACTCGGGCTCAGTAGTTGTGGCTCGCAGGCTCTAGAGCGCAGGCTCAGTAGTTGCAGCACCCGGGCTTAGTTGCTCCATGGCATATGGGATCTTCCCGGACACGAACCCGTGTCCCCTGCATTGGCAGGCGGATTCTTAACCACTGCGCCACCAGGGAAGCCCATAGAAATAATTTCTAAATACTAGAAGTGATGATCTTGTGGCTTTTAAATAATGATAGATTCTATTAAAGTGCTACTTAGAATCCTCTATATTCTGGTGCTACTCAAAGGTGGTCCACAGACCAGCAGTATCCACATCACCTGGGAGCTTGTTAGACATGCTTTTGGCCCTGCTGGATCAGAATCTGCATTTAGCAAGGTCCCCATGTGATTCACATGCACAGTAAAGTGTGCTTCCTAGCCCAGTGTCCAGGATGCATAGTAGGATGTTCACCCAGTTCACATTCAGGGCACAGAAAATCATTCCCCAAATTCTGGAGTCTCATGAGGAAATAAGAATGGGGTTTTCTACAATGGTTTTATCTCCTAACATACTGTTTCTTATATACACATATTAATGTATACCTTATACCCTTTTACTTATCCACCTGAAGCTGTCCTGAGATTAAACATCTAAGGGTAGGAGCCAGTCTTGTCTCTGCAGGGCTTTGGGGCAGAGGGATAGCCTATGAAATTGCAGATTACATCAAATAAGCTGAAGTCAACTTCATTCAGTGTCATTGTTAAATGACAGTTTTGAGGACACAGTGATAAAATAAGGAAGTCTATTGAGTCAGCAGTGCAAGCCTCAAAAATGAAATGCTATACAGTATAACAGGGAGTATGAATCTCTAAAATTAATTCTTATGTCTGAATTTTTGATTGTCAGTCACATGTCAAACCCTGAGCTGTAAGTCATGCGTTGGATGGGTTGTCAGCAGATTGACTTGAAGTAACACTTGAAATACATTTCAATATCTTAAGTATATTTTGAACAAGATGCTAAGGCGGGATAAAGAAAGCAACTTTGATCTCCGTACTCCAGGGTTTCTCAGCCTCTGCACTGTTGACACGGTCACTCTTTGTTGTGGAGGCTCACCTGTGTGTGCACTGTAGTACGTTCAGCAGTGTCCCTGGCCTTTCTCCCACTAGATACCAGTAGCATTTACCCTCTTCTGAGATGTGACAACCAAAAATGTCCCTAGCCATTTCCAAATGTCCCCTGGGGGGCAAAATCGCCCCCAGTTGAGAACCACTGCTCTGTGCCAAGGTAAATATTCACAACAAAGATGGTGTCTGTTCTTAAGGGTTCTGTTGAGATCATAGCCACAATGTATCAGACCATGAGGCTTCTGCGTAGTGCCCAGAAGTATCTGGAAGGTTGAATTCGGAGGATGAGGTCACTTAGCTAATAGGCTTGCAATCTGATAACATCAGCGTTCATGGATGTTCTTTCTACCTTTGACATGCAGGTATAGTTTGTATAGCGGTTTCTTGCAGAAGATGTGTGGGAACCTCTACAGTCTTTGGAATTTGGAGATCCTGGGAGACAGCTGTAAACCAGGTCAGGGCATTGCTTGGATATGCAGAGCAAGTGGTTCTCAGGAGCAGAATGGTGACTCTTTCAGAGCTTTGCAAGCATGGTAACCCTTGGTCTTGTCCTCCTTGACCATAGCCCTGGACTCCCGGTAACCCTTATAATTTCTTAGTTCAGGCTGGCTGCTATAACAAAATACCATAAACAGGTGGCTTATAGACAACAGAAATTTATTTCTCATAGCTCTGGAGGCTAGAGGTCCAAGATCAAATCACCAGCAGATTCAGTGTCTGGTGAGAACCCATTTCCTGGCTCATAGATAGCTGTCTTCTCTCTGTGGCCTCACATGGCAGAAGGGGTGAGAAAGCTCTTTGGGGTCTCTCTTATTAGGGCACTAATCCCATTCATGAGGGTTCCACCCTCATGCCTACTCACCTCCCAAAGGCCCTTCCTCCAAATACTATCACGTTTTATCACAAGGGGATTAGTTTTCAACATAAGAATTTTGGAGAGGGTACAAATATTCAGTCTCTACAGGGAGATAAAGTCAGAAAGCTAACTCATTCCCAGCTGTTTTAAAGCAAAGCTCTCCTGTCAGGGGTGTTGTAGAAAGAGCACAGTGTTGGATTAGAATTGAACCCAATCATTATTCTAAAATCCTCCCCGACTCTAAGATTCTATGTCCAGTCCAAATATCCTCTCTTTGACAGAGCTGTAGGGTCAGCTGGTAACAGCAACAGTCCCTAAAATGGCCTCTAGGACTTTGGCCTTCTTAAAACAGAGCTGCCCTGGCCACTGGAATTCACATAAGCGATGACTCAGAGGCAGTTTCTTCTGTTGTCTTCTCACTAGCCCTGGCTTTCTTACGGTTGGTCCTCATTTTTTGATGATTCTGTATTTGCTAGTTCGCCCAGTTGCTAAAATTTATTTGTACCCCACCCCCCAAAATCAGTACTCATGAACTTTTGTGGTCATTTGTGGACATGCTCAGGGTGGTGAAAAATTTGAGTCACCAAACTTGTGTATTCTCAGCTGAGGGAGGAGAGCAAGGTGATGCCCTGCTTTCTTGCTTCAGCTCATACTGTAAGTAAGTGTCTTTTTCAGGGTCTATTTGGTGACACAGTTTTTGCATTTTTACGACTTTGTTGGTGATTTTGCTGTTTAAAATGGCCCCCAAGCATAATGACAGCATTCTGTGTCATGTTCCAAAGTGCAAGAAGGCTGTGATGTGTCTTATGGAGAAAATATGTATGTTAGATAAGCTTCCTTCAGGCATCAGTTGTAGAGCTCTTAGCTATCATTTCAAGGTTAATGAATCAACAGTGTATATTAGATAAGATGTCTTTAAACAAAAACACACATAAAACAATGCTATGTATTGATCAGTTGATGAAAATGTGACCAGAAGCTTGCAGGAACAAAACCCTTATTTCCCCTGGGAGCAATCATTCAGTATTCACTAACTCAGTGTTCACAGCAGCAACTTTATCGTACATAACTACCACGAATGATGAGAATGAACTGCATGTATATATATATGTTCACTTGAAGGATATGCAAACAACTAGTAGCTCTGAGTGACTGCTCCAGAAAGCAAAACTAGGCAGCTGGGGGACACTGATGGGAGGAGACTTTTTACTGCAATACCTTTTGTATTTTGTGCCATATAATTATACCCATCAAAAAACTAAATTAAAACATTTTAAAAGCAAATAATAAAATGAAAACAATACAGTTTAATCATTTTTCTCTTCGATTTCAGGAAACAAAGCAACTCCTACCAAAAATCCAATCACTCAGACTCCCTCCCTGGTCTTCAAGGCCCTGCGTAAGCCACTCCAATGCTCTGCCTTCCCAGCTCTGCTTCTCACCACTCCCTTCATGAATGTCGCAGGTCATCCATCTGGTCTACTCATTGCTCAGTACTTCAGTGATTTTGCTGTTGCTCACTCCGTACTTAGCAGAAACACTTCTGTCCCCTCTACCTAGCAACACTTTGCTTTTCCTTCCAAGTCTTTGATGACTTTCCTGATCACTCCACCCAAAGAGATCTTTCTCTTTTCCTTTCTGTGAACTCCTTAGAGTTCACTGCCATACAGGGCAAGAACGTTTTGAGACGGCCTCAGGCAAAGCATTGTATCACTAGGATCTATGCTCTTTGCAGGGAAATAGAATGAAGGACCTTGTCCTCCTTCAGAGCACTAGTGTCAGCCAGCAGTGGCCCTCACTCCTGGCTGAACATCAAACCTGCCTGACAATCTTTAAAAAATACAGATGGGTGAGTTCCCTGGTGGCCTAAAGGTTAGGACTCGAGGCTTACACTGCCGAGGTTTGATCCCTGGTCAGGGAGCATCCCGCAAGCTGCGTGGTATGGCCAATAAATAAATAAACAAACAAACAAATAAATAATTTAAAACAAAAAACAGAAAAAACAAAAGAAAAAACAGATGGGGAGACCATTCTGACCTAAGTAGTCTGGAGTGGGACTCAGGAGCCAGGACTTTTGTAAAGCTTTCCAGATAATTCTAATATGCAACCAGGGTTGAGACTGAACAAAAGAGAAGTACAAGGCCCAGGCAGTTTCTCTAGTTCGATGATTTTAAAGTCTGGTCCCCATACCAGCAGCATTAGCATCACCTGGGAACATCTTAGAAATGCACATTCACAGGCCCCACCCCAGACTCACGGAATCAGAAACTCTGGGGTGGGGCAATCGTGTTTTAAAACCTCCGGATGATTCTGATGTATAGTAAGATGTGAGAAGCACTGCTCTCGCAACAGACAATTCACTGAAAAGGAAGTACATACAGTGAATAAACAAATTAAAAAGCACTCAACCTCACAGTTAGGTAAGTAGAAATGAAAACAACAAGGAGATACACTTTCTGTCTTTCAGATTAGTAAAAATTTAAAAGATTGATAAAAATCTAGTGTGGCAGTAGGAGCCAGGAAACATATTCTGGTATTCCACTAGAAGCATAAACCAATATAACGTATTTGGGAGGGGGGTTGGCAGTTGAATTTAAAATTTTAAATATGCATATCTCACGACCAAGCAATTCCTCTTCCCAGCCTCTCTGCTAGAGAAACACTTGAATCAGTGCATAAACAGACACATACAAAGACATTCATAGTGCTGTTGTTGGCAATGGGAGAAAGCTGGAAACAACTTAAATGTTCATCAGTAGAGGAATATCTAAGCACCCCAGCACAGCTACTGTGGAATACTATGCAGCAGGTAAAAAGGATGGGGTGGCTCTGTATGTACACATATGGAACTCACCCTGAGACATTGTGGAACACAAAGACAAGTTTCAGAAATATATATAAAATATGGTACCATTTAAGTTAGGAAAAACACGCGCATGCTCTAAATCTTCTCTGTGAGTGCATAATTACGAAAGTGCATAGAAAAGTAGGACAATTATTTCCTCCGTAGGGGGCAAAAGTAAGGGGAACAGATCTAGAATGGAAGTGTGAAAGAGACTTCCAACTTATCGGTAATTTTTAAATTTCCGGGCTTCCGTGGTGGCACAGTGGTTAAGAATGGCCTGCCAGTGCAGGGGACACAGGTTCGAGGCCTAGTCCTGGAAGATCCCACGTGCCACGGAGCAACTACGCCTGTGTGCCACAACTACTGAGCCTGCACTCTAGAGCCTGTGAGCCACAACTACTGAGACTGCATGCCACAACTACTGAAGCCTGTGCACCTAGAGCCCGTGCTCTGCAACAAGAGAAGCCACCACAATGAGAAGCCCCTGCTCGCTGCAACTAGAGAAAGCCCGTGTGCAGCAACAAAGACCCAACACAGCCAAAAATAAATAAAATAATTTTTTAAAAAGAAAATTTCTTATAAGATTTATGTATGCAAATGTTTCTTGACCAATGAAAAACAATTTTTGAGAGTGAAAAAAATATCTGTGGAAATAATATACTAAATAGAGGTTCTTAATCTTTTTTGGTCATGACTTATGAGAATTTGATGAAAGTTTTCCCCCTAACTTCCACAAAGGTACAAAAGTTTTTGTTTAATTTCAGGGAATTTCTAGATACCCTGAAGCCCACTCATAGACCTCTCAGGCCTTCTGGACCTCAGGCTGAGAGTTTCTGGCCTGCATGATCTTTGAGGATCCTACTTTACTTTCTGCTCTGGGCTCCATGACCCCTCTTTGGCATCTGTGTCCCGGAGGAGTCATAATGTCTGACAGCTATTTTTATGAGTGTCAGCAGCCCTTCTTAGGCAGTTTAAATTTCCACAGAAGGTAGATTTTCGCTGACGTCTGAATACTTGGAAAGGAGCAGGTGATCCTTGAGGAGTGAGTGAATATAGCATATGGTTTGCTGAGCCACAGACAGAAGCTGATCTGTGTCAGGGAAGATTCAAGTGCTCTGCATTTGCTCTTGGAGATCATCAGGTTCTTTTTATAAGTCCTGCCGTGTCATTCTGCCATTACATGCACACAGACCCTTTTACAGTGTTTTCCACTTGCCTGTAAAAATAGATTTTGTTTTTTGCTTCTGTGCTTTTAAAGGAGAAAGGGTTGGGAAAAGGGTATCTTTTCACGCTTCCTAAAATTTTAATCAGTTTTCCTTCCACTATTTCAAAATGGTTGCAGAAGGAAGGTTTTTTTCTTTTTTTAGTTATTTCTGAGATACACATTTTAAAAAAATTAGTTATTTTTGGCTGCGTTGGGTCGTGGTTGCTGCACGCAGGCTTTCTCTGGTTGCAGTGAGCAGGGGCTACTCTTCGTTGTGGTGCGCAGGCTTCTCATTGCGGTGGCTTCTCTTGTTGCGGAGCACGGGCTCTAGGTGCACGGGCTTCAGTAGTTGTGGCGCACGGCCTCAGTAGTTGTGGCTCGCGGGCTCTAGAGCGCAGTCTCAGTAGTTGTGGCACACGGGCTTAGTTGCTCCACGGCATGTGGGATCTTCCCGGACCAGGACTTAAACGGTGTCCCCTGCATTGGCAGGTGGATTCTTAACCACTGTGCCACCAGGGAAGTCCCTGAGATATACATTTTAAAATAATAACTAGAAGTATGACTTATAACATTATACCAGAACATATAAGATTTTTAGAAATTTCATGTAATGTCTGAAACATTTATATTAACATATTTCCATACAAATAACCCAACGAAAGTTTAGTATTAGTTGGTTTTTTGTTTGTTTTTTTATACTGCAGGTTCTTATTAGTCATCAGTTTTATACACATCAGTGTATACATGTCAATCCCTATCGCCCAATTCAGCACACCACCATCCCCACCCCACCGCGGTTTTCCCCCCCGTGGTGTCCATATGTTTGTTCTCTACATCTGTGTCTCAACTTCTGCCCTGCAAACCGGTTCATCTGTACCATTTTTCTAGGTTCCACATACATGCATTAATATACGATATTTGTTTTTCTCTTTCTGACTTACTTCACTCTGTATGACAGTCTCTAGATCCATCCACGTCTCAACAAATGACTCAATTTCGTTCTTTTTTATGGCTGAGTAATATTCCATTGTATATATGTACCACATCTTCTTTATCCATTTGTCTGTCGATGGGCATTTAGGTTGCTTCCATGACCTGGCTATTGTAAAGAGTGCTGCAATGAACATTGGGGTGCATGTGTCTTTTTGAATTATGGTTTTCTCTGCGTATATGCCCAGTAGTGGGATTGCTGGATCATATGGTAATTCTATTTTTAGTTTTTTAAGGAACCTCCATACTGTTCTCCATAGTGGCTGTATCAATTTACATTGTGCAAGAGGGTTCCCTTTTCTCCACACCCTCTCCAGCATTTGTTGTTTGTAGATTTTCTGATGATGCCCATTATAAGTGGTGTGAGATGATACCTCATTGTAGTTTTGATTTGCATTTCTCTAATAATTAGTGATGTTGAGCAGCTTTTCATGTGCTTCTTGGCCATCTGTATGTCTTCTTTGGAGAAATGTCTGTTTAGGTCTTCTGCCCATTTTTGGATTGGGTTGTTTGCTTTTTTTAATATTGAGCTGCATGAGCTGTTTATATATTTTGGAGATTAATCCTTTGTCCGTTGATTCGCTTGCAAATATTTTCTCCCATTCTGAGGGTTGTCTTTTCATCTTGTTTATGGTTTCCTTTGCTGTGCAAAAGCTTTTAAGTTTCATTAGGTACCATTTGTTTATTTTTGTTTTTATTTCCATTACTCTACAAGGTGGATCAAAAAAGACCTTGCTGTGATTTATGTCAAAGAGTGTGCTTCTATGTTTTCCTCTAAGAGTTTTATAGTGTCCAGTCTTACATTTAGGTTTTTAATCCATTTTGAGTTTATTTGTGTGTATGGTGTTAGGGAGTGTTCTAATTTCATTCTTTTACATGTAGCTGTCCAGTTTTCCCAGCACCACTTACTGAGGAGACTGTCTTTTTTCCATTGTATATATTTGCCTCCTTTGTCATAGATTAGTTGACCATAGGTGCATGGATTTATCTCTGGGCTTTCTATCATGTTCCACTGATCTGTGTTTCTGTTTTTGTGCCATTACCATACTGTCTTGATAACTGTAGCTTTGTAGTATAGTCTGAAGTCAGGGAGTCTGACTCCTCCAGCTCCATTTTTTTCCCTCAAGACTGTTTTGGCTATTCGGGATCATTTGTGTCTCCATACAAATTTTAAGATGATTTGTTCTATTGTAAAAAATGTGCTGTTGTAAAAAATGCCATTGGTAATTTGATAGGGATTGCATTGAATCTGTAGATTGCTTTGGGTAGTATAGTCGTTTTCACAGTATTGATTATTCCAATCCAAGAACATGGTATATCTCTCCATCTGTTGGTATCATCTTTAATTTCTTTCATCAGTGTCTTATTGTTTTCTGCATACAAGTCTTTTGTTTCCCTAGGTAGGTTTATTCCTAGGTATTTTATTCTTTTTGTTGCAATGGTAAATGGGAGTGTTTCCATAATTTCTCTTTCAGATTTTTCATCATTAGTGTATAGGAATGCAGGAGATTTCTGTGCATTAATTTTGTATCCTGCAACTTTACCAAATTCATTGATTAGCTTTAGTAGTTTTCTGGTGGCATTTTTAGGATTTTCTATGTATAGTATCATGTCATCTGCAAGCAGTGACAGTTTTGCTTCTTCTTTTCCAGTCTGTATTCCTTTAATTTCTTTTTCTTCCCTGATTGTCATGGCTAGGACTTCCAAAACTATGTTGAATAATAGTGGTGAGAGTGGACATCCTTGTCTTGTTCCTGATCTTAGAGGAAATGCTTTCAGTTTTTCACCATTGCGAATGATGTTTGCTGTGGGTTTGTCGTATATGGCCTTTATTATGTTGATGTTCCCTTTATGCCCACTTTCTGGAGAGTAGTTATCGGAACTGGGTGTTAAATTTTGTCAAAAGCTTTTTCTGCATCTATTGATATGATCATTTGGTTTTTATTCTTTAATTTGTTAATATGGTGTATCACATTGATTGATTTGCATATATTGAAGAATCCTTGCATCCCTGGGATAAATCCCACTTGATCATGGTGTATGACCCTTTTAATGTGTTGTTGGATTCTGTTTCCTAGTATTTTGTTGAGGATTTTTGCATCTATATTCATCAGTGATATTGGTCTGTAATTTTCTTTTTTTGTAGTATCTTTGTCTGGTTTTGGTATCTGGGTGATGGTGGCCTCATAGAATGAGTTTGGGAGTGTTCCTTCCTCTGCAATATTTTGGAAGAGTTTGAGAAGGATGGGTGTTAGCTCTTCTCTAAATGTTTGATAGAGTTCACCTGTGAAGCCATCTGGTCCTGGACTTTTGTTTGTTGGAAGATTTTTAATCACAGTTTCAGTTTCATTACTTGTGATTGGTCTGTTCATTTTTTTTTTTTCTTTCTGGTTCAGTCTTGGAAGGTTATACCTTTCTAAGAGTTTGTCCATTTCTTCCAGGTTGTCCGTTTTATTGGCATAGAGTTGCTTGTAGTAGTCTCTTAGGATGCTTTGTATTTCTGCGGTGTGTGTTGTAACTTCTCCTTTTTCATTTGTAATTTTATTGATTTGAGTCCTCTCCATCTTTTTCTTTATGAGTCTGGCTAATGGTTTATCAATTTTGTTTATCTTCTCAAAGAACCAGCTTTTAGTTTTATTGATCTTTGCTATTGTTTTCTTTGTTTCCATTTCATTTATTTTTGCTCTGATCTTTATGATTTCTTTCCTGCTGCTAACTTTGGGTTTTGTTTGTTCTTCTTTCTCTAGTTCCTTTAGGTGTAAGGTTAGATTATTTACTTGAGATTTTTCTTGCTTCTTGAGGTAGGCTTGTATAGCTATAAACTTCCCTCTTAGAACTGCTTTCGCTGCATCCCATAGGTTTTGGATCGCTGTGTTTTCATTGTCATTTGTCTCTAGGTATTTTTTGATTTCCTCTTTGATTTCTTCAGTGATCTCTTGGTTATTTAGTAACATATTGTTTAGCCTCCATGTGTTTGTGTTTTTTATGTTTTTTTCCCTGTAATTCCTTTCTAATCTCATAGCATTGTGGTCAGAAAAGATGCTTGATATGATTTCAATTTTCTTAAATTTACTGAAGCTTGATTTGTGACCCATGATGTGATCTATCCTGGAGAATGTTCCGTGCACACTTGAGAAGAAAGTGTAATCTGCTGTTTTTGGATGGAATGTCCTATAAATATCAATTAAATCTATCTGGTCTATCGTGTCATTTAAAGCTTCTGTTTCTTATTTATTTTCATTTTGGATGATCTGTCCATTGGTGTAAGTGAGGTGTTAAAATCCCCCACACTATTATCGTGTTGCTGTCAAATTCCTCTTTTATAGCTGTTAGCAGTTGCCTTATGTATTGAGTTGCTCCTATGTTGGGTGCATATATATTTACAATTGTTATATCTTCTTCTTGGATTGATACCTTGATCATTATGTAGTGTCCTTCTTTGTCTCTTGTAACATTCTTTATTTTAAAGTCTATTTTATCTGATATGAGTATTGCTACTCCAGCTTTCTTTTGATTTCCATTTGCATGGAATATCTTTTTCCATCCCCTCACTTTCAGTCTGTATGTGTCCCTAGGTCTGAAGTAGGTCCCTTGTAGACAGCATATATATGGGTCTTGTTTTTGTATCCATTCAGCAAGCCTGTGTCTTTTGGTTGGAGCATTTAATCCATTCACATTTAAGGTAATTATTGATATGTATGTTCCTATGACCATTTTCTTAATTGTTTTGTGTTTGTTTTTGTAGGTCCTTTTCTTCTCTTGTGTTTCCCACTTAGAGAAGTTCCTTTAGCATTTGTTGTAGAGGTGGTTTGGTGGTGCTGAATTCTCTTAGCTTTTACTTGTCTGTAAAGCTTTTGATTTCTCCTTGGAATCTGAATGAGATCCTTGCCAGGTAGAGTAATCTTGGTTGTAGGTTCTTCCCTTTCATCACTTTAAGTATATCATGCCACTCCCTTCTGGCTTGCAGAGTTTCTGCTGAGAAATCAGCTGTTAACCTTATGGGAGTTCCCTTGTATGTTATTTGTCGTTTTTCCCTTGCTGCTTTCAATAATTTTTCTTTGTCTTTAATTTTTGCCAATTTGATTACTATGTGTTTCGGTGTGTTTCTCCTTGGATTTATCCTGTATGGGACTCGCTGCACTTCCTGGACTTGGGTGGCTATTTCCTTTCCCATGTTAGGGAAGTTTTCGACTATAAGCTCTTCAGATATTTTCTCAGGTCCTTTCTCTCTCTCTTCTCCTCTGGGACCCTATAATGCGAATGTTGTTGCGTTTAATGTCCCAGAGGTCTCTTAGGCTGTCTTCATTTCTTTTCATTCTTTTTTCTTTATTCTGTTCTGCAGCAGTGAATTCCACCATTCCGTCTTCTAGGTCACTTATCTGTTCTTCTGCCTCAGTTATTCTGCTATTGATTCCTTCTAGTGTAGTTTTCATTTCCGTTATTGTATTGTTCATCTCTGTTTTTTTGTTCTTTAATTCTTCTAAATCTTTATTAAACATTTCTTGCATCTTGTCGATCTTTGCCTCCATTGTTTTTCCAAGGTCCTGGATCATCTTCACCATCATTATTCTGAATTATTTTTCTGGAAGGTTGCCTATCTCCACTTCATTTAGTTGTTTTCCTGGGGTTTTATCTTGTTCCTTCATCTGGTACATAGCCCTCTGCCTTTTCATCTTGTCTATCTTTCTGTGACTATGGTTTTGTTCCACAGGCTGCAGGATTGTAGTTCTTCTTGCTTCTGCTCTCTGCCCTCTGCTGGATGAGGCTATCTAAGAGGCTTGATGGGCGGGACTGGTGGTGGGTAGAGGTTACGGTTACTCTGGTGGGCAGAGCTCAGTAAAACTTTAATCCACTTGACTGTTGATGGGTGGGGCTGGGTTCCCTCCCTGTTGGTTTTTTGGCCTGAGGCAACCCAACACTGGAGCCTCCCTGGGCTCTTTGGTGGGGCTAATGGCAGACTCTGGGAGGGCTCATGCCAAGGAGTACTTCCCAGAACTTTTGTTGTCAGTGTCCTTATCCCCACGGTGAGCACAGCCCCCCCACCCCCACCTCTGCAGGAGACCCTCCAACACTAGCAGGTAGGTCTGGTTCAGTCTCCTGTGGGGTCACTGCTCCTTTCTCTGGGTCCCGATG
Organism: Aethalodelphis obliquidens; assembly: GCF_003676395.1. NCBI lineage: Eukaryota > Metazoa > Chordata > Mammalia > Artiodactyla > Delphinidae > Aethalodelphis > Aethalodelphis obliquidens. The sequence continues at coordinate 12,926,614 of NW_020837982.1, forward strand.
TGCACACTACTTTGTGTGTGCCCTCCAAGAGTGGAGTCTCTGTTTCCGCCAGTCCTGTCGAAGTCCTGCAATCAATTCCCACTAGGCTTCAATGTCTGATTCTCTAGGAATTCCTCCTCCCGTTGCTGGAACCCCAGGTTGGGAAGCCTGACGTGGGTCTCAGAACCTTCACTCCAGTGGGTGGACTTCTGTGGTATAAATGTTCTCCAGTCTGTGAGTCACCCACCCAGCAGTTATGGGATTTGATTTTACTGTGATTGCGCCCCTCCTACCGTCTCATTGTGGCTTCTCCTTTGTCTTTGGATGTGGGGTATCTTTTTTGGTGAGTTCCAGTGTCTTCCTGTCATTGATTGTCCAGCAGCTAGTTGTGATGCTGGTGTTCTCGCAAGAGGGCATGAGAGCACATCCTTCTACTCCGCCATCTTGGTTCCTCTCAGAAGGAGGGTTTTTATTTGCCCTTTTTTTTAGTGTCCTTTAAGCTGTGTTAAATGGCGGAGTCAGTTCTCAGGAAAGAAAGCTCCCTGGTCGCCTACTTCTTGTTAAGTCCAGGAGCTGCCGGTAGGTTTAGAGTCCTTATGTACTGAGTCTGACCCTAAATGTGCTGTGCATGCCTTTGCCATGAATGCCTTCCACATGGGTTCTCTGGGGAAGCACTTTGAACATTCTCTTTGCCCAGCGCAGATCCCTACCGCTCCACACACCGCGGCAGGTTTGGGAGAGCCCTGGAGAAGCCGGCTGTGGCTGGATTTATTCATCCTTTCCTTAGCTTCTCATTGATTTACTTGCATTCTAAGTAGGAAACGAGAGGCCTAAACACTGTGTAGACTTTTCTAAGAAACGTGACTTTTTAAGGTCACTCCTTTAAAATGACAACAACAGCAACAGCAATGCACTGTGGGCTTTATTCAGTAGGGATGCAGCCGAACATTCTTGAGTCCCTTCTCCTCTTGGAGAACGCTTTCTGCACCTGGCATTGAAGCCTCTCCATGGGCTGGTCTGACCTGTCTTCTCAGGCTCCCTGCTTGCTTCCGTGAACTCTTGGGTCCAGCCACTCTTTTTTTTTTTTTTTTTACTTTATTTTTTCTTTCACTTTTATTGCGATATAATTGACATCCAGCACTGCATCAGTTTAAGGGGTGCAGCATAATGATTTCATTTATATACATCATGAAGTGATTACCACAATAAGTTTAGTGAACATCATCTCATATCGATGCAAAATGAAATAAACAGAAAAAAATTCTTTTTCTTGTGGAGAACTCTTAGGATTTGCTCTCTTCACAACTTTCATATGTAACATACAGCAGCATGAAGTATATTTATCATGTTGTACTTTACATCTCTAGTACTTATTTATCTTATACCTGGAAGTTTGTGCCTTTTGACTGCCTTCATCCAATTGCCCCTTCCTCCAACCTCTGCCTCTGGGAACCACAAATCTGATCTCTTTTTATATGAGTGAGTTTGTTTGTTTGTTTCTTTTTCTTTTTAAAATTTACTTTATTTTTGGCTGCATTGGGTCTTTGTTGCTGCACGCGGGCTTTCTCTAGTTAGGTGAGCAAGGGCTACGCTTCGTTGCGGTGCGCGGGCTTCTCATTGCGGTGGCTTCTCTTGTTGCAGAGCACGGGCTTCAGTAGTTGTGACTCGTGGGCTCTAGAGCACAGCCAGCCACTCTTTAAAAAACCCCTTCCTGCTTCTGAGTCTTTGCTCATGCCTTTCTGACCTTCCCTCATATGGCCCCAGACACGTCTATCTTTTCTTTATTCATCGTGACCCAGATCCCAATCTAAGTTTTTCAGAGAGTGTTTGCAGATGAACCCAGATGACCATTCTCATTCTCCTTTGAGTGTTTACAAAACTTCCTCTTTTCTACTCACAAGGGACTTCTCTGTGGAATGTTTGTTGTGTTGTAGCTGCTGCTTGACAAATGTGTGTTGTTCGGTAAGATGCTTGGGAGGGTTTCTGTGAGGAGAAAGCATTTGAGTTGAAGTCTGCGTGATCAAAGGTACCAGCCATGCAAGAACCAGAGAAAGAGTGTTAGGTTGAAGGAACAGTAGGTGCCGAGGCCTTGAGGCAGGAAGGAGCTTAGCATGTGGGTGATCATAGGTTTCCTTTAAAAAAAAAAAGGACTTTTATAAGAGGACTGCATTTCCCTACAGCATCTAGCATATAGTAAGGCAATCAGCTGCTACACTGTCGTCTCCATGAGGGTAGATTCCACACCTGTCTCACTTTCCATGACCAGGACAGCGATTGGCACATACCAGACACTCAAACTGATGGAGGAATGGATGGCTGCTCATTGAGTAACTGAATGACTTATCTCTGGTCTGATGGCAACTTTGCATCAAAGCCAGAATGGACCAAAGATCTCCTTCACACCTAAATGTGGGCCCGTGCTGAGCCATCTCCCTTTAGCTCTCTGTCTGGGTAGTTTAGTGTCACTGTGCACTCAATGAAATAAAAACAGGGCACTTACTTCCTTTCTGGAGGAAAATTGTCCACATGAGTGAGATCTCATCTACCGAATGTTTGGGACTTTTGGAAGCTGCTCAGTAAATTCAGGCGATTCCTACAGTGTGGCTTAGCTGGTGCGCAGCCAGAAGTCACCATATATGAAGTTTTACCCCAGTGGCAGTGGGAATATGCTGCGACCAGTCCCTGTACTCGCCCCTGTAGGATTCCGAGGCTCGCACCTCTTTCAAGCTTTTGCAATGTGGATAAAGCATTCCGTCATGTTAGCAGGGCACTCTCACCTTCCGTGCTGCTCAGTTTATTGTTGTCCTTCCAAGGCTCCTTTCTGTCCCTTGTCTTGCATCCTCTCAAGGAGAAGCCTCTGCTACAGTCATTCAAAGTAAGCCCTAGTGGTTGTTTTTAGCATATGGAGGAGACCACCCATTCATAGAAGCAATACTGTAGTAAGATCAGTTTCCAAGAGCATCTGGTCTAACAAAGAATATAATCAAAAGCTTTGTTAATAATGAGCCTCCCTGATACCTTCTCTCTGAAACAGCAGTAGCAACCACAGCATTTGAAACTATAGGCCTACGTCAGCATTCGGTATAAGGGTGAGGAGTGTAAAGTACTCGAAACATCTTTGAAATGCCAAGTGCAATGTATTCTTCCAGTGCTCTACTTTTCAGTGTTACTCTATAGGATTATAAAATAGTAGAGATAGTGGCCACTTGTCCAAATAGGGAAGTGGGTGAATCGCTTTGATGCTCTTCCTCCAATATATCAAGACACACCAGTTCACCCTACCAAGGGGTCAAATGTTTTCTAAACAGCAAAAGTAGGTACCTTTGGAGTGATATTTTTTAGAAAAAATTCTTAGCCCACTCCTATTTGCAAACCCATTCTGCTGCTATTACCACTGCCGATGGCCGGCCAGACCTGAATACAAGTGCAGAGGCCATCTTTAGGCTCACGGCCTATCCTGTGATTCACGAGCCAAGTTAAACTCATGGCTCAGCTTTATTTTTGCACAGCAACAGATGACCCGGGCTGAGTATTTCTCAGCCCACAACCTAGTTGTTTTCACCATTCAACTTGAAGTGTCAGGTCCGACACTGACCTGGTATAGTGGTCAGAGTTTCATATTGTATGTATACTAATATATAACTGATGAGGGTGGGAAGAAGAGACAGGTTAGAATGGCAGGGTCCCTTTTACCACCTCACAATTACTATCTAAGAGGACAATGCCTGGGATACAGTTTGACCTTAGACAGAAACATGGTAGCACTGGATCTACCATGTAGAGGTGAAAGACAAAGGGTCTTCACTTAGTCCAGTTCTGGACACTATGAAACAGGTAAACTGCTAGTAAAACCTGAAGGGCTCTCCCACACATTTTTACCCATAATATTACTGAGACCCAGAGAGAGGATTGAAGAGGTAAGAGCATGGACCTTGGTGTGTGTCAGACGAGCTGTTTTTCTTCTTGGCTCCAAAACTCACTGTTACTGTGGTTTTAGAAAACTGTTAACGCTCCCTAAACCTCAGTTTCATTATCTGTAAAAGAGGGTAAGAGAAGCACCTCCTTAGCAAGGAACATAAGGAGCAAGTTGGAGAATATATAACACAATCAACAAATGCCGTTGACTGGGGCACTGTGTGTACTCAGCAGATGTTGAGTTCGTGATGATCCAAGTATACTACCTGGTAAGTAACATATGCTGGATGATAACGTTTCCTTGCTCGGGTCAGCACAGAAGCCTGGGGTCGGGTAGATCAACTGAAGTTAGATGACCCCACCACTTGGTTTTTGAGAACAGCCCCACGGGGATTTACAGCTTCGGCCCCATCTCTCAGCCGGATTTGCAGTGTCAGGCGGACACTGAGCAGGCTCATTCTGTGCTCAGGTTTCTTTCCCTGTGGGGATCGAGGAGGGGGAGCCCAAGCCTTGGATCAGGAAGACATTCTTGCCGCTCCCTGTGTAAGATGATAATGCCAAGGGTGCCTGGCGCCGAGCAAGGGAACGTGTCCTCCCTCCAAGGCTCCTTGACCCTACGCGATGACTAGGTGCCTGCTGGTATTAGACCCTGGGGACTCTCTTGAAAACTCGTGTTTCTCTCCCCTTTTTTCTTTGTTTGTTTAATTAGCTGTGTTGTACAGTGGGGTACGGGATGCATTTCTGCTTCCTGGCAGTGATTGTTACCATAAACAATTTTTCATAAACTTTTTTTTTTGGAGCAATTTTATGTTCATAGCAAATTGGGCAGAAAGCACAGAGAATGCCCATATACTCCCTACCCCTCAAACACACACAGCCTCCCCACTAGAGGGTACCTTTGTGACAGTCAGTGAACCTACAGTGACGTCATTATCACCCAGATTCCATAGTTTACTTTAGGGTTCACTCTTGGTGGTATACCTTCTATAGGAGTTGTTGACTTTTTACCCCAGAAATTGTCCCAGGAAAGCCTATTCCAGTCATTTGGGGCAAGGCTGGTGATGCCAATCTGTTTTCAGATAACCTGTTTTGGAGAAGATCGTTTAAGATTGAGTAGAAGTAGAAAAGAAAGGAAGATATTATGGAAGGAAGGAAAGAGAGAGAAGAGAAAGGACCTTCCACTTACCCAGGCAAGTCCCACCCCCAATCTCTGAAGCTCATCACCAACAGCGGTTAATGATTGTTCTTACCTAAAATGTCCATACTTTCCCCCTGTTTCCTAAATCTGTGTCTAGCATCTCACAGTGTCTCTGGGCCTTCCTCTTCCTGGAGAGAGAATTCTACCTTTGAATCTTTTCCTTGAAGCTTTTCCCTGCACATCCTCCAGGGCTCCATGATGAGGGCCCCAAACTGTGAAAGGGGAAAGTTTTATTTTGAAATAGAAGGCTCAGAAATGGACGGGGGCAATTCTGCAGTCTTTTTCAGCACATAAGATAACTTATTTTAATTGCTCTTGTAAAGTTCTTATAAGGAAATCTAAGTCAGCCTCCTGCACTGACATGAAACTTTGTGGGAAGTTGGCTGCCCCCGGAGCCCCGGGCAACGCTGAGATGTCCTTCCAAACAGGGACCCGGACAGCTGAAGGGCTCCAGTTACCCAAGACGTGAGTGACATGGACACTTGGGCAGTTGAAGAAAGGGAAGGAGGAGGGCAAGGGAGCTGGTGGAGAGGAGGACAGAGGAGAAAGAAGGGCAGTGACAAGAGGGTGGGAGTGAGGAAGGAGGGAGGCAGGGCCGGCTGAGCCATGGCGGTCAAGCAGCCTGGGGGAGGAGAGTGAAACGTCCTCTTACCACACCCCCTGCTGGACTTCGGGGGACAAGGGTGGTGCCCTGCCTTGAACCTGAGGGTATGATCGGTGGTTTACCAACCCAAATCACGCCTGAAGTGGAAACCACTCTGGCCGTCATCATTAAGGTCCCCTTATGGCAAGCGACTGTTGTAAACGAAGCTGGCCATCTTTGAGCTGGCAAGTGGAGTTTGTCCTAAACCTTTGATTCAGTGTTTAAAGATGTATTAAGATTTTTTCAAACAGTGAGTTAAAATGCACACCCATTTCCGTGTTCTTATTCTACGTCCTTTCTGCTCTTTTGCACTTCCTGTACTCTTCTAAAATGATAATGGGTGGCATTGGCAGTGATAAAAATTAATTATTTCCCATTATAAACATTGAATTGGTTTGAAAAAATTCACAAAATAATTTGTAAGATTTTATAGAGAAAGGGGCGATAAATCAAAATTTTAACCTTGGTTAATGTGTGAGACGGAGGTGGAATTGGAAAAAGAGATGGGACTTACCAACTTTTTAAACTGTCTCTATATTGTTCGACCTGTTAAAATGAGTGTATATTACTTCTGTCATTTTTTTTAAAGTAAACTCAAAATAATTTTAAAAATTTTGCCATGTGTTTTTTTTAAAAGCCTGCTTCATTAAGTGAAAACCTTTTATTAATTCACTCACTCTTTTTAATTGTATAACATTTTGTTAATTAAATGGTATTTTCTTAACTATTTAGCAAATCCTTTCGGCCAATTTTTTTAATTTATTTATTTTTGGCTGCATTGGGTCTTCGTTGCTGCACGCAGGCCTTCTTTAGTTGCGGCAAGCAGGGGCTACTCTTCGTTGCGGTGCGCAGGCTTCTCATTGCGGTGGCTTCTCATTGCGGAGCATGAGATCTAGGTGCGGGGGCTTCAGTAGTTGTGGCACGTGGGCTCAGCAGTTGTGGCTCTCGGGCTCTAGAGCACAGGTTCAGTAGTTGTGGTGCATGGGCTTAGTTGCTCCGTGGCATGTGGGATCTTCCCGGACCAGGGCTCGAATTCGTGTCCCCTGCATTGGCAGGCAGATTCTTAACCACTGCATCACCAGGGAGGCCCCTTTCTGCCAATTTTATATGTCAGCCCCTCTGACAAAAGTTGAATTTGGCATTTGTCCCTTATATGGGCCATATAGGCCTTTCTGTCATGAGCAAATGTTCAGTGTATGAATTCATATGTGTGCATTTACTTCAGAGCTTCAATAGCTTAAATAACTTCTTTTCAACTATGAAGTTTCAAGCTGACAGAAAAGTCTGGAAAATAACAAATATCCATGATTTAGATTTAACAAATGTTTTTCCATATTTGCTTCAGATCCTTAAAAATAATTACAGTAGGGACTTCCCTGCTGGTGTAGTGGTTGGGAATCTGCCTGCCAGTGCAGGGGACACGACTTAGATCCCTGGTCTGGGAAGGTCCCACATGCTGCGGAGCAGCTAAGCCCGTGTGCCACAACTACTGAACCTGTGCTCTAGAGCCCGCAAGCCACAACTACTGAGCCCATGTGCCACAGCTACTGAAGCCCGCACGCCTAGAGACCGTGCTCCGCAGCAAGGGAAGCCACCGCAATGAGAAGCACGCGCACCGCAACGAAGAGTAGCCCCCGCTCGCCACAATTAGAGAAAGCCCGTGCACAGCAACGAAGACCCAATGCAGCCAAAAAAAAATTACAGTAATAATAATAATAATAAAATACTACAGTTATTTATCCTCTGCCTTCATCTCAGCAGCAGCTATTTCCCTGAAGTTGGTCTGTATTTTCCTGTCCAGTGTTTTACACTTTTATTTTATGTGTGTATCCATAAACAATATGTACCATTATTTTATATTTTTAAATTAAACCAAAATATTTTGGTGCTGTATACATAATTACTTTTTGCTGTTTTTCGTCAACATTTTTTTTTCTGATTTGTCCAAGTTAATTTATGGGTCCTTCACTTTCATTGCTGTATAGCTATTCCATTGTGTGACTACTACAGTTTATTTATCCATTTTGTTATTGATTCAAGACATTTCTGATTTTTCCCATTGTAAAAAATGCTGCAATGAACATCCTTGTCTGTGTCTTCTTGTGCACTTGAATCAGAGTGCATCCCTGGGTTGTCCTAGCAGTGGAACCGACGGGTTCTTGAAACACCTTTCAGAATTTAAGAGGGAGAGACAAAGAGAGAAATGTGCAAAGTCTTAGGTTTTCTTCTGGAAGGTTGGTTTTAATAATGATTCTGGGTCATCTCCTCTCAGCTGAGGATGAATTCTCCACTTCCATTCACCACTTCTCTCCCAAATTTGAAAACTGGGAAACCTCTTAATCAAAGTCCTGATTATGAACAATATGTCAGTCAGAACTCAAAGAACTGGGAATTCCTTGGTGGCCCAGTAGTTAGGACTCCACGCTCTCTCACTGCCGAGGGCCTGGGTTCAATCCCTGGTCAGGGAACTAAGATCCCACAAGCCATGTGGCCAAAAAAACCCCCAAAAAACAAAAACCTCAAATAACTGACTCATCCTGAAGCTGAACTAAGGAGGAGACTGGTGAATAAGTTACTTTTTTTTTCTTTTCTCCCAGAATATTGCACATCAATTTGGAATATATTAAAGAAGACACCAAGATCAATGAGCTTATTCAAAAAGAAGATAAATCTTGGTAAGTAGGATGATGAATTTAAAATCCTGAGTTGTTATGAATCAGACTGAAGGATGGCCCTGTGCTGTTACTTGACGGGCATCCCATGATGGTATTTTCCCCTCCTTCTAGATCAATTTCAGAGTGTGGGCATCATCAGATTCCAGGTGATGGATAGGCAACTTCATTTTAATAGCCTGTTGGTTCCAAGTGACCTGTGGCCTTTCCAGGAGAGCTAAAATAAAACCTCTGGTCTTTGCCCCCTTCCTGCCTCATACCAACCCTGTCATGAATCAGGCCTCCCAATCTGAGGGCACCAAGGGCTGACAGACCCACGAGGACCAGCTGCTGTCTGGTACCTTTGCTCACCTGAGGTTTCTTCAGCCCCGTCCCCCTGTGTGAGCACCTGCTGTGAAGGTGTACAGCACCTGTTCCAGACCTTCCCAAGGCTTCCCAGTGCTGCCAATAACTCAGCCCTCTGGGTCCCAAAGAGTGCCACATGCCCTAGGTGTGCTGCAGCGTGGACTTAGGTGGCCTATGGCTAAATGTGTTGCATTATAATTATTAATTTCCAGGCATATTTCACCAATTTTATTGCTGAGGACAAGGCTAAAATAAGCACTTAAATTTAAAAATCGTTAGTTTTAAAGAAAAATATTAAGTACATAAAAGTGCATGTGTCTGTCGCAAATACTATGAAGAGCATACACAGGTAACTAGATTTAAGAGACATCGCCTGGCCAAATAATAGTCTGGAGTAAGGGCTATAAGCCCCTGAATTTCCATGGGCATCACAGTCGTGTGCGTGTTGGTTTGGGCCTGTCTCTTCAGTTCTTTGAGTCTCTTTTTATCCAGCAGGAAAATACGGGAGTTGGACTAACTTGTGATTCTCAGCCCGGTCTTTACCTTTGAATCCCCTGGGCAGATTTTTTGAGCACTGATCCTGGCGTCCTCTCCAGGCCCACTCAGTTAGCATCTCTAGCTCACTGCTGTCTATGAGGTTCTCCACGTAGTTGTAGGCAGGCAAGACTGAGACCCACTAGTTACGATGATGTATGAGGTTCCTCCAGGTCTAGGATTAATTGATTTTCTGATCCCACGGATAGAAAATAAATACAAAGTAAGTGCTGATTCAGTAACAGTAGAGGACACTCATTGTCCCCTCAGGCTCAGCCACAGCAAGTGGGATTTTTAGCCACTGTCCAGGCCTGGGTCACCACTGGGCTGGAAGGACCCCGAGAGCAGGGCAATGCTGCTTTCTCTTCTCTCCTTTCTCTGGGTTTCACCAGTTCCTGCCACAGCACTTGGTGTGGAGGAGACGGTTAATAGATGTCATATGAAGGACTGAGAAACTGAAGTTCAGGAATGCGACTTTATCTGGGCCTCTAGGATTGGTCACGTGGTCAGAGATGAGTAACCACATGCACAAGAGATGATTTTTGTCCCAGAATTCCAGTCTATCAGTTTCTCAAGGGATCTCTCCTGGATCCAAGAAGTGGAACCAGTCTTTGTCCCAGTGTGGTCTCTTCCTGGTGAATGGGATCAGAAGGTTACTTGGTGAGCACAGAACCAAAGTTGGACCTTCTTATGTGCCTTTTCTCTCCAGTTCTGATGACCCAGTGGCCTGGCCTCCATTTCTTTAAGGCTATCTTTGTGTAAAGGGTCCGGATCAATCATCCAGAATCAGAGTGCCTGTTGGACCTGCTGGTGACACACTGATAGGTTTTCTTCTTCTATTTTCCCTTCTCGAACACTCACGCAGACCCCCTAACCCCACCGTTTACACTCGTTCGTTACCACAACACTGTCTCCTAAGTGTCAGATTGTTTTACGTTGAGCTGGTCTGCTTGCTTATGACATACTTCGGACAGGCTCTTTAATCTCCTCAGTATGGTTGCTCAGATCACTCTGCAAGACAGGTTACTTCTGGAAAGCTGTCCTGAGACAGCTAATCCCATCCTTCTCGCAGGCTTGACTTACGGGGGTGGCATGTGCTGACCTTACGTTTTGAGAGCTGTCGTAGTGTGAGGACTGCAGTGCTTCATCCACCTTCTACAATTACCACGACTAAAAATACTTTGAGGGTGAAGAGTCTTCAAGGGAACTTTGCAGCCTGGCCTGTCCTCCTTGTATCTTGATGCCATATTATAAGGCAGTCGCCTTGTTACTGTGCTAAGCTGCATATTACCTGCTAGAGCAATATTTCAGGTGACAGTTGATTGTAGGCCAGCCCTTACACTGAGCTTTCTGATCATTTTGGCTTTTCCCTACAAACGTACCCAGTAGTCATGTTGCTGTGATGTTCTTGATTGCTGTAGTGCCGCCATTTGGCCTCCACATGCAGCATTAGCCACCTCCCCTGTGCCTCATGCCAAGGCTTCACTTTTCTCACACAAATGTGAGCTTCCATGCATGTGTGTCAGCCATGGTCCCCTACATGCCACCTCCCTCTCCCACCACCAATAGTATAATTTGGGGGCTTCCAGATAAACCTAAGACCAGAAGAACAAAGATGTATTTGTGTTCACAGGTGCTGGAATTTTCTAGAGAAAAGTATGAAGCATGCTGCGGCAGGTCCAAACTGAACTCTGGGTATGTTTACACGTTTGTTTGCCATTGATTCTGTTACTGAAAAGAACTTGGGTCAGCTCTCCTGACGTGCAGCAAACCCAATCTACTGCCACTGGGTTGTGCTGAAGGAAAGTACGGGGTGCCGAGCAAGGAGAGTGGGCAGCTCATGGTCAAAAGACCCGAACTCCCCGAAGGCTTTCAGGGAAGGGTTTTTTTTTTTTTTTTTTTTGCGATACGCGGGCCTCTCACTGTTGTGGCCTCTCCCGTTGCGGAGCACAGGCTCCGGACGCGCAGGCTCCGGACGCGCAGGCTCAGCGGCCATGGCTCACGGGCCCAGCCACTCCGCGGCATGTGGGATCTTCCCGGACCGGGGCACGAACCCGTGTCCCCTGCATCGGCAGGCGGACTCTCAACCACTGCGCCACCAGGGAAGCCCCAGGGAAGGGTTTTTAAAGACAGTGTGAGGGACGGGGCTGCAGGTGTGTGACCGGCTTGTGCATAGTTCTCTGATTGGTTGATGAGGAGGTAACAGGAAGATGTTTTGGGAATCTCAGTCTTCTGGTTGCAACCAGTCTGGGGTCTAGGTGCTGGTGGTCGGCACGCAGTGAATTTCTTCCACCTGGTGGGGGTTTCAGTATCTGCAAAACTGCTCAGGGACATGGCTCAGGATGTTATCTACAGCCCTTGCGGAGGAACTAAAGATCCTTGGCTTTGTTTTATGGCTAAACTATTATCGTTTTATCTTGCTTGACTACTTTCCTTTGTTTCTGCTCTTGTCACTTCTCTGATTAAACTCATTCTTTCAGACTCAGGGAAGGCCTAGGAGGCTAAAGCTTTTCTGCAAACAAGAGGTGGGGGACATGGGGGAGTCTGTCCCTGGGAAGGCTTCAGTCTGATGAGCGGTGTGAGTGTCGCTCAGAGTCACTCACATGCCAGTCAGTTGCGGGTCCTGGATTTCAGGCATATATTTGTCAGGCTCCACCCCTGGCCACCCCTGTTTGTTAGTGTGCTTGAATGAAAGCAGGTGCTTCCACTGTACAGAAATGGTAGAGTAGCTTTAAGGACTTGCTCTTGTATTAAGGAAGCTCTTCCTTAAAATTAACTTCCATTTTTCTTCCTGTACTCACAGTCTAATTGCACTATAGGGTGTGCATGTGGTGCGTGTGTGTGTGTGTGTGTGTGTGTGTGTGTGTGTGTGTGTGTGTGTAGGTACTTGCACATGAATAGAACATTTACGGAAGGATATATAAGAAACTGGAAGCAGTGATTACTTCAGGGAAGAGTACTGATGAACTGGGGTAGGAAGAGATATCATTTTTTATTTTTAACCTTTTGTACTATTTTAGACTTCTTTATTCATTAAATAAGACATTATCTGAATGATCGTATGATCTCCTGAGTCCCTCCGCTAAGAGTCTTAATCCTCTTAGAGGGTATATTTTGTCCTTTCTTTCTCCAATCTCTTTACTAAATTCAATTCTGTTGCCTATATAGAAAGCTCATTTTTCCAGCATTGCCTGAGAATGAAATTTTGCACACTGTGAATTCTCCTGGTAAGTGGTTCTAATTCCTTTATATTGTTGAAGTTTGGAGCAATTACTAATGGAATCTTTATAAGTTGTATTACATCATACCCTCCTGTCCTCTCCTTAAACAGCTTTACTGAGATACATTCACATACCACGACGTTCACTGAACGTTAAAGGTTCAGTGGTAGTTAGCACATTCACAGAGGTGTGCAGCCATCACCAGTCTGATTTTAGAACATTTCAACCCTCCAGAAAGAAACTCCGTACCCACGAAGCTCCTGCTAATCTAGTTCTGTCTCTGTAGATTTGCCTATTGGACATTTCACATAAATGAGATCATATAACACGGGGTCTTTTGTTCCTGTCCTCTTAAACTGAGCAGAGTTAACAGTGTTTTACCTTTTTCTGATCATTTAGGCTTATTATTATTGACAGTATGCTTATGATGACCTCAAGAAATACCGAGGCAGGGAGGCTGCTTGCCTTTGCATTCCGTGGTCCATTAGGATGTACATGACTCTCTCTGTTGCCCAGGCCATTAGGCGACTTCTTGAGTACCTTGTCTTTTGACTTTTTAACTCTTGTTTTAACCATCATTTCTGATTCTCCCATTTTTGCAAAGTTGGACCATTAGTACCTAAAACTAGATGAGACCCACAGTCTCATGCCTTCTCTTGACCCAGGCTTATAACATAACTCCAGTGTGAACCTCTTTCATGTGTTTCTCTCCTTCTGGAGTGATTAAACAGGCAGACACCTCCCCTTCTTTCACTGCTATCTTGAGCATCTTGTATCATTCAGTCAGCTAAATTCCACCTTAGCAATAAATCCCCCACAAGTATTTTATGATCTCTCTGGTTTCAGCGGTGTTAAACCCTTTGATTCCTTGTATGTTTCCTCTTCCTTTTCTTCAAATAGTTTGTAACCCTCATGTCAAGAACTGTGTCCACTTCCCTTTCTCTAAAATCGCCTAATTGTAAAAGAACACCTTCCTTTATTTCCCTTAAGAGCATGCATAATCAAAACATTCTTGAACGAAAACCTCCAGGCAGGGTGGGGCAGAGCAGCCCCTAAGTCAATGGGGCACTTGTCTGCGGAAGTCCAAGAGCATTTGCATGTTTGACAGGGAGAGAGGATATTTGACATCTGAACTGACCTGGGCAGTAGAGTCTCTGTAAGTATTTTCTTTATCTTTCGGTAGGATGGCGTGAGGAGGGGGAGTTTAACTTGGGGCACTGTTTCTGGTCTGGGTCAGACTCTTACAGGGCTGTTTGGGGCTTGAGTCAGGGTGGCAGGGGGGGAGTTGTCACCATTCTGAATTTAGCCAGAGGAGTATGACAGTCTGACCAGGAGTATGTCACAGGAGTTTGAGATTTCGTGGCTTCTTATCTTTTGCTCGTTGTCAGGATAAGCCCAGAAGTTTGGGGCACCCTTGCTGACAGCAGTTCTGAGTCACATTGAATCTGGAGACCCAAGAAAATTCAGTCTATGTCAGGGAAACCAACCTTTCATCGGGCCTGACTTGGGCAGGGAAAGGATGACAAGTTGAAGAGTGCCTGGCACAGAGCAGACTCAGGAAGTATCTGCTGAATGACTGAGTCTCAGGTGTCAAGTGTGAGCAGTTGGTAGCGACTTTCTGACATGAGATGCTGAGAAAGATCTTCAGGCTAGGTTCGGTGGGAAATGCTGTAATTTAGGACTGATCTCCCAGGGGTGCAGGTGAGCAAATGGAGAGAAGTAAATGTGCGTGTTAAGTCCTAGCAAATGGAGAGAAGTAAATGTGCGTGTTAAGTCCTAGCGTGGGAAGAACAGAATCCGAGCTTGAAAGCACTGAGGAGACCCTGAATTGCGGGGTGGCCACCAGGACGGAGTCTGGGTGCATCCAGCTCTGGCTGATCTGATAGCAGGGTACCCTGCTGATCTCAGACCTGGACAGAGAGGGCACGGTGGCTCAACCCTAGATAAGCAGAGTCCAGGCACTCCCCAGGCCGCTGTGCTTGGTGGGCTAGCATTTGACGGACCAGGAAGCAATCCCTCCATAAGTCACCCAGCACTCCCTCTGGCAGTAACCGCCATCAAACGCCCACTGGCTTGGACAGATTCCTTTGGGAGCCTCTTCTATTTACAGCCTCCTAGTGGATGCTCTCAGCATTTGGGCTTTGGCACTTACTTTACTGAGCTCCATGAACCCAGTCCTGCTGTGATGTGAGTATAATAATCAGGAACACGATGCACTTCATGCCTGCTTCCACCAGTGGCCTGAGATAATTCAGTCGGCCCTGAAGAGCTCCCACCCAGTAAACACTTAGTGTGTGTTTACAGGCATTGTGCTGGGCCCTTTACTTGTGTCATACTAGTTTGTAATCTCTAGGAAGGGCGCGCTAATTATTCACATGTTGCCGATGAATCACCTGAGCCTAAAGAGGAGCTCTCGCTCTTGCTGCAAGTATATGACCTTCAGTTCTGGGTGCTTCCAACCTCTGAACCACGGTAGCCGCACACACCCCTCCCCCCCCCCCCCCCCCAGCCCAGGAATGAGAGGGGAATGGAGTGGCTGGGGACCCTTGTATTTGACGTTTAGCTAACATATTTTTATAATGAGTATGTATTACTTCTCTCTATATATTTTTAAATTTAGACTGAATTCTGGGTGTCCCGTGATGAAGGGATGTTGCCAGTCTAGCAAATCCAGACGAGGACAGCCAGGAAGAAGGGGCAGGAAAAGTAATGGGGCTCTTTCGCCTTGAGAGGCAGGGATCCAAAGGAGTTTGGCATCTGTTTTACGACCCCTGGAGAGCCGGGGTGGCGGGGTAGGTTTATTCTGTGTGTGTCTCCAGGGTGCAGACCCAGGGCCAGGGGAGCAGAGTTCTCAAGGCAGGTTTCAGCTGCATGTCAAAGCACGTTGCTAACCTGTAGGGGCTGCCCCACGCGTGAAAATGGTGGCTCTTGGAGGTGAGACACCTTTGCAAGGGCTTTGACTGGAGGCCACTGGGAAGTTTATACGGGAGACTCCTTGGTGGGGCAGGGGAGACTCATTAGAAGGTGGGCTCTCAGTCCTAAAGCCTCTGCTGTCTGTCTGCCCCTCCCATCTGCCCTCTTACCACTGGGCAGCAGTGCGCGCTCTCGCCTGTAGATGGCAGCCTAGGCTCAGTAGGGGCCCAGCCTGCTCCATGCAGGGGTTCTCACCCTTGGCCTGGTATCTTCTCACCTGAGAGGGCTTACAAACTCCTGATGCCTGGAGGGTGAGAGGTGGGAGAGGGGAGAAGGACTGCACCCCCAGAGTGTGATTTAATTGCTTTTGGGTGTGGCCTGGGTCTGGGGATTTTTAGAGCTCCCAGGTAGCTCTAGAGGGAGTGACTGAGTGCTTTGACTCTGCCATTTCTGTGGGTTCAATGGCTGGTTTGTTTCACATTCTGTGCTTTCACTGTACTCTGCAAGGGGTGCCTGGGTGCCCATGAGAAGAGGTGTCACCAGAAGCTATAAAAAATAGAGCTCATTACAGGAGAGAAAATAAAAAGATCCCCCCCCCAAAACAAGAGGGAGAGAGGAAACAGGAGCCCACACAGTGCACAGGAGGGAGTGATAGGCATTTGATTCCCTCAGGAAATGAATTCAGCCAGGCCACGCAGGGGGCAGGGAACCCTCTGGAAGGCAGGTCTGGGGCCTGGAGACTGGTCTCCTCCAGTAGCAGGGGCTTTGGCTTGTGGCCAGGCGGTGGCATTTCTGGGATTCAGGACTCTATGGGGACTCGGCAGAAGTGGATTCACAGGGAGTTTGAGGGGCCTCCTGAGGCAGACCTTAGCCTGGGAGGAACTGGGCTCCCGCCATGATGGTGAACTGACCCCAGCGTCTGCCCTAAGATCTGCCGCAGCCTGGCGTCGGGATCCACAGAGAAGGTGCCCTCTGTCCATAGCAGCAGATGCAGCTATTTCCATAGCGCCTCGGGATACTGGGGCATAAACCACGCTGCTCTGGCCCAGGCTGGGACTACGGTGAGGCGAGTGAGTGCACAATTTAAGGAGGCAACAAAGGACTCGATCGTTAATGAGATTAATAATATTTCAATGCAATATTTTAAAAATCAAAATTAATGCAAAAGAATGCATGATGAACAAAATAGCAACATTTTAAATTAAGACGGGATGGGATTAGTGGGGTCTTCTTTTGCCTTGGTTCCACTGTGGCACGGCTTTTCTCTGGGCTCTCTACCGAAGCGCAGGCAAAGGGCAGAGGGGGAGGCTTCTCCCACTTTCCACCTGCACTTTGCCAGAGCCACCCATCAGCTTTGGCCCCTGGAGAACTTTAGGTCTTTAGTCCTGCTGGGGACTGTTGTGGCCGGCAGAGCAGTGGTGCCACCTAGCGGGGACTCCAGGTAGAGCACCAGAGATGCCCAGATGCTGTCCACAAGAGGGCTTGTCAGGCATGTGGAAGACATGGCTTGGGGACTGGCACTGGTGGCAGTGGAAGCGGGTCAGCCGGGGGCATGGGAACAGATGGACCAGGAGGTGGGGAACTGTGAAGCAGTGTTGCTGAGATGCTGTTAGTTCTTCCGTGCTGGGTACCCCTAGGGGAGGGTATTCCCATTACACAGCACCAGGAATCTGAATTTTAAAATAGCTGCTTTAAGAGTTTACCTTTAGGGAGATCATTAGAATGAACAGGGGAGGCTTAAAAGCAGATCCCCAGGCTCTAGCCCAACCTACTGAATCAGACTCTCCAGGCAGAACTCTAAATTCTGTGTGTTTTAAAAAGTACACCAGGCAGCCTGATGTCCAGCTCGGTTAGGAACCCTGGGGTCGTGCGGATCGTTCGTTTCCCGGGTGAGGACCCGAAACCTGGAGAGTGAGCTGACCAAGATGATGAAAGAAACTGGAAGCAACGTTAAGACTGGAACTCATACTACCCAAAGCAATCTATAGATTCAGTGCAATCCCTATCAAACTACCAATGGCGTTTTTCACAGAACTAGGACAAAAAATTGCACAATTTGTATGGAAACACAAAAGACCCTGAACAGCCAAAGCAATCTGGAGAAAGAAAAACGGAGCTGGAGGAATCGGGCTCCCTGACTTCAGACTGTACTACAAAGCTACAGTAATCAAGACAGTATCAAGACTGGCACAAAAACAGAAATATAGATCAATGGAACAGGATAGAAAGCCTGGAGATAAACCCACGCACCTGTGGTCACCTTATCTTTGATAAAGCAGGCAAGAATATACAGTGCAGAAAAGACAGCCTCTTCAGTAAGTGGTGCTGGGAAAACTGGACAGCTACATGTAAAAGAATGAGATTAGAACACTCCCTAACACCATACACAAAAATAAACTCAAAATGGATTAAAGACCTAAACGTAAGGTCAGACACCACCAAACTCTTAGAGGATAACATAGGCAGAGCACTCTATGACATACATCACAGCAAGATCTTTTTTGATCCACCTCCTAGAGTAATGGAAATAAAAACAAAAATAAACAAATGGGACCTAATGAAACTTAAAAGCTTTTGCACAGCAAAGGAAACCATAAACAAGACAAAAAGACAACCCTCAGAATGGGAGAAAATATTTGCAAACGAAGCAACTGACAAAGGATTAATCTCTAAAATATACAAGCAGCTTATGCAGCTCAATGTCAAAAAAACAAACAACCCCTTCCAAAAATGGGCAGAAGATCTAAATAGACATTTCTCCAAAGAAGACATACAGATGGCCAAGAAGCACATGAAAAGCTGCTCAACATCACTACTTACTAGAGAAATGCAAATCAAAACTACAATGAGGTATCACCTCACACCAGTCAGAATGGCCATCATCAAAAAATCTACAAACAGTAAATGCTGGAGAGGGTGTGGAGAAAAGGGAACCTTCTTGCACTGCTGGTGGGAATGTAAATTGATACAGCCACTATGGAGAACAGTATGGAGATTCTTTAAAAAACTAAAAACAGAACTACCATATGACCCAGCAATCCCACTACTGGGCATATACCCTGAGAAAACCATAATTTAAAAAGAATCATGCACCACAATGTTCATTGCAGCTCTATTTACGATAGCCAGGTCATGGAAGCAACCTAAGTGTCCATCCACAGACGAATGGATAAAGAAGATGTGGCACATATATACAATGGAATATTACTCAGCCATATAAAGAAATGAAATTGAGTTATTTGTAGTCAGGTGGATGGACCTAGAGTCTGTCATACAGAGTGAAGTAAGTCAGGAAGAGAAAAACAAATACCGTATGCTAACACATATATATAGAATCTAGAAAAATAAAAAAGGTTCTGAAGAACCTAGGGGCAGGACAGGAATAAAGACACAGCCATAGAGAATGGACTTGAGGATATGGGGAGGGGGAAGGGTGAGCTGTGACAAAGTGAGAGAGTGGCATGGACATATATACACTACCAAACGTAAAATAGATAGCTAGTGGGAAGCAGCCGCATAGCACAGGGAGATCAGCTCGGTGCTTTGTGACCACCTAGAGGGGTGGGATAGGGTGGGAGGGAGGGAGGAGATATGGGGATATATGTATACGTATAGCTGATTCACTTTGTTACACAGCAGCGACTAACACACCATGTGAAGCAATTCTACTCCAATAGAGATGTTAAAAGAAAAAAAAGATGAACTGGAATTTTCTTACTCCTAGTTCTCACCCTAGTACTTCCAGTGACTAAGCTCGTGTGTGTGTGTGTCCGCGTGCATGTGCGTGCACGTGTGTGTTTGAAATACAAGGTATGGGGATAGGAACTGTGATACAAAGATGAGGAAGACAGGAAGTCGCAACTCCTCCTTAGGGAGAGCAGAGGGAATAAAAACGTACCCCTGGAAACATGTGCCAGGTCTCAGGTCATGACCGCTGGTGGGTGCAGAGGACCAGGAGGGCCCGAGATAGGTTAGGGTTTCAACACGTGGAGGTGGCCGGGTGGGAGGAGCACGTTTGTGGGCATGTGGGGCATAGGCAGGGCGTGTGTGCTCAGCTGGTAGGCAGAGGGGAGCACTGATGGTGTCTGGGCAGAGCAGTGACAGACTGGAGTTGGGTTTCAGATAGGAGGACTCGGGAGGATGAAGCCCTATCGAGTAATTTGCGTGGACTTGGCTGTGGCTTTGGTTGCCTTAAACCCTATCTTTTGGCCAGATGACTTGTGACCCGAGTGAACCTCAGATCCCACATCTTCACCTCACCAGCCTTCACAACTCAGGAGGGGTTTCCATGCAACCATGAAAGGCAGGAAGAGACAAAATTGCTTCTTCCTTTGCTGTAATGATTAATATTCAAACTGTCTTTTTATCTCAGGAGCTCACGATGATTTAAAACATGGAACTACTATTAATATTTCCTTTCAGAGATGGCTCGGGCCACAAAAACGGCCCGTGTTCATCTTTAACCCCATATTTCAGAGGATGAAATGACGGTAGTAGACCGCTCAGGATTACAAGGCAGGACAGGTCGAGCGAGCGTGAACTGAGTGTCAGCACCGAGCCACTCAGGCAGCGGAAATGTCCCTGGGACCAGAGCTGGGAATTCGAATCCCAGCTGTAGAGCTGTCTGGGGTCCAGAGGTTTGGGGGTCCCTCACGGCTGACAGGACTGATTGTAGGCCTGGGGGCAGCCCCGTGGGTGCTGCCACTCTGCCCCCTCCCTAGGGCGATACGGACGAAGGGGGAGAGGCAGGTGGCAGAAGACGCTATTCACGGCCCCTCCGATTGCACCAGGACCAGCTGATCCTCCCGGGGGGCCTCCCAGCGCCTGTGCTGCCGTATCCCTCAGAACCACTCAGAAGGCGAGGATGGGCCCCGTGGGCTGCACGCTCTCGGCCGTGGGAGGTTGCTTGTGGCCACGTCACACTGACTCAGTGTATGTCTGTTGGTCACTCGTGACACTAGACCTGAGACCCTCTGTGGTCTGGATTTACCGTGGGACTGGAGGCAAGTCACTTAAACAGAGAAGAACTCGTGTCCTTTATTCTCCTTTCCAAAAGGGACCACCCCGCCTTCGCTGCCTCTGGGCTGCTGTGGGAATGACCTGGAGAGCACCTTTTAGAACAGAGCCTAAATGGTGTCCAGCCCCAGGCATGTTCCCCTCATCCCCACCGCTGGGCACCGGGACGTGACCACTGGGGTGGCTGGCGAGAAGGGTCCGACTTCTCTCTGCCTCCCTGACTTGACTCCACTTGGTGGACGTCTCAAGCCAGCCTGGGGGTGGAGGGGAGACAGGCCAGTGGGCCCCTAGGGAGACAGAAGGAGGTGTTGGGTTTCTAGCTGCGGACCTTTATGTGAAAGGCTGGCTCTGACCCCTGGGCATGAGGCCAGGAAGCCCCGAAAATAAGCCTACATAAATGCCTTCTTCCTCATGTCTCCACACCTGTTGCCCAGGGGACAGAGACCCCCCCAGGCCCAAAATAGGTGCAGCTGCTGCGATGCTAACCCCGCCCCGCGCTGAGGCTGCGCCGTATTTGGAAATGTTCGTGCCGCCAGACTTGGGACCTCAGAGCAGGAGGCCTCTCTCCCTTTTCGTGGTCTGGCTTTCTTGGAGACTTCTGTCTGCCCCTTTCCTGTTCCTGGGCACGTAGTAGGCAGCTGGTAAACGACAGGTGAATGTGTCAGTGTGTGAGACCACAGACCTGAGACGGGTGGCGGCAAAGCGTGGGGCGATGCCGGCTCCACACTGGGCACGGTCTTCACACGGCAGCACCTCGCCCCCCTGGGCCTCCTCGGGGGTACTTGACTCTTTCTCCAGGCTTCTGAGCCAGTGTGAGCTACAGATAGCCGTGCCCACAACCGTCGTTTCAGGAAGCCAAGAAATTCAAGTGTATGGTCAGGATTGCTGACAGATTGGTAAAGACCAGCTTCTGGGTTATTATTGTCTTTATTAGTGACAGGAGAAGCAGAAAATCAGAAGAACTGGTTTTCCCCAGGCACACAGAGTCCCCCACCTCTTTTCCCTTCTTACTAGGAATTCAGTTCAGCACATGCGTTGAGCACCTGCTGTGTATAGAACACTACTCACTGCTAAGGGGATTGACTTTCTTTTGGTTTCTGATTATAAAAGCGTGTCACCCGCTCACCTTCCTCAGTCTCCCATGCCTCTGTGTTTGGTTTTGATTTGTTTTCCATCATCATTATTTGAATACTTATATTTCCTTGACGGTCCTTGCGGTTCAAGGTTCCGTCTCATTTATTTGTGTATCTCTGGGTCACTGAGTAACCCTCTGCTGATGACAATGGTCCATTTTCTTTATCTGAGATGCTCCTTCTCTCCACAAGCTGGTGTCAGGTTCTGACGAAGGTGGCCTAAGGGTGACTCTCATCTGCTCCCTGGACCTCCTCAGGGCTCCTCAGGACCACCTCTAAGTTGACAGAACGTGGAGAAGGCCACCAAATGCCCAGGCTTCTTGCCGCTCACTGCCGTGGAAAGCATGAAACATCTTAGCTAAAAATAATCGGTGCCCTCCTGGGCCGCAGCTGCTGCACCTGTGGGCACAGGGGCCTCCGGAATGTCTCGGCCTTGCTCAGTGTAACCGGATCACGGCTCAGCCCCAGCAAGCAGCCTCGGGACCTCTCAGCCTCAGATGTTTTTAGCAGTGGGATTATTGGGAGGGGTGGAAATAGGCCTCTGTGTTCTGGGCAGCTTCCTCAGCCCACATTCCCAGGCACACTTTGCTTTATTAAAGCGCTCAGCTGTCGCGGGGACCAGGCGTGGAGGAAGGGAAGGCTGCCCTCCCCAGCAGGAGGAGGCTGCAGGCTGCAGCCAGTTGCTCCCCATGAGGACACGTTGCTCTTATTAGAAGCTGAATCCCTTGCATGTTGTTAAGAAGGGGGCCCTCTGCAAATCGTAAATCAAGATCTCATCACTCCAAATAAAGGAGTCCTAGCCCGCGGTCTCTGTAGAGTTGACAGATGTGTTTTTTAAATCCTGTGTTGAGCACATATTTTTTGTATAATTAAAAAATTATAAAAGTAATAAAAAATAGAAATGTACTGCCAAGAGATTCGAGGCTCAGTAAAGAATCCAGGAAGAGTTTTCTGGATAGTGTAAGAATCACAGGGGAAAAAGTAAATTCTATGTCCAACTACCAGGAAAAATACAATAGAAGAGAAAAGTGAGTCTATTTAGAAAAAGGAAAACTAACTTGAACTGGCCCTTAATCTGGAGGTCGTGGGATTCCACCCAGAGAACTTACCCGGAAGGGGGCACCTTCACCCTTTTTTGCCATCCTGTTTTGGGATTCATGTGCAAAAGGACCAGGAGATACTGCAAATGAGCTAAGTCACCCAAGTTCCTACTGAACTTGGTCTGTCTGAGGGGAGGCTGTCTGAAGACGGGGTGGGCTGGGTTGGTGGTCGAGAGAAGGGCTATAGTGGAGGCCTGGAGGAAGTTAACGGAAATAGTCTAACAGTCAAAAGGAAAAACATTACACTGTGAGTTTATCCATCCAGTTCTGATGGACCCTCACCCCTGAGCCCACCTCCTCAAGCTATTATATTTCTTGCATCTGTTTCCCAGCTGCTCAGGTAGGCTGCACTTTGTAGTGTAAAGCAGTCTTGGGATCTAGAGAGAATCCCAGCTCTGCCATCTTGACCTCGAGCAAGCTACTCTGTGGTTCCGTTTCTTCATCTGTAAAGCAGGGGCGGGACGATAGTCCTGTCTTGTCATCACTGAGTCAATATGCGGTGCTGAGAGCCCGGGGAAGGAGTTCAGGGACAGGGCCTAAGTCCACCCTCCTCCTCTCCGTTCCCAGACACACCTGCTCCCACGTGGGGCACGGCAGGGCCTTATTTGGAATGAGATTCGTGCTTTCTCTCCACAATAACAGGGCTTATGTTTTCTATAGTCACAGACATCCTTTGCTTCATGGAATAAATGAACACTGGCACAGTTGGTCACAATATGAACTCACAGAAAATGAATTTTTCCATTTTATCCTTCACAAAATCAGAGCCTAAAAGAGATAGTTATGGATTGCTTCCAGAACCCATCTCCTCATCTTCTCCTTCATGGGAAATACTGCACTTTGCCTGTGTGTGGACGTGTCAGGTCCTACAGTCTCAGAGGTTTTCAGGTTTGTAGCCCAGTTCTGCATAAAATGCATCAGGGACCTCTTTTTTTCAATCCTTTGTCTGAAATTCTGTGAAACAAGTTCACTGCAAAGGTGGCCATTTCTGCTTACCTGCCTTCTTTTTTTCTTTCTTTCTTCCTTTCTTACCTGTATTTTTTTAAAAATATTTATTTATTTGGTTGCACCGGGTCTTAGTTGCAGCAGGCAAGCTCCTTTGTTGTGGGAAGCGGGTTCCTTAGTTGCAGGCAGCACCACCTCCTTAGTTGCGGCACTTGGGCTCATTAGTTGTGGCAGGTGGGCTCCTTAGTTGTGGCATGCATGTGGGATCTAGTTCCCTGAGCAGGGATTGAACCCTGGGCCCCCGCATTGGGAGCTCGGAGTCTTAACCATTGTGCCACCAGGGAAGTCCCTCTTACCTGTATTTTATTATGTATTTTTTAAAGATAAGGACTATTTTAGAAATCATAATCACAATATTACCTTGAAAATGAACAATAATCCCATATCATCGTCGAATATCCCGTCAGTATTCGAATTTTACCAGATGGAATATGCATGTGTGTGTCCTAACAAGGTCCAGGCAGAGCAGTTGGGGGGTAGGTCTAAGTCTCCTTTAATCTATAGTGTCCCCCTTCCATTTCTTTAATGTATTTCTCCTTGCCATTTATGTATTGAAAAAACTAGATGTTGTGTTCAGTTGAGTTCCTCATATCCTGGAGTTTATTGGTTGTATCTTGGTCTGTTTCTGCTTTTCCTGTAAGTTGGTGGACACATTTAGGGTCTTGATCAGACCCCTGTTAGATTGCTGGCAGGAATTCTTCCTGGGCGGTGGTGTATATACTTCTGTCAGGAGGCGTGTCACGTCCGGTTGTCTTATTTTTGTGACGCTAGTAGCCATAATTCATCAGGGGTTCATAATTCATATTACAGTGGTGACATACCAGGTCTTTCATTTTCATTCCTCATCTACCAGTTTGAATACCTTTGTAAGGAGAAGCTTCATTTTCTTTTTCTATTCCCCACTTTCCCCAGAAGGCAGCTTATAGCTGTCCTTGTACGGACTGAGAGGCTCTGAGCAACTGCAGCCCTTTGGGCCCAGCCTCAGGCCAGGGTCAGGACCAGGCCTGTTCTCATTGCTGTGATTTCCTCTCAGCAACAGCCACCACCAGGAGGCCACGCCACTTTCTAGTCACATTGTTGCCAGAAAGCATTGAAAGCACATCAAAGAGATGTGGTCTTTGAGGTAAAATTATCTGAAATCACTGATAGGCCAAATCTGACATCCATAGTGACCTTCTTCCTGTAGAATGACAAATCCCAGGAGGTGCTGAACTCCCCTGGGCCTTGAACTCCTCCTAAGTCAAGCTGGGTCATCTAATCACCTAGAATCAGATAAAGAAGCGAACTTGACAACTATTTCTGATAACGACGAACAAATGATTCTACGTTTCCGGTAGTAGGTCATCCAGGTAGTTTTCTGACTTCCTGCTGTATTTTCCCTTATGCTAAAGACAGTTTTACCCTGGATAAAGGGTGAGATTTTCTGTTGCGCGGCTTTGAAACAGTGGAGACTGAGCCAAGAACTCAGTAGTTTTTTAAAAATTTTTTTTAACATCTTTACTGGAGTATAATTGCTTTACAATAGTGTGTTAGTTTCTGCTGTATAACAAAGTGAATCAGTTATACATATACATATATCCCCATATCCCCTCCCTCTTGCATTTCCCTCCCACCCTCCCTATCCCACCCCTCTAGGTGGTCACAAAGCACCGAGCTGATCTCCCTGTGCTATGCGGCTGCTTCCCACTATCTATTTTACATTTGGTGGTGTATATATATGCCCGTGCCACTCTCTCACTTCGTCCCAGATTACCCTGCTCCCTCCCCGTGTCCTCAAGTCCATTCTCTACTTCTGCATGTTTATTCCTGTCCTGACCCTAGGTTCTTCAGAACCGTTTTTTGTCTTGTTTTGTTTTTTTACATTCCATATATATGTGTTAGCATATGGTATTTGTTTTTCTCTTTCTGACTTACTTCACTCTGTATGACAGACTCTAGGTCTATCCACCTCACTACAAATAACTCAATTTCGTTTCTTTATATGGCTGACTAATATTCCATTGTATATATGTGCCACATCTTCTTTATCCATTCATCTGTCTATGGACACTTAGGTTGCTTCCATGTCCTGGCTATCGTAAATAGAGCTGCAATGAACATTGTGGTATGTGACTCTTTTTGAATTATGGTTTTCTCAGGGTATATGCCCAGTAGTGGGATTGCTAGGTCATATGGTAGTTTTTAGTTTTTTAAGGAACCTCCATACTGTTCTCCATAGTGGCTGTATGAATTTACATTCCCACCAACAGTACAAGAAGGTTCCCTTTTCTCCACACCCTCTCCAGCATTTATTGTTTGTAGATTTTTTTGATGATGGCCATTCTGACCAGTGTGAGGTGATACCTCATCGTAGTTTTGATTTGCATTTCTCTAATGATTAGTGATGTTGAGCATCCTTTCATGTGTTTGTTGGCAATCTGTATATCTTCTTTGGAGAAACGTCTCTTTAGAGCTTCTGCCCATTTTTGGATTGGGTTGTTTTTTTGTTTTGTTTTTTGCGATACACGGGCCTCTCACTGTCGTGGCCTCTCGCGTTGCGGAGCACAGGCTCCGGATGCGCAGGCTCAGCGGCCATGGCTCACGGGCCCAGCCGCTCTGCGGCATGTGGGATCTTCCCAGACCGGGGCACGAACCCGCGTCCCCTGCATCGGCAGGCGGACTCTCAACCGCTGTGCCACCAGGGGAACCCGGGTTTTTTTTTTTTAATACTGAGTTGCATGAGCTGCTTGTATATTTTGGAGATTAATCCTTTGTCAGTTGCTTCATTTGCAAATATTTTTTTCCCATTCTGAGGGTTGTCTTTTCGTCTTGCTTATGGTTTCCTTTGTTGTGCAAAAGCTTTGAAGTTTCATTAGGTCCCATTTGTTTATTTTTGTTTTTATTTCCATTTCTCTAGGAGGTGGGTCAAAAAGGATCTTGCTGTGATTTAGGTCATAGAGTGTTCTCTGTTTTCCTCTAAGAGTTTTATAGTGTCTGGCCTTACATTTAGGTCTGTAACCCGTTTATTTTATTATTTGTGTGTATGGTGTTAGGGAGTGTTCTAATCTCACTCTTTTACATGTAGCTGTCCAACTCTCCCAGCACCTCAGTGGTAGATTTACTGTGAGTTCTTGGAGGGACCAGATGCTGTTTTACTCATTTGTGTATTCCTAGTAGTTAGTTAGCACGGCACTGTGTGGAGCTGCCTGACAAACTTTTGTTAGATTCCAGGGTAGTTCTCTGAGAAGATGTAGGGGGACTCTGGCTTCTGCCTTAAAACCCTATTCAACTTGAGACGGGGCTTTCCTGAACCAAACCTTTGTATGTCCCCCTTGTCATAGTTGGGAGATGACTCTTTGGACAATCTCCCCCTCCTTCCACCAAAGCAGTGGTTAACCTAGGAGTACTTTTTATTTCTGCCCTAATCTCAAATTTAAACCAAAAGCAGTCTCTCCCTGTCCCCACATACATGCACCTGAAAATAGGCCAAATGACTTTATTGAGTCATCTGCATACCGAGATTTCAACATTGGGCATAAATACCACCAACGAACCATTTCCACACCGGGAAGAGAAAACAAATACAATGACACAGCCCCAAATTGAAAACAAAGCAAAATTTATTGCATGTGAAAAGCAATCACATGGAAATTAAGGGTCAGGAACCATGAAAATACATATTTCGCATATTTTCTGTCCTGTTCCAGCGTAGGATCACTCACTCTTCACTCTCATGGACCACCATCTGGGGAGAAAGTGGGCATCTTGAGTTCTGTCAGATGGCAGAGCCGCATTTCCGGCCACGCCCCCTCCCAGCGAGCATCTGGGGTTGCTTGCTTGTCTGTTTCAGCGGGACACGGGATATTCCTTGGATCGCAGGCGGATACACGAGTGCAGACGTGGCGGCAGTCACCCCACAGCCTGAGAGCCTGGTCCTCAGAATAGCCCAGGGATCTAGGAACCTACACCTACAGTGGGCGCAGAGACGGCGGCCGGCCGGCAGAGGGCGCCCGAGCCCACGCAGGAACCGCTCGCCGCTTTTCAGGACGGTGTTCTACTGGGACTCACAGACCGGGGTTTAGCCGGGCTCTACACCAGCTACGTGGCTTTAAGCAAATCCTTTCCTTTCCTGAGCCCGAGACTGACCAGTTCTAAAGTCGAAGGTTCTCCAAGGTCCCGTCCATCACGGCGGGTTCCTCCCCGGGAGCCGCACCTCCCGCTGCATCGCCCTCCCCACCCCGTGCCGCGGGGCCACCTACTCGGCTGGAGGTGAAGTCTCTGGTCTTCGCGCGGAGCTTATTGACTTGAGATTCGGCAATATCGGCCCGTTCTTCAGCCTCCTCCAGCTCATGCTGAGCTTTCCGGAACTTGGTGAGATGAGCGTTGGCTTGTTCATCCTAAAAGCAAAGAGCCGGGGCGGGTACGATCAGCGAGCGCCTCTCTGGGGCTCGCAGGGGGAAACAGGCCAGGCGCCGCGCTGGGGTCCCGCGGACTTACAGCCTCCTCGGCCTGCCTCTTGTAGGACTTGACCTTCACTTGAAGTTTGTCCACCAGATCCTGTAATCTCACCACGTTCTTCCTGTCCTCTTCGCACTGAAAGAGAGAACATGGGACAGTACTTAGCCAGGGGCCGGCAGGGATGCAAGAGGTCCCAGTTCTCTCTGGGGCTAAAGGATTTCTCCCTGTTTTCTGGAGAGAGGACCCGGGAAGGTGTTCGCACTTCACAGAGGAAATGCCCGTGGGGTTTCTTTCCACTTGCCTGGTAAGTTAACTCCTTGACCCGCCGCTCATACTTCCTCAGGCCCTTGACAGACTCGGTGTTCTTCTTCTGCTCCCCTTCAAGCTCAAACTCCAGCTCTCGGATCTGGGGGAACGTGTGTAAATTAGTCTGGGGCTGGAGCACGAACGGGAGAGGCCAGAAGGCTCTGCGTAGGCTGGGGCCTGTCCTGCAAGTACCCGCGCCTCCAGCTTCTGGATCTGCTTCTTCCCGCCCTTCAGGGCCAGCTGCTCAGCCTCGTCCAGGCGGTGCTGTAGGTCCTTCACCGTCTGCTCCAGGTTCTTCTTCATCCGCTCCAGGTGGGCGCTGGTGTCCTGCTCCTTCTTCAGCTCCTCGGCCATCATGGCCGCCTGAAAAGCACATCATCCCACTCAGATGCAGACCAAGGTCAAGTGCTTGGAGCTGTTGAAATCTGGGTACCCGGAGGACCAGAGCCATGCTGATGACAAAGGACAATAGGTAACGGGATGACTGAGCCCACTGTTCCACCATGGGATCTGAGAAGAGCTGCACCAGGCATGTAGCATAAACTAAGAAGTGAAACCTTCAAGGGCTGGATGGGAAATAGTTTCTTCCCTTTCTTAAACTGGCCTCCTTGGGACCTCCCTAGCTCCAAGGAGATTCCTTCTTTCCTTATCACCATTATCACCAACCCGTGACTTAGAGAATTCTCAGTTCATAACCTAGCATCACGGGTGTGGGGTAATGGGGCTAAGGGAAGGCCTCTAGGGAACTGGGGGTGCCTGAGCAAGCAGGGAGGAATCGTCACGAGGTTGTGCCCTCCATCGAGCAGCAGGTGGCGCTGTGGGGGCCACGAGCCCAGAACCAAGGCCTCTGGAGCAGGAAGGCTGGGTGCCGGTGGGAGGGAAGCCAGCTTCCTGTAAGGTGACATTTGGTGGGATCCTGACGTCTGAGGGTCTCATTTTTATATTTGGAATCAGTCATACGTTGAAGGAAAGAAGAGCATACCTCTCCAAGGGCATAAGAAAGGAATATAATTCCTTCTGGTCTTTTTTTATCCACACTCCCTTATTTCTCATGTCCACTATTTAAACGTGCGGGAGGAGACATGTTGACTGTCCGGGGAGGTGGGGAGCGCTTCTGGAGCAGAACTCACACCACGTGTGCCCTGGGAAGGCCCCACCCTGTCTAATGGGTTGGAGAGGAAGGGGGCTTGGATGAAATGCAATCCTGGCAGCCACGCAGGGCAGGGAGGAGCCTCACGTCCGTGATGGCCTTCTTCGCTTTCTCTTCAGCGCTCCTCGCGTCCCTGCTGGCATCCTCCACCTCGCTCTGGAGCTGCAGGAGGTCTGTCTCCAGCTTCTTCTTGGTGTGGATGAGACTGGTGTTCTGGGACGGGAGGAGGGGGTTTAGCCAGGCGCGCCGGAGCGCAGGGGCCCCGCCCCGCCCCGCCCCCCTCCCCTCCCCCACCTGGGTGTGCAGGAGCTGGACGCGCTCGCTGGTGTCCAGGAGCTCCTGCTCCGCTGTCTTCCTGCTCCTCTCCGTCTGCTCCAGGGTGGCCCGCAGCTCCTCGATCTCGGCCTGCAGCAGGTTGGCTCTGCGCTCCACGATCGCCAGCTGCTCCTTCAGGTCCTCCTGGCCCCGGAGAGCGTCATCCAGGTGGAGCTGGGTATCCTGGCCAGACAGTAACAGAAACGTCCGGCTGAAGTTGAGGCCTGAGGACCATGAGCCCAGCTGACAGCTGGCGTGTCTGAGAATGGGAGAGGCTTCCCACCGGGAGTGCGCAAACCTTCAGCTGCCCCTGGACGCTCCGGAGGTGTTTGAGGGTCTCTGCGGCCTGGCGGTTGGCGTGGCTCAGCTGGATCTCGATTTCGTTCAGGTCCCCCTCCATCTTCTTCTTGATCCTGATGGCCTCATTCCGGCTCCGCACCTCGGCGTCCAGGGCGCTCTGCATCGTCTCTGCTGCTCTCTGGTAGTTCCTCTTCAGCTGCTCGATCTCTTCGTCTTTCTCGGCCACCTTTCTATCGATTTCTGATTTCACTTGTGAGAGTTCCAGCTGGATTCGGAGGATCTTGGCCTCTTCATGCTCAAGAGCGGCCTTTGAAGAACAAGAACAAGACAGAAATGGTACCAGTGATGGGAGAGAGCCTGCTACGCTACTCTTTGGGGCAAAAAAACCTCCAATAGAATGTTTGTAATTCTAACTCTGCAATATTCAAAACTCTTTTTTAAAAAATCCCTAACTTACCTTCAGTGCAGAAATAAGATGTTTCATTGCACTTTGTTTTTATTATACTAACATTTAAATCATCACATTTCTTAGGCGCTTAAGGCACTTTATAGATATTTTGAATTCATCTAAGATTTTTGTAAAATCTCATTTTTAGACCTATTTTAACATAATGATTTTCTCCAGTAAGTTCAAGATAATTCACAGGTATTCGTCCATGCACATTGATAGGAAAGGGGCCGGCGTTAGGACTGTGACTTTACAGACCCAGATCGGGGCCGCCTGGCCTCCCAAGCTGGAGCCCCACCATCATAGTCTCTGTTCCAGGCCAGTGCCTCGCCGGCGTTCTGCTCACCTCTGCTTCCTCAAG
Source organism: Aethalodelphis obliquidens (assembly GCF_003676395.1). Taxonomy (NCBI): domain Eukaryota; kingdom Metazoa; phylum Chordata; class Mammalia; order Artiodactyla; family Delphinidae; genus Aethalodelphis; species Aethalodelphis obliquidens. Next base: position 12,957,605 of record NW_020837982.1, read on the forward strand.
GGCCAGTTGGATATCAGCCTTTTCCAGCTCGATCTGCTTTCTTGATTTCTCCAGTTCATGGATGGTTTTACCGTTTTCGGCAATTTGTTCTGTGAGATCGGCTATCTCCTCTGCAAAGAAAGAGGTTTGGTTGCCTCGGAATGTTCTCCGTGCAGTTTTCCAGGCAGAGTAAGCACCAACCGAATGCTTTTAACTAGTCTATCATAGTTCTAAGGATGCTGTTTCCTAGAGATAAGATACTGTATATAGAGAGACTCAGAAACAACCCCTCGGATCTGACCACTTCCTGTGTGTGCAGTAACGGATTCTCGTGTAGGGGTTTGGGTCCTGCAGTCACGGACCTCCAGCCCCACGCTCTGGCAATAGCATGAAGCAGGATTTCAGACAAATTGCTTACGCTCTAAATTCTTATTTTCCCGTTTCACAGTTTCAAGTTGATCTAAGGCTTCTTCATAGGCATTTTTCAGTTTGAAGAGCTCAGTACTCAGGGAGCGGGATTCCTTCAGAGATGCCTCCAGCTCTGCCTGGCTCTCCTCACACTTGGTTTTCCATTCAGCGAGCACCTGCAGCACCGGGGAGGAAGGCGGCACCTCTGTTGACGAGCGCCTCTCGGCTAGTTTCTATCTAAGTACGCCCGCGAGGGGGAGCAGTCTGGGAGCTGGGGCCGCCTCTGCCACGTCACTTGCCTAACCCCTTGTTCCTGACTGCTGGCTAACCAAGATTTCCAGATCAGTCACTGGTCAGTAACAGCTGCCCTTGATGAAAAGCAAGTGGATCCTTTGAGAAGGAATTAGCTGGGCCGAACTGCCCTTTCCTAATATGAAAACGGCCCTGTACTTCTAAGTATTTCATTAAAACTTTGTTTCAAAGCAACCTTACCTGTCATACTGAAGGGGGCGCTGTCACAAAGCCTCGCAGTGGGACCCGAGTTGGATTCCCACATCAGCCCCCGCAGACAGACCAGCGTGTGGGGGTACAAAAACGCTCGGGACTGGCAGCATTCGAGGCGGTGGCTTGTTTCCACTGACAGTGTTTGAAAGGGACCCCCCCCCCACCGCCGCATCCCACTCCTGTTCTGTTTCAGGGGCTTGCCTGAGGTCACACTGCTACTGGGGCAGAGTCAGGTACCACCCGGTACCGCTGTGTCACGGTGCTCACCCGGCAGGGAGCTCACCCCATACCTTGTCAAAGTTCCTCTGCTTCTTGTCCAGAGCGGCAGCCAGGGAGTTGGCTCTGTCCACATCGCCCATCAGGTCCTCCACCTCTGCTTGCAGCCTCTGCCTGGTCTTCTCCAGGGAAGCGCACTTAGCGTTCACCGCCTCAACCTGCTCCTCGGAATCCTGAAGGCGCTGAGCGAGCTTTTTCCTTGAAGAATGTGAAAGAGAAGCAGATGCTTTAAGTTTCAATCCTACTGAACATCACTATTCACCAAGTTGGAATCACTAATTTATGTGATTCAAACGCCGATTTCCTTTCATAAGCCCAGGAGAACTTCCTGTCTGCTAAAAACCAGTGACCAATAGCCTGCCTTTTCTCTAACCAAGGTCAGAGTCGTTTGTCTCAATGAAATGTGCTAACACCGCCTCCCTCTACTGGCACAGAACTGCCTTAAAAGACATAGAAGATGGGAAAACATCGTAACAAATTCACTCGCGAGTAGTTCTAAAGTTGGTGCCTTCTGTCACTTGATCATCTAGGAGTTCTATTTCTTCTGAAGACAGATAGGGTTGTGTACTTGGCCTCCTCCAGCTCCTCCGTGCGCTGGATGGCGTCCGTCTCGTATTTGGTCCTCCACTGGGCCACCTCGCTGTTGGCCTTGGACAGCGCCCTCTGCATCTCAGCCTTGGCTTCCTGCTCCTCCTCATACTGTTCCCGCAGCAGGTCACAGTCGTGGCGGGAGGACTGTAGGGCGTGGGCCAGGGCGCTCTTGGCCTGCAAAAGTCAGGACAGAGGAGAGGCCCCAGCGGATGACCATTTTAGTGCCGTGTGCATGATGCAATCCAAGTGTGCTCCCGCTGTCATCACCTATGAGTAGAGCTGCCTTTTGTTTCTGCAGGTGGTACTGGAAGGCTAGGTCGGGGAGTGCTCCCTCTGCGGACGTACCTTGCTCTCTTCCTCTAACTGCCTCTTGAGCTCTTCTACTTGCTGGGTAAATGCTTGCTTGCTTCTGGAAAGCTGCGATACTATGCTCTCCTTTTCTTCCAGTTGACGATTCAGCTCACCTGTGTCCAGAAGGGAATTATTTTCACTTCATTCACTCACTCACCAGGTTCCTACTGTATGTAAGGCACTGTGCTGAGATATGGGGAGAGAGTAAATTACAAGATGTGGTCCTTTCTTGGGGGTGAAGGGATGTGTCCGTGAAGAGGAAACTGAAAGCACACCCTGGTAAGATACTGTTGTAAAATTCCAGAAGCATGGAGTAACTTTTGTCAATAAAACTTAAGAAGAATTGTAAACCAAAACCTCACCACCTAAACACTCCCATCAGACCTTTCAGTGGCTGGTGCTTCCAGCTGTTTGCTGATTTGTCACTGGGGGAAATACTGCATCTCTTTGCTGCGTTCCTTAGGACTTCTAGCTTCAGTAGTTTGAAGCTGGATTTTTGGGTGGCTACGGTGGTTCTGGTTTATATGCTTACGTAGAGGCAGGAGAAAAACAAGGTGGGGGAGAGGCCTTCGGACTCCAGGGGTGAACTCCCAAGATCATGGTAGAAGTGGCCCCTGAACTTCTTTTTGTCACTGTCTCAGTCGAGCTGCTACAAAGGACTGGTTCACCTGTGATGATGGGCTGGAGGACCAGCGCCGGGGGAGCCATGTTTTCTAGGTGGAAGTCCCGGATAATGTTCCCCTGTATTTTTATCACACACCAAGAGCCTATACAAATTGGCCGTGGTTCTTTCTTTACTGTTTAAAATGCTCCATTGCAGACAACGAATCTGCATTAATGTGCAGCGAGAAGTAGCAAAGCCATGGGACTTGGTTCCTAGTCCCACTTCTGCCCTCTAGGTTCTTTTTGAGGCAGGGTTACATTAATTTTGAAAGCGCTTGAAGCAGGTGGTGTTTTGGGTCCCTCCTCATTCCAGTCCGTGTCTCTCTCCTTCTTACTGAACTTTCAGTGCTCTCCTCCTTTGGGACATTCTAAATGGCGCTTTCGTGGGTTATTCTGATTGCCTCTCTCCTGAAAATCTGCTTCCCTAGAAATCCTCCCCCAAACAAACCCTGCCTTTCGTTCTGACCAGTTGCCCTCTGTGGGTGTCCAGGAGGCACCGCCCCCGCCGTTTCCCGGCGCTCACCGGCCTCCGTCTGCAGACGTGCCTTCTGTGCGGTCAGTTCACTCAGGCTCCTCTGACATTCCTCGTTCTTGCCCCTGGCCTCGCTTAACTGATCCTCCAGAGTGCGGCACATTTTCTCCAGATTCGCCTGCAGGGTTGAGAAGGGGGAGGAAGCTGAGTCAGCGATCAGGTGGGAAGGACACAGGGTCCCCCTCACCTGAGGATGAGGCGCCCCCCACCCCGCACCTTGGACTTGGACACGCTCTCCACGTTGCTGCCGAGGTCGTCGAGCTCCAGCTTGAACTCACTCTTCTCCTTCTCCAGCTTCTGCTTGACCCTCTGCAGGTTGTCAATCTGCTCCCCCAGCTCGGCCACACTGTCCGCGTGCTTCTTCCTCAGCGTGGCCGCCGTGGCCTCGTGCTGCAGGGTGGCCTCCTCCAGGTCCCGGCGCAGCTTCAGGAACTCGGCCTCCCGCTTCTTGTTGAGCTCTATCTGGGTGGATGTGACGCCGCCCGCCTCCTCCAGCCGCTCGCTGATCTCCTCCAGCTCCCGGGAGAGGTCCGAGCGCTGCTTCTCAGCTTTGGCACGGGAGGCCCGCTCTGCCTCGATCTCCTCCTCCAGCTCCTCGATGCGGGCCTGTGAGGGCAGGCCGCCCCACGACACTCCTGACTTCCAGTGTCAACACCAGGCTAGTTTCCCCTCCCATTAGACAAACCGCTCTCGGACTGCTCCCCGAACGATACCAATGCTGCAAATTTCCTCTGACACGAGTTTTTTCTGCCTCGACACAGGCATTACCCCTGCAGCGGCCACCCAGGATATAGTCCATTCCAACTGCACGTGGACTTCAAATACTTCAGTTATGTGCTTTGTCAACAGTTACGGAAAAACTGTTCATCACTACTGTGTCAGCCTAGCAGAAAGGAGACCCACGGTCCTGCCCGCTTTGCTCTAATGACGTGCAATAGACACCCCCCACCCACTGTACGTGACCACGTGTGAAAGAAAAGTCCCAAACGCCTCCTACCTGTAGCTCTTTGATTTTCTTCTGAAACTGCAGGCCCAGAGTCTGCTCATCTTCCACTTTGCTTTGCAGCTGACTGTACTCGAAATCCTTCCTGTGAAGGGAAATGCAGAACGTGTGAAGACCAAATGCCCGGGAACTGGAAAGCTGAACTCGGTGGTTTCAGGGCGCACTTCTTGAGCCTTTCATCCAGCTGTTGCTTGTCATTCTCCAGATCCAATATGGACTCGTGGGCAAGCTTCAGGTCTCCCTCAAGCTTCCTTTTGTTCCTTTCCAGGTCTACACGAAGCTTCTTTTCTTGTTCTAGGGAGCTTTCCAGCTGCAAAAGGCACCGTTTCCTTTTGAGAACAAATGCTTTGCACCAGAGGGTTCTCGGGGGCTCTTCCCACCCTGAGGCCCAGGCCTCCCGACTAGCATCCTTTACTCACGTCATCCACCTGCTGTTCCAGTTTACTCTTGATTTTGCTCAAGGAATTGACTTTGTCTTCTTCAGCCTGGAGGTCATCCAGGGTCTGCTGGTGGGCCTCTTGGAGGGCTTTCTTCTCCCTGGTTAACTTTGCAATGGTTTCATCCAAACCAGCGAGTTCCTCAGTAAGGTTTTTAACCTAAGAAGAAGCCACAAGCAATTATAAGAAGAGATCAAGTCGGGTTTGCATTGACCACATCAAGCTGGAAGGGCCCACAGAGAGTGTACCACCTTGTTCTCTGTGGCATGTTTCTCCTTCTCAACCTTGGCCAGTGTCAGCTCAAGGTCATCTATGTCTTTCTTCAGTTCCGAACATTCGTCCTCCAGTTTCCTCTTCTTGGCCGTCAGCTCAGCATTGATCTCTTCCTCATCCTCAGCTCTCTCAGTCACCTCCTTGATCTTTGCCTCCAGCTGGAACTTGGCTTTGATCAGTTGATCACATCTTTCCTCTGCATCCAACAAGTTTTCACTTTCCTTAAAAAAAGAAAAAAATATATCATTTCCTTTAATGGTTAAAAGATAAGATTTGTGACATTCCAGTATTTTGTTATATACGAGGTCCTTTACGCAGCATCGCAACTAAAAAGCAAAACTCCCACCAAAAGTCATTTTCTTAACTAATCAAATCTAGAAGGAAAGTTTTAAAAAAATTCCTAAACACCTACAGCTTGTACTTGGAGCTGCAGGTCATTCTTCTCTTGTACTAGAGTCACCAGTTTTTCCTCCAGTTCCTTCCTTTTGGCCTCTGACTTGGCGAGTTCATCTTTGGTTTTCTGGAACTCTTCCTTCATGGTGGCCATCTCCTTCTCGGTTTCTGCGCTCTTGAGAAGGGGCTTGATCTTGAAGAAGAGTTTCATCCAGGGCCAGTGCTTGACGTTCATGAAGGCTCGGATGTTGTACTGGATGCAGAAGATGGACTCCCTAAAAAACAAAACATCAGTGTTTTTCTAAGAGAGACTCCCCACTTCTCCCGAAGAGCTCAGGTCTGAGCACAGACCCCACTCGACCTTCTCTGCACCATCTTCTGGAATTCCACGCGCATGAGGAACCCTCTGCACACAGCTTGCGTCCGGGTGATCAGCTTGGCCAGGCGGTCATCCCGCATTTCCTCCAGGGTTCCCAGCAAGCCAGCCTTGAAGAACACCTTGAGGGGAGAAGGATGACTTGAGTCAGTTTTCCGGAGAAGTCTAACGGGGACCACCCGCCAACATCTGTCAGAGCTGATGCAGTACCTTGGTGTGTCCAAACTTGTACTGAGTGTGATCAATGTCGATGGATGCCAGCAGCTTTTCACACGCCTTCTTGCTGTCGATGAACTGCCCCTCAGGGATGGCGCTGGCATTCAGCACTCGGTATCTGCCGTTGTGGACACAGAAACATCGTAGACCATTAGCAAAGACGTGAACTTTGGAAACCAGTTCAGGCCTCTCTTCCAAGAGGCAAGAAGGCCAAGGTCCAGAGAGAGAGGGAAGCTTGCTCTTGGTCACAGGCCAGATAGTGGCCTAGAATCTAGGCCTACTGACTCTTAGGCCAGGTGTTTTTCTGACGTGTTGTATATCAGATAAGCTCCTGAGAAAATGTGGGAGAAAACTGTATACCTTGGCTACGTGGAGTCCATAGCTGTTCTTCTGAAACGGGTCTTTTCATACTACTATTCCTCCCTCTCAAGTTCCAGCATTTACACATCTTCTCAAGAAGCAAATAGAACATTTTTATCACACACCTTTGTTTAAAATCCCCATAGAGAATCCTGTTTGGGAACCCCTTCCTGCAGATGCGGATTCCTTCCAGGACACCATTACAGCGCAGCTGGTGCAGGACAAGGCTGTGCTCCATGGCCCCTGAGAAGAGAAGCAACAAACGTCAGCTTCACACAGAACCTCCTAAAACCTGAGTGCCACCTTCAGAGCCAGCGGGTGTCTTACCTGGGGTTTTGGTTTCGTTGGGAATTATACAGCGCACAAAGTGAGGGTGGGTTGTTCTTAAATTTGACATCAGCTTGTTCAGGTTTTCCTAAAAGAAAAAGATTAAATTTGATAGTGAGCCTACTATAGGCTTTTAGAGACACGGAGATATATTGTAACAAAAAAGTAAGGTATGTATTCTAAATTTATCATAAATTCTAAGGAATAAAGGTATTATTTAACTTTCTCTTTTAATAATCTTTTGGCTAGAAGTGTAGGCGAATAACTGATAAAACAGACTTTTGCTTCACAGTGAACCACCAGAGACTAACCAAGTACAAAATGCCTCTGAAATCAACTCAAGAGGAGTATCCAGCTCCACTGGGCACAGGACATGCTACTGCCTGTGTCCTTCAGGCAAGTCGGAAAGTCTGTACTGAGGACTCGCCTCCCAGGCCGGCCGGCACACGCAGCTGATGCCGTTTAAAGTGATAGTTCAGTTCCGGTCCTCCATTTATTAGACCTCATCTGTATATCATCATACTGCCACTCACCCTCCCTAAGTGACAGTAACCAGATTAAGACCACATCACTGTTCTTGAGTGAGTCAAGTTTAGCATCTCTGCGTTGCTCGTTTTGAGATGACTTAAACCAAGTACAAGCAAATAAATCTGTATCTTTCTTACCCTGAAGAGGGCAGAGACGGTCTGGAAGGAAGAGCCCTTTTTCTTGGCAGCTTTCTTCTTCCCACCATCAGCTGAAAGAAAGAAAAGACGGCGTGTGCTGCTAGCAGACCTGCAGAGCTGCTCCAGCCCCGTGGGCTGGTGGAGTGAAAAAGTGCGGGTCCAAGGCACCCCGCGGAGTCTGTTACCGTCTGCTGTGGCGAAGGTGGCGTAGAGGTGTGCCAGGAGCCTGTTGGAGGACTTCTGGTACAGGCCGACCACCGTCTCGTTCAGGGGGTCCTTGTTCTTCTCCAGCCAGCCCGAGACGCTGTAGTCCACGGTGCCCGCATAGTGGATCAGCGAGAAGTGGGCCTCGGCCCTGCCCTTGACCGCCTTGGGCTTCTGGAAGTTGCTGGACTTGCCCAGGTGCTGGTCATACAGCTTGTTCTTGAAGGAGGTGTCTGTGGCCTTGGGGAACATGCACTCCTCTTCCAGGATGGAGAAGATGCCCATCGGCTGGACCAAGGCAGAGTGCATACGGGGCGGGTATGAGCTGCAGTGTCAAGCAGCAGGTCGGCGAGGGGCGGCTGCTGAGTGCACACAGCAGGTACCTTCTCGATGAGCTCAATGCAGGCGGCCAGGTCCATCCCGAAGTCGATGAACTCCCACTCGATGCCCTCCTTCTTGTACTCCTCCTGCTCCAGCACGAACATGTGGTGGTTGAAGAACTGCTGCAGCTTCTCGTTGGTGAAGTTGATGCACAGCTGCTCCAGGCTGTTGTACTAACACCAAAACATAAGGTTCACATGAAAAGTTAGACTTCTTTCAAAACCAAACACGCATCAGCCTTCCTCCTCATGGTCTCGGGCTCTCGCCAGCTCATTTATGCTTTCAGGAATGGGCACACTCTTGGGCTCAGCGGAGACCACACGTCCTTGGAGTCTTCTCTGATTTCCAGCTGGAAGATGCTTCTCCTGAGTCCACGGTCTGGGCCTCTCCTGGGCGCTGGCCACGGCCTGCCTTATCTGTAGTTGGTCTTCTGTGTGCCTTACGTACTTCTCGTTGTCCTCTACAAACTACAAGCTCATCTTTTTTTCACCTGCAAGTCTTATACCTGGCAGACACCAAACATATGCTTCGATGAATGGCTACGTGCTTCTAACCCAGAGCCAGTAGGATATTTATGTAAAACATCGCATGGTTGGCTTATTGTCAACTTCTTCTCTGTTTCTGGCTCTCCCTATTGTCAGTAATTGCATTTGATTTTTTGTTTTCTTTTATCCGTTTGAGGATGTCTTTAAAATTCCACTTGACACAAGCCTTCCTCCCTCTTAAAATAATACAAACCCTTCCACGTTCTCTTCTACCTGATCCACCCTCCATCTCGTTTTCCTCCAAGATGTGATGCTGGATGACGTGTGGGCTGCCTTGACATCTTGCCTATAGGATCACGAAAACCAGCCCCCAGCACAAAGCCAAACGAGTATAACACAAACCTCAAAGATCTCAAAGCCCGCGATGTCCAGGACGCCAATGAAGTGCTGTCTGGGCAGTTTGGTGTCCAGCTGCTGGTTGATGCGGGTGACCATCCACAGGAACAGCTTCTCGTAGACGGACTTGGAGAGGGCGTTCACGGCATGGTGCACCTGTGCGGAGGGGCCAGCCGGTGAGTCTGGAGGCAGCGGCCGTCGGGTGCCGCGTCCTTTCCCAGCCTGCGGCAGCCACTTACCTGGTCCACAGTCTGGCCCTTGGTAACATACTCGTTCCCAACTTTCACTCTGGGGAAGCACAAAGCTTTCAGGAGGTCCGAAGAGTTCAGGCCCATCAGATAGGCTGTCTTGTCAGCCACTGGCAGGAAAAGAAGGCTGATTACAAGGGAAACCCCTGATGCTTGGCAAAGCGGAAGAGCCACTCTGAAAGTCATCCGGATGTTTCCACGCTCGGCTCAGCCCATCTTCATGTGTTTACATTCCGTGTCTCTAAACTGCTTACCTGTGGCCGGTGGGAGCTGAGTCACTCAGAGAATATGATAGATTTTATGAAAAGGCGGCACTGGGTTCCAGAAAACCCTGGTCACTCCTTACTGTATCTGAGGCAGGACCATTCTAGTGATTCAGCAGACGGGGCAGTAACCGTGCCTGTAGGCATCTGAGCCCTGAAGAGGTTCGCCTCTCTAGGCAGGAGGAGGAGTAAGCGCTTTCAAAAGAGGCCCTGAGGGGCTTCCCTGGTGGTGCAGTGGTTGAGAGTCCGCCTGCCGATGCAGGGGACTCGGGTTCATGCCCCGGTCCAGGAAGATCCCACATGCCGCGGAGTGGCTGGGCCTGTGCGTTCGGAGCCTGTGCTCCGCAACGGGAGAGGCCACGACAGTGAGAGACCCGCGTACGGCAAAAAAAAAGGCACCGAGCGACCTCAGCTGGACGCCCCCTGGCCCTGGCGCGCGGTCGCCGCGGTGACGTGGTACCTTCAGTGCCGTCTGGCTCTGCCTGCTCCTCCCGCTGCTTCTGCTTGAACTTCATGTTCCCGTAGTGCATCACGGCGCCTGTCAGCTTGTAGAGTCCACACTTCTCCTCTGGGGTGAAGCCCAGGATGTCAATGGCGCTCTGGCATCGGAGGACAGCACGTCAGCCGGTTGACCCCAGTGATGGAGGAGCAGCCCCGCGCCCACCCCTCCCCCCCCCGTCTGCTTACATCCGTAGCCAGCAGCTCCTCCGCATCGTCAATGCTGCCCACCAGGATCTCACCCTGGCTGATGAACGGGTAGTCATAAGGGTTGGTTGTAATAAGCAGCAGCTCTGTAATGATGACCATTTAGAGGAGGTCACATGGATGCAAAGAAAACATCCACTAGGGGCTTTCAGCTTCTGCGTCCTCAGCTGAGACTTTTGCTGCTGGGGCCCAGGCTGAGGGTAGTTAGAAATCTCTTAAACAGTCTCTCGATACTCAAGCTGTGGCAGAATATAAAGTCCAGGGAAGACTCTGCAGCCCGTCCAGGCCATGTAGGGTAAGAACCACAGAGAGAATATTGAACTTCTCTTGCTTTGCGTGCAAAGGGCGCAGATCCATGTCGGTTGGGAAAGGTTAATCGGGAAAACTGGCCGAGTGTGGGCCAGGACAGAGCCACAGGGAGGGAAGCACAGATCATTTGGTAGAATCACAGTCTTTTCCAAAACCTGTTGAAAAGCTGCAGCCTATTTCCAGGCTTGGGCCCAGAAGGCTGAGCAGACACAGCCAGGGAGCAAAGAAGGGCACCAGGCCCCTGTTAGGTGCGGGACAAAGGGCAGGGTGGACATCCACCAGCTGGTGGTTCATCTGATTTTGCGTTGGCCTCACAGCATTTGGTGAAATGTTGGTTTCTGTGCCAGAACACAAGGGGGCGCTAGAGGACCACTACATGCTTGGTCATTCGGCCAGTTTCTATAAACCAGAGCTGAATAAACCAATTGTGCCTCAGCCTTTTACTGTCCATTGGATTGTGTTTTTCAAATTGGCATGTCACCGTCAAAACAGCCGCATCCCATTTCTAAAGCAAGCTTCCTGCTGGCTGCCGAGTCACCTGTGCATACACACAACTCTCTTTGGTCCACTCACCCAAAAGCCGAAATGCCTCAGACCAACCCCTCTGGGGACGTCCTCACCTATGAGCTCGGGCTTCTTGTTGGAAAGAATCTGGTAGAAGATGTGGTAGCTCCTCTCAGCCTTCAGCTGGAAGGTTACTCTCGATTTTTCCAGCAGATCTAGGAACACAAACACAGGACTGTTTTCCAAACTGCTCCCCTGATGTCCCGAGACATCATCTGATCCCAGGGATCTACTTACACGTTTCAATATCTGCAGAGGCCAGCTTGCCCGTGGTACCAAAATGGATTCGGATGAACTTGCCCTGTGGGGGAAGGGAGACCAGGCGTACCGTGACTCCAGGTGTTCCTACCCACCTCCTGGGTAATGTGAACGGGAACCTTATTCCCCAGTAATTTGAAGTGAAGCATGTCCCCCTCTCCCTCTCCTCTTTCCGGTTGGCTGCGTCTCCCTTCTCCATCCCCTTGTTCCACACTGCCTCCAAACGCCACTCCCCTACACTCCCACCCCCAAGACGGTCAACAAAGTAAGAGAGATTGTGTTCAAGATGCAAATCACACCATATCACTTCCCTCTTAAAGGATCCCTCAGTAGCTTCCTGAATGAAACCCAAACCCCTTCTCCTGGCCTACAGACTCCAAGGCTCCTGGTCGCTCCCTGCCACCCCTCCCCACTTCCCCTCATGCTGCCTGCCTCGCTGCAGCCCCTCGGACCCTCTGAGGTCCCTTGACCCCGCCAGTCCCCTGTCCTCATCCTGTGGATCTTGGGCTTCCCTGCCAGCCCTGTCTAAAGGAGACCTGGCTCACAGTACACTACCACACGCCCTCTTTACTGCACTGTCTGCCAAGGAATCCTTGTCCCAGACTGTCTTGTTGATCTGTTTCCTTCTTTCGCGGTCCACCCCCAGGACTGCAGCCTCCTGGAAGCAGGGCCCTTGCCTACTTGCGGGCCTCAGAGGAGCTCCCAGCTTGAGCCGGTGCAAACTCACAAAGCGGGACGAGTTGTCGTTCCTCACGGTCTTGGCGTTCCCGAAGGCCTCCAGCAGCGGGTTGGCGCTGATGATCTGGTCTTCCAGAGTCCCCTGGAGCAGGGGGTCGGGGCAGGAAGAGCCGCACGCGACAGTGAGCTCCGCGGCACCTGCTGCCTTCGCTCCTGCAGCCCCGGGTCGCCAGACCCTCCCTGCCCTGCTTTCCAATCTGGGGCCCAGCCAAACCATCAGCACGCCTCACGCTTGCCATTCTTAGATTTGGCTCAAGCTGGGTGTCTTGACCTAAACCTCCTCACTTAGCCCTTCAGCTCCTTGATTCTCCAGGTAGCTAGATCATCGGTGTTCATTTCATACTGTTATAATATATTCGTTTTGAAAGGCAAGTAGACACTACAGTTCTCTCCAATTGGTATGTGTGGTTCTGGTGTATGTGAGCTGCTCCCAAACTGACTCTTCTTAGTGGAGCCTTAGAAGCTTGTTTTCTAGGCAATCACAGGATCTGGTCCTGTAACATCAACCACATGCTGGGTCGTCTAGGAGAACTGGCTGTCCTGTGAGACTTTAAATCCTGGCCTGCTCTCCCTTCCTTGTGGAGGTGGGGTGTCGCCTCCCTGTGCCCCCTCGTTCTGAAGTTAAGACAAAGGTTGGCAGTGGAAGCAGAACAAGCCTTTCTCCTCTCCATACCCTCATTTTGGAGTCCTTCTTCTTGGCGAGGTCTCCAGTCGCTGCAATTGTTGCAAAGTACTGGATGACCCTTTTGGTGTTCACAGTCTTTCCTGCCCCGGATTCTCCACTATTCAGAGCAGTCGAAAGAGAGAGAGACAGAGAAACAAGTTCCGTGAGTGTAAATTGGCCCCCTAAGATGTCACCCGAGCCACAGCAGACACACACCTCCCAGCAAATGTGAGACCACTCGGAGAGGCAGGGGCCCCGGGGGAGACCGGCACGGCTGAGCGGGCTGGATGGGGAGCTCCAGCTTCCTGAGGCCTCACAGGCCTTCCTGCCCGTCTCTCCCCAACGCCCAGCCCCACATCTTTGCATCACAGACTTCGTTCTCGGTACTTTCTCATTAACAAAACAGAGCAAGTGGCATCTTCCCCTTCTGCACTGGGGACAAAGGGCCACAGCTATGAAAACACTCTACACCTTGGATACTTACGTAATCAGAATAGACTGGTTTTCACGATCTGCCAAAGGGAAAGATAAAATAGAGTTGATAGCAATATAAGAAGAGCTTCCTCAACCTAAATGTCCATTGACAGAGGAATGGATAAAGAAGGTGTGTGGGTGGTGTGTGTGTGTGTATATACACACACACACACACACACACACACACTCTGGAATACTTCTCAGCCATACGAAAGAATGAAGTAGTGTAATTTGCAGCAACACGGATGGACCTAGAGATTATCATACTAAGTGAGAAGTCAGACAGAGAAAGACAAATGCCATATGATATCACCTATGTGTGATTATGTGATACAAATGAACTTATGTACAAAACAGAAACAGACTCACATAGGTAGAAAACAAACCTATGGTTACCAAAGGGGAAAGGGGGTGGGGGAGGGATAAATTAGGAGTTTGGGATTAGCAGATGCAAACGACTGTATATAAACTAAACAACAAGGTCCTACTGTATAGCACAGGGAGCTATATTCAGTATCCTATAATAAACCATAGTGGAAAGGAATCTGAAAAAGAATATATATATATATATATATATAACTGAATCACTTTGCTGTACACCAGAAACTAACACAACACTGTAAATCAACTATAGTCCAAGAAAAAAAATTGTAATAAAAAGAGCTTCCCAGTTTTCCGCCATGTCTCCAGCAGTCAGAGTTCACTGCACGGTTCAGTTTCCCACCACCATCCTGTTTAGTCCTAGGTGGGAGCTTGAAGAGACTCCTCTTTGAGAATGAGGCCCAGAGAGGTTAAGCCCCCGCTTACAACCAGCCACGGGCTTCTCTCTGTATTATGCTGAACCATATGAAATTGTCAGTCTTTGCTTTGGGCCCACAGAAATGTCAGTTTCGTATGAGGTAACCCATGCTTGCACTGAATCCAAACTTCTCACCAGGGCCTGCAAGCCCCTAAAATATGTGGCCTCTTTCGTCTTTTTTAAGCACCTCCACCCTCCTGTCCTTTGTATGGAGGCTGCACACTGGACAGGGCGGGTGCAGGATCGCATGGCAGCTTCCCTGAGCCCTCCCCCCGCCTCCAGGCTTCCTCCTTGGAAACCTACCTGTGAGCATGAACTGATACGCATTGTCAGAGATGGAGAAGATGTGGGGCGGGGCCTCCTGGCGCTTTTTGCCCCGGTAGCCCTCCACCACCTCGGGGTTGTACACCGGCAGCCACTTGTAAGGGTTGACAGTGACACAGAAGAGGCCCGAGTAGGTCTGGGGGAGCGTAAAAAATATATATGTATGTATACGTGGGTGTGTGCCTGTACACATAAAACCTTCTTTTTGTTATTTCACTTTTCTTTACGAGAAACTTGTAAAGGAGGCAAGATACTTCTCTTTATAGATGAGGCAGCTGAGACTCAAGAGGGTTGTAACGGACCTCCCGCCGCTGGTGGGTGCCGGTGCCAGGACCCCAGCCTCGGACCCACCTCGCCTGCCCCCGCCCCTCCTTCCAGCTGCTCTCCTCCTGCCCCGTTCATCTCTCACCTTCTCATCCTGCATCACTCTTGTCGCCCTTTCTTCTTTTCATTCCCCCTCTTTTGCTGAGCAGCTCAGTCAGCACCAGTCCTTCCAGAGCCCATCCCACCACAAGCAGCTCAGCCCCACCCCACCCCGTCAGAGGTCCCAGGAACCCAGCAAACGCGGGCACTGACGTAGATCATCCAGGAGGTGTAGCGGTCCTTGAGGTTGTACAGCACGGCCGGTTCATTCAGGTGCGTCAGCATGGCCATGTCCTCGATCCGGTCGAACTTGGGCGGGTTCATCGCGTACACGTCCTCTGGCTTCACCACCAGGGTCTGAAAGGGACGGGGTACAGTGCACACCTGGGCTTCTCTGTGCGTTTTGCCCCTGCAGCTATCTGTCTCCCACGCCCAGATCAGAAGAAGCAGGTGCTGGAGAAAACGCCCGTTTGACAGGGAGGGAGACAGGGCTGGGGGCGGCTTGCAGTGGTGGTGACGGAATGGGATTTGTTTCTGTTACTTGGGCTTTTGTTTTTTTCCATCTCCGATGGGCCTGAGGTGAGGGAAGGATGCCAGAAATGAGAAGAGGGTCTCTGTGGGTGGGTGCGGGGATGACGCAGGCGCGGGTGCCAGCAGGAACCTCTCAGCTCCGTGATGCCGGCTGGGCCGAAACCCAGCTCCAGCAGCTCATGGGTTTCTGCTGTCTACTCAGGGAACACGGCAGGTCCACTGGTGTTCCTGAGGCAGGTACCGAAGAGGAGGCTGGTGGCCTTGGGTCAGCAGGCCGGTGCCCAGAGTTAGCCAGCATTCTGAGCTCTCTGGAAGCAGCTGTCAAGCCCCCACCCTGCATCTTGCCCGTTCACCCGCTCTGGCCCTTGCTTGTGAAAGAGAACCAGCCCCGCTCCCTTTCTGGGGCGGGAGTGTTACAAGCCAGGAGAAGGAACCACGAGGCAGAGTGGTGGTTCCAGGCACTGGCAGGCGCCTTTGTGCTCCCCTCGAGAGAAGCCCCCTGCCCTAGTGCCCAGCGGGGCTGGAGGACCCTGGCATAGTGGGCATGGAGCTCAGCTTCCTCTCCCCTGCTCTGCCCTCACCTCCTTCCTGAGACCTCCTTTGAAGATGGTCATTTTCCCCACCCCGCCTCTGGGCAAGGCAGTGGAAAACCTGCCTTTAAGTAGAGATCCACTTAAACCATCCATGCCATCAGCCCTTCCTGTGAGGGTCTAGACATCTTAGATTGTCATTCATCAGGTCTACCTTCCGTGTTTCCCTGTGGCTTCATAAGCCCGTTCTTAACTCCATCATCTGAAATGTACTGAGAGCTGCCCTCTGGAGCTCCAGTGCTTGCAAGCATCACAGGACAATTTCAGTGCCTTTTTCCTTCACATCGAACCCAATGACGCTATTTCCTTTACACTTCTCTTTTGGATACCACCCCCCTGCCTTTTTTTTTTTTTTTCTTTTTTTTAACTTTTCTTAGAACATTTCCAGATTCTTCTGCTCTAGATTCCAGAGAGTAGTGAAGTCCAGAATTCCTCCCAGCATGCCCACAGTACCTGGGCCAGAATGTAGTGGGCTACACTGCTCATTGCCTTCATGATATGGGAAGGCTGCTATGTCACATCGAGCTTGTGGTCCACCAGGATCCTTTACTCGCTTTCCTTACTTCCTTAGTTAGATGGCTATTGCTAGAAGAATTAGGGGGAAACCTAGGCTACCAAAGGAGAGTGTTCTAACAGAGGTCCTCCTACTGTTGGACTCCCAACTCCACACCCCTGGGATGCACAGGGCTGGTCCCCTCTGACCTAGAGTGACACGAACATTAACAAAAGCACCCGAACATGGATTGTTTTGGCCAAACCAGAACCAGGTGGTTCTCCCACCGTGCAACCTGAGGCCAGTGTTCACTCTGCTTCCTCCGAGGACACCTGGGACGCTAAGGCGGTGATGCCAGGTGAGGCGTTCCGGTGCCAGAGCCACGTCTGGAGATGGCTGGGTATGGACCGGATGCACAGACTGGGCAGCCATGGGGAGCAGACAGAGGCCTGGCCGGCCCGCAGAGGGTGTGGACGGGGCTTACCCTGTTGTCTTCGGTTTCCACCGTGACCTTCCCATCCTGGGTACTCTTAATTTTCCCCTTGGCGTATTCTTCCTTTGAGTCGACCACAAAGCAGTAGGTTTTGGCATCAAAAGGCTGGTTCTGAGCCTCGATCCTCTCCTTTTCTGACTTCCGGAGGAAGGGAGCGGCTATGCCGAACACTTCCATTTCAGTGCCGCTGCTCATGGTGTCGGCTGGAAGGCGAACCCACCAGGTGAGCCCTGCTGCCCCCAGGCTTCAGCCCTGCCCCGGAGGGAGCCCTTCAAGGCGGAGCCCCGGGAGCAAGGCTGCCCTCCATCGACCCCCAGGAAAATCAAATGCACACATATTTATTGAGCAGCTACTTTGTGCAAAGGGCACGGAGCGTATGCAATCCAAGCTCCCCCATTAGCCGGGGCTCGGACGGGCGAAGGGACCCTAGAGGCGGGTGCAGTTCTCGGGACTCACTTTCCTCTTCTGCAAAAACCCAGGTGTTGCTGAGGGAAGATTTAAAAATAAACACCATCAGAAATAAACGCCATTCTTCAAAGAGTGCGCTAAGTGGCAAATAGCTGAGGAATTTGGGGACCTTTCTGGCTCAAGGTGGCTACCTCCTCACAGGAGGAAACCGGCTTTTGCTTTCTTCGGTTCTGTTTTGAGAACAGAAGCAGCATCGGACATCAGCATCTACTCAGAGCATCTCCCCAGGTGCTGCCTCCTCTCCACTCCGCTCCAGCCTAACCTGTCCTGGTCTAAGCTCTACAGGGCTCTCACCCTCCAGGCCATCGGAGGTGGGAGGAACTGGTAGCCTAGAGACCTCTGAGCCAAGGGACCCGACCGGCTTCCTCACCTGAGGGTCACACCCACGGGAGATCAGCGGACAACAGCAGTCGTGGGAAATCAGACCTGCAATAAATACGCAGAAAGCAAGCTCAGGACACGGGAGTGTCTGGGTCGGTTCTGAATCGGGTCCTGATGAACTAACCAAATAAGGATAAAGGACTAATAACTTAGAGTCTTACCCCAGAGACAAGCTGGAGGAGCAGATGGGACGTGACCCACAGGTGAGCCACGAAGGTAGGAAAAGCCCCCAACCGCCCCAAACCTGGCTCCTACCAGCCCAGCACGGCACTCTCCTCAGTCTGCAGTGCCTCCCATTCAGAACTGGGCAGGAAGGACAGAATCCCTGTTAAAAAGGCCAGTGGTTCCAAGCCGGGATCAGGCCCCCTGTCTTCGGTGAACAGGGAGAAATCTCAGATTGGCCGACGGACACCCGCCAGGCATGCAGCGCAGGTGGGGAAGGTGAGGGCAGGGTAGGCGGCGACCCCACTGGCCTCTGCACAGATCGGAGAGGCGAAGGGCAGGCCGTGGCCCACGGAGCGTCGAGGGGAGAGCGGGCTGGAGGACGGTGCTGCAGGCAGCGGGGTGGGCCTTTGGGCCCGAGGCCCAGCTCCGCCTCTAACCTTACCAAAGCCAGACAGGCCCGCACCAGGTGGCGTCCTCCAAGCCACACTCGGAAAAGAGCCAGTGAGGGGCACTGCGACTCTCCTCCACCCACAGAGCAGCTACAGAGGGGCTGCTGCCCGCGGACTTTTATACCCCCCGCTAACGCCACCGCTCATTCCTTCTCTATATTTGGAAAGAGAATGACCGACACCACAAGCTGAGGACCAGCTCCTTCCTCACTTTTTTTTTGTCATTGCCAAGGGAGAGGTATATATAGAAATGAGCGGGATCCACAACCATTTTCCCATTGGGGAAAGCTGGAGGTTTGAGATGCCTTCCTTTGAACTTGGGCTCGGGGTGTCCTCACTCAGTGTGATGGGACAGCCTCGCTGGGGCTCCTGCCTAACTCCATCCTGCGGGCGCCACGGGCTCAGACATCAGTGTGCAGCCCTGGGCAGCAGGTACTTAGAAATCTTGTCCTGTGGGAAAAGGGAGGAAGCCAAGGACAAAACTATTAAAATCCTCTTGGAGTTTTGAGCAAGACTTTTGTCACAACACAGGGTGGTGTGATTGTAAAACTCGGCCAGAAACAACAACAACAACGATCCTCTTCCTCCTCCTCCTTTCACTGTGTAACTTTCTATCTCATTAGTATCATTATTAACTGAATCCTTTCTTAAGTGCCAGTAAGACCAACAAGTAAATTAATGATGGGGGAGCTACCCGGCCAGACAGTATCCACAGCAACAGCTGCTTTAAGGACCTGTTGTTATTGAGATATACTATGGATTAGGAAAGACCAGCTGCTGGCCTGGGTGGGGGGTAGGGGGAAGGCATGGCCTGCAGAGAAACGGGGGGTGACTGGGGGGGGCTGTCTAACAAGTCTGGTTGTTTCTAAGTCAGGGTTGGAAAAATGAAGCTTCCGGAGAAGAATGAAGCTTCTTCCCCTTCTACTTTATGTCTGTTTGTTTTTTCCCTATTTTTCCTGACAAATCTTTGGGAGGGTGGCCAGCAGGTACCCTCGTTAATTGGTCATTAATTTTAAAGAGTGTCAGCAGTTCCCACTTGAGAATAAAAGCTGCCCCTCCCAACGCACCCACACCAGGCGTGGATACGGAGGCCACTCGAAGAGGTGTGGGTAGGGCAGGGGGAGCAGGACTGTGGTCCCCAAGGTGCAGGGACATTAATTAAGCATCCACTGTATGCTGGCCCCAATGCAGAGCGCTTCAAGAAGGTACACAAGAAACGGAAGATGCAGCCTTTACCCTTAATGGTTTGTAGGATAAACGGTGACTCAATCGTTTTGACATTTAGGGGACTTTAGATCAAAGCGCACATTTACGAAATGCCTGCTCTGTGAAGGCCAGAAAGGTGAGTGGCCACCAGCGGGGGAGTCAGGAAGTACGGAGCCCGCTCGCTTGCCCCAGCAGCCTGCTGTGGGCTTGCTGCCTGTCACACCCCCCCAGGCCACCTCCTTGCTCCAGCTGGGACTGAAACCCCCGTCCCTAGAGCCCCTCCCCATCCAAGAAGAGAGCCCGACCCTCCTAAAGGGTGCATCCGTGCTCTGAAGGGAAGCGGTCTGCCTGAGGTCCTGTCCTGCCTGCCCAGTGACCTCAGTCCAAGTCTCTGTGCCATTGGCCAGGCATCTCCTTGGAGGCCTGGTCAGGGCAGGTGCATGTCACCTGTGGGAGCAGAGGGTTAGCAAGCCCCACGGGGCTGAGGGACAGTGCGAGGGGCCCTGACCACACCTTGGGCAGTGACGTAGCAGGGTGGCCACGGGACAGGGAGAGGTGCTGGCGGCTCCTTCTTAAACACCTAGAGTTACGGCTGGGAGGGACTCTGTGGGCAACGGGAAAAGGCTCAGTTTGCTCTTTGCCTTTTGTCACCAGTTTACCTGTCTCTCTGTATAACCATATCCATACCCACCTCCAGGAAGCCGAAAGGATGTTTTCCATACAGGTCTTCCCTGAGTTCGCTGTAAAACAGCCCCAGGTCACATTACTGAGCCCAGCCCCAGCTCTGAAGTGCCGACGGCTTTCCACCCCAGCTTTTCCAAATCACGCAGCCTGTCGTCCTTCTTCCCATCACGCTTCTTCCTCCTGCAGGTATAGAGTGTTCAGCTGGGGGATCTCAGAGGTTGTTTGCTGGTCAGCCTGCTTTTGCATAGGAGGAGCTGGAAGGCAGGAGGGGTAGGAAGCTTGCCCAAGGCCAGAGAAGGAGGGTCAGGGTTAGGCAGAGAGCTCCACTCTCCAGAGGACAGAAATGACAACAATAACTGCCACAGAGAAAAGTTTTAAAACTAGATACCAGGAATCAAAAAGTATGGCCATCTGGAAAATTATCTGTAGGAGGGAAGAACTGCACGTGCAGCAGCAGCTGCGGGCTGTGGAGCTTTGGAGTCAGACGGGCCTGGGTGTGAATCCCACCGCTTGCCCTCTCATTTACTGTGTGATGGCAGGCATTGTGCCTAACTTCTCTGAGCCTCTGTTTTCTCATCTGTAAAATGGGGATGATACAGCTGCCTCACAGACTAGTTATGTGCATTTGATAGGATATTAAAATGTCAGGCACGCCCTGCCCAGTGCTGTGTTTATAGCACATTGTAGATTTGAAGTTTTCTTCCCTGTCTGAAGGTTTCCATGTGTTACACACAGTACGACTGGTTATATTGATGACATTGAGTAGATCATATTGGATATTTGTTTTATCGATATGAGGAGGCAGAAGGGACATATATATATGTGTGTGTTAAAAAGATTTCCATCCAAAGAGAGAGAAATCTTAAAGAAGACCTCTTGGTGCTTAAATAGGCAGCTTTCAGGGCTAACTGGACCCTCGGCTGGTGCGGAATTCCTCCTCTGATCAGCTGGGGGACAGATGACTTACCAGTGTATTATTAGCCAGCTTTATGGGAAAAGGAGGAGCCCTTGTTCTTTCAGCCATCACCCAGCGAGAACTAATCCCCACAGCCTGGACACAGAGCTGCGTTTATTCCTGGGTGCGCTGGAAGAAAATGTATTGTCTCAAGAATGCAGGCAGCTCCGGAGGTGCTATTTGGAGAGTGGCTGAGTCCCCTCGTCAGAGCCGGCAGCTTGCTCCTGAGCTATTTTCCTCTACTTCTGTTTGATGTCTGATCCACATGTGGACATGGAGCCCCTAGGACAGCGCTCTGTCAGAGCATGACGTCAGCCGCAGGAGCAGATGCCTCCGGGATCAAGTGCCTTCTCCATGTCCCGCTTGAGGGGGATTTGGTGTCAGTGGAAGCAGGGAACTTGGTTATTCTGAGCGAAGACCATTCCCTGCCAGTGAGGTGAAGGTGGAGGTCCTGAACCAGTGTCCAGAGCCCCAGGTAATAAAGCCGAGAGGGCCCATAACTCTCCTTTAATTCAATTCAACAAACACCTGCTTTCCCCACCTTTCTATTAGGAACAAAGTCAAATCTGTAGGTAAGCACAAAGCACAGTCGTGCACATCCAGGGTTAAAATGCAGTTGGAGTTGATGCCAGAGCCACGCTACCGACCACCGCACTAATTATACGAGAGGGCTTCGGGAATGGATGCTTCCAGAATTATGACATGAGCCAGAAGTTTGTGAAGTCGATCAGAACAAACGTTTTAAAAGGTCAAACCCCAATCTGTGAGTGAAAGGGAGAGCTGGTGCTAAAAGGTGACCAGGAAAAGGGAGGATGCCACGCACAGAGAGTCAGAGGAGAAGACTAAAGATGAGAGTGAGAGAAGGTTTGAGAGACAGTCGCTGGCAAAGAAGAGACGAGTCCCATACCTGAGATGGGGCAGCTGCGGCTGCTGTCCGAAGTCTGCAGATGGTTCAGAAGATTGATGGGCCCGTGTGGTTGGGAGCTTGGAGCAACATGATTGAAGCAGGGAAGAATGCTTTGAGAGGGACAGGAGAAGACGGGCGTTCCAAGGAAAGGAGTTTATAAACAGCAGGCATGACCCAGGGCTTTGCCAGGGTATTTGAGGACAGGAAGGAAGAATAACATATGCATCTGAACAATGCCACAGAGAAGGAGGCAAGCAAACTAGTCCACCAGGTGCATGTGGATGTGGAACGTAAAGATCAAAGATCACCAGGAGGTCACCACTGGGAGGAAGTAGAGAACAAATGGCTCCATAATAATAGAGAACTTGGAAGAAAGGTGGCCAATTTGAGGTGTGGTAGTTGATTAATATTTAAGCCATAACCTTCAAATTGAAGGATAACACTGAATTTTCATTTAAAGTCGTGCTTTTCGAGAGAAATGACCCAAATAAACAAAATAAGAGGAGAAATAATGACCAATACGGCAGAAATACAAAAAAAAAAAAAAAAAAAAAAAAGTAAGAGAATACTATGAACAATTATATGCCAACAAATTGGACAACCTAGAAATGGGTAAGTTTCTAGAAACATACAGGCTGTCAAAACTGAATCAAGAAGAAATTGAACACACCAACCACCAGAAGTGAAATAGAATCTGTAATTTAAAAAACTCCCTGCAAACAAAAGTCTAGGACTGTACGGCTTCACTGGGGAATTCTACCAAACATACAAGGAAGAACTTATATCGATCCTTCTCAAACTCTTCCAGAAGACTGAAGAGGAGGGAACACTCCCAAAGTCATTTTATGAAGCCGCCATCACCCTGATACAAAACCAGACAAAGACACTACCAAAAAAGAAAATTACAGGACAATTCTTTGATGAAAATAGACGCAAAAATCCTCAACAAAATATTAGCAAACTGAATCCAACAGCACATAAAAGTGATCACGCACATGATAAAGTTGGATTCATCCTAGGGTCGCAAGGATGGCCCAATATACACAAATCAATGTGATACACCATGTCAACCAAAAAAAAAGACAAAAGCCACATGATCATCTCAATAGATGCAGAAAAAGCATTTGATAAAATTCAACATCCATTCATGGTAAAAACTCTCACCAAAGTGGTTACACAGGGAACAAATCTCAACATAATAAAAACTATTTATGACAAACCCACAGCCAACATGATACTCAATAGTGAAAAGCTGAAAGCCTTCCTGCTAAAATCTGGAACAAGACAAGGATGCCCACTCTGACCACTTCTATTTAACATAGTATTGGAAGTCCTAGCTACAGCAATTAGACAAGAAAAAGAAATAAAAGGTATCCAAATTGGAAGGGAAGAGGTAAAACATGGAGATGATATGGTAACTCTACATAGAAAACCCTAAAGGCTCCACACAAAACTATTAGAACTGATAAACGAATTCAGCAAGGTAGCAGAATACAAGATTAACATACAGAAATCTGTTGCATTTCTTTACACTAACAATGAAGTATCAGAAAGAGAACGTGAAAGCTCCGGTGGAAGATGGCGGAAGAGTAAGACGTGGAGATCACCTTCCTCCCCACAGATACACCAGAAATACATCTACACGTGGAACAACTCCTACAGAACACCTACTGAATGCTGGCAGAAGACCTCAGACCTCCCAAAAGGCAAGAAACTCCCCAAGTACCTGGGTAGGGCAAAAGAAAAAAAGAAAAAACAGAGACAAAAGAATAGGCACGGGACCTGCACCAGTGGGAGGGAGCTGTGAAGGAGGAAAGGTTTCCACACACTAGGAAGCCCCTTCGCGGGCAGAGACTGCAGGTGTCAGAGGGGGAAGCTTCGGAGCCGCGGAGGAGAGCGCAGCCACAGGGGTGCGGAGGGCAAAGCGGGGAGATTCCCGCACAGAGGATGGGTGCCGACCAGCACTCACCAGCCCTAGAGGCTTGTCTGCTCACCCGCCGGGGCGGGCGGGGCTGGGAGCTGAGGCTCGGGCTTCGGTCGGAGCGCATGGAGATGACTGGGGTTGGCGGTGTGAACACAGCCTGCAGGGCGTTAGTGCACCACGGCTGGCCGGGAGGGAGTCCCGGCAAAAGGTCTGGAGCTGCCGAAGAGGCAAGAGACTTTTTCTTCCCTCTTTGTTTCCTGGTGCGCGAGGAGAGGGGATTAAGAGCGCTGCTTAAAGGAGCTCCAGAGACGGCCGCGAGCTGCGGCTAAAAGCACGGACCCCAGAGACGGGCAGGAGATGCTAAGGCTGCTGCTGCCACCACCAAGGGGCCTGTGTGCGAGCACAGGTCACTATCCACACCTCCCTTCCAGGGCGGCTGTGCAGCCCGCCACTGCCAGGTTCCCGGGATCCAGGGACAACTTCCCCGGGAGAACGCACGGCACGCCTCAGGCTGGTGCAACGTCATGCCGGCCTCTGCCGCCGCAGGCCCGCCCCGCACTCTGTGCCCATCCCTCCACCCGGCCTGAGTGAGCCAGAGCCTCCGAATCAGCAGCTCTTTTAACCCCGTGCCGTCTGAGCGAAAAACAGACGCCCTCTGGCGACCTACACGCAGAGGCGGGGCCAAATCCAAAGCTGAGACCCGGGAGCTGTGAGAACAAAGAAGAGAAAGGGAAATCTCTCCCAGCAGCCTCAGAAGCAGCGGATTAAAGTTCCACAATCAACTTGATGTACCCTAGATCTGCGGAATACATGAATAGACAATGAATCATCCCAAATTGAGGAGGTGGACTTTGGGAGCAAGGTTTAGGATTTTTTCCCTTTTCCTCTTTTTATGTGTATGTGTATGCTTCTGTGTGAGATTTTGTCTGTATAGCTTTGCTTCCACCATTTGTCCTAGGGTTCTATCCGTCCGGTTTTGTTTTTTTTTTTAAATTTTTTTCTTAATAATTACTTTTAATAACTATTTTATTTTACTTTATTTTCTTCCTTCCTTCCTTCCTCCCTTCCTCCCTTTCTTTCTTTCTTTCTTTCTTTCTTCCTACTTCTACTAATTCTTTCTCTCTACTTTTTCTCCCTTTTATTCTGAGCCGTGTGGATTACAGGCTGTTGGTGCTACAGCCGGGAGTCAGTGCTGTGCCTCTGAGGTGGGAGAGCCAACTTCACGACACTGGGCAACAAGAGACCTCCCAGCTCCACATAATATCAAATGGCGAAAATCTCCCAGAGATGTCCATCTCAACGCCAGCACCCAGCTTCACTCAACGACCAGCAAGCTACAGTGCTGGACACCCTATGCCAAACAACCAGCAAAACAGGAACACAACCCCACCCATTAGCAGAGAGGCTGCCTAAAATCATAATAAGTCCACAGACACCCCAAAACACACCACCAGATGTGGACCTGCCCACCAGAGAGACAAGATCCAGCCTCATCCACCAGAACACAGGCACTAGTCCCCTCCACCAGGAAGCCTACACAACCCACTGAACCAACCTTAGCCACTGGGGACAGACACTAAAAACAACGGAAACTACGAACCTGCAGCCTGAAAAAAGGAGACCCCAAACACAGTAAGATAAGCAAAATGAGAAGATAGAGAAACACATAGCAGATGAAGGAGCAAGATAAAAACCCACCAGACCTAACAAATGAAGAGGAAACAGGCAGTCTACCTGAAAAAGAATTCAGAGTAATGATAGTAAAGATGATCCAAAATCTTGGAGATAGAATAGAGAAAATGCAAGAAACATTTAACAAGGACCTAGAAGAACTAAAGATGAAACAAACAACGATGAACAACACAATAAAAGAAATGAAAAATACTCTAGATGGGATCAATAGCAGAATAACTGAGGCAGAAGAACAGATAAGTGACCTGGAAGATAAAATAGTGGAAATAACTACTGCAGAGCAGAATAAAGAAAAGAGAATGAAAAGAACCGAGGACAGTCTCAGAGACCTCTGGGACAAAATTAAACACACCAACATTCAAATTATAGGGGTTCCAGAAGAAGAAGAGAAAAAGAAAGGGACTGAGAAAATATTTGAAGAGATTATAGTTGAAAACTTCCCAAATATGGGAAAGGAAATAGTTAATCAAGTCCAGGAAGCACAGGATAAATCCAAGGAGAAATACGACAAGACACATATTAATCAAACTGTCAAAAATTAAATACAAAGAAAGCATATTAAAAGCAGCAAGGGAAAAACAAAAAATAACACACAAGGGAATCCCCATAAGGTTAACAGCTGATCTCTCAGCAGAAACTCCGCAAGGCAGAAGGGAGTGGCAGGACATACTGAAAATGATGAAGGAGAAAAACCTGCAACCAAGATTACTCTACCCAGCAAGGATCTCATTCAGATTTGATGGAGAAATTAAAACCTTTACAGACAAGCAAAAGCTGAGAGAATTCAGCACCACCAAACCAGCTTTACAACAAATGCTAAAGGAACTTCTCTAGGCAAGAAACACAAGAGAAGGAAAAGACCTACAATAACGAACCCAAAACAATATAGAAAATGGGAATAGGAACATACATATCGATAATTACCTTAAATGTAAATGGACTAAATGCTCTCATCAAAAGACACAGATTGGCTGAATGGATACAAAAACAAGACCCATATATATGCTGTCTACAAGAGACCCACTTCAGACCTAGAGACACATACAGATTGAAAGTAAGGGGATGGAAAAAGATATTCCATGCAAATGGAAACCAAAAGAAAGCTGGAGTAGCAATTCTCATATCAGACAAAATAGACTTTAAAATAAAGACTATTAGAAGAGACAAAGAAGGACACTACTTAATGATCAAGGGATCGATCCAAGAAGAAGATATAACAATTATAAATATTTATGCACCCAACCTAGGAGCACCTCAATACATAAGGCAAATACTAACAGCCATAAAAGGGAAAATCGACAGTAACACATTCATAGTAGGGGACTTTAACACCCCACTTTCCTCAATGGACAGATCATCCAACATGAAAATAAATAAGGAAACACAAGCTTTAAATGATACATTAAACAAGATAGACTTAATTGATATTTATAGGAAACTCCATCCAAAAACAACAGAATACACATTTTTCTCAAGTGCTCATGGAACATTCTCCAGGATAGATCATATCTTGGGTCACAAATCAAGCCTTGGTAAATTTAAGAAAATTGAAACTGTATCAAGTATCCTTTCTGACCACAACACTATGAGACTAGATATCAATTACAGGAAAAGATCTGTAAAAAATACAAACACATGAAGGCTAAACAATACACTACTTAATAACGAAGTGATCACTGAAGAAATCAAAGAGGAAATCAAAAAATACCTAGAAACAAATGACAATGGAGACACGACGACCCAAAACCTATGGGATGCAGCAAAAGCAGTTCTAAGAGGGAAGTTTATAGCAATACAATCCTACCTTAAGAAACAGGAAACATCTCGAATAAACAACCTAACCTTGCACCTAAAGCAATTAGAGAAAGAAGAAAAAAAAAATCCAAAGTTAGCGAAGGAAAGAAATCATAGAGATCAGATCAGAAATAAATGAAAAAGAAATGAAGGAAACGATAGCAAAGATCAATAAAACTAAAAGCTGGTTCTTTGACAAGATAAACAAAATTGATAAACCATTAGCCAGACTCATCAAGAAAAAAAGGGAGAAGACTCAAATCAACAGAATTAGAAATGAAAAAGGAGAAGTAACAACTGACACTGAAGAAATACAAAAGATCATGAGAGATTACTACAAGCAACTCTATGCCAATAAAATGGACAACCTGGAAGAAATGGACAAATTCTTAGAAATGCACAATGTGCCAAGACTGAATCAGGAAGAAATAGAAAATATGAACAGACCAATCACAAGCACTG
>NW_020837982.1:12985337-13151517 GCF_003676395.1 Aethalodelphis obliquidens
CAAATCAGTCAACATGATACACCATATTAACAAATTGAAGGAGAAAAACCATATGATCATCTCAACAGATGCAGAGAAAGCTTTTGAAAAAATTCAACTCCCATTTATGATAAACAACCCTGCAGAAAGTAGGTATAGAGGGAACTTTCCTCAACATAATTAAGGCCATATATGACAAACCCACAGCCAAAATCATCCTCAATGGTGAAAAACTGAAAGCACTTCCACTAAGATCAGGAACAAGACAAGGTTGCCCACTCTCAGCACTCTTATTCAATATAGTTTTGGAAGTTTTAACCACAGCAATCAGAGAAGAAAAGGAAATAAAAGGAATCCAAATAGGAAAAGAAGAAGTAAAGCTGTCACTGTTTGCAGGTGACATGACACTATACATAGAGAATACTAAAGATGCTACCAAAAAACTACTAGAGCTAATCAATGAATTTGGTAAAGTAGCAGGATACAAAATTAATGCACAGAAATCGCTTGCATTCCTATACTCTAATGATGAAAAATCTGAAAGTGAAATCAAGAAAACACTCACATTTACCATTGCAACAAAAAGAATAAAATAGCTAGGAATAAACCTACCTAAGGAGACAAAACACCTGTATGCAGAAAATTATAAGACAAAGATGAAAGAAATTAAAGATAATACAAATGGAGAGATATACCATGTTCTTGGATTGGAGGAGTCAACATTGTGAAAATGATTCTACTACCCAAAGCAATCTACAGATTCAATGCAATCCCTATCAAACTACCACTGGCATTTTTCACAGAACTAGAACAAAAAATTTCACAATCTGTATGGAAACACAAAAGACCCCGAATAGCCAAAGCAATCTTGAGAACGAAAAACGGAGCTGGAGGAATCAGGCTCCCTGACTTCAGACTAAACTACAAAGCTACAGTAATCAAGACAGTATGGAACTGGCACAAAAACAGAAACATAGATCAATTGAACAGGATAGAAAGCCCAGAGATAAACCCACGCATATATGGTCACCTTATCTTTGATAAAGGAGGCAGGAATGTACAGAGGAGAAAGTACAGCCTCTTCAATAAGTGGCGCTGCGAAAACTGGACAGGTAACGTAAAAGTATGAGATTAGATCACTCCCTAACACCATACACAAAAATAAGCTCAAAATGGATTCCAGACCTAAATATAAGGCCAGAAACTATCAAACTCTTAGAGGAAAACATAGGCAGAACATTCTATGACATAAATCACAGCAAGATACTTTTTGACCCACCTCCTAGAGAAATGGAAATAAAAACAAAGATAAACAAATAAGAACTAATGAAGCTTAAAAGCTTTTGCACAGCAAAGGAAACCATAAACAAGACCAAAAGACAACCCTCAGAATGGGAGAAGATATTTGCAAATGAAGCAACTGACAAAGGATTAGTCTCCAAAATTTATAAGCAGCTCATGCAGCTCAATAACAACAACAAAAAAAAAAACCCAATCCAAAAATGGGCAGAAGACCTAAATAGACATTTCTCCAAGGAAGATATACAGACTGCCAAGAAACACATGAAAGATTGCTCAACAACATTAATCATTAGAGAAATGCAAATCAAAACTACAATGAGATACCATCTAACACCACTGAGAATGGCCATCAGCAAAAAAATCTAGAAACAATAAATGCTTGAGAGGGTGTGGAGAAAAGGGAAGACTCCTGCACTGAGGTGGGAATGTGAATTGGTACAGACACTATGGAGCACAGTATGGAGATTCCTTAAAAAACTACAAATAGAACTACCATATGACCCAGCAATCCCACTCTTGGACATATACCCTGAGAAAACCATAGTTCAAAAAGAGTCATGTACCAAAATGTTCATTGCAGCTCTATTTACAATAGACCGGAGATGGAAACAACCTAAGATCCCATCATCGGATGAATGGATAAAGAAGATGTGGCACAAATATACAATGGAATATTACTCAGACATAAAAAGAAACGAAACTGAGTTATTTGTAATGAGGTGGATTGACCTAGAGTCAGTCATACAGAGTGAAGTAAGTCAGAAAGAGAAAGACAAATACCGTATGCTAACACATATATGTGGAATTTAAGGAAAAAAATGTCATGAAGAACCTAGGGGTAAGACAGGAATGAAGACACAGACCTACTGGAGAACGGACTTGAGGATATGGGGAGGGGGAAGGGTGAGCTGTGACAAAGTGAGAGAGAGGCATGGACATATATACACTACCAAACGTAAGGTAGATATCTAGTGGGAAGCAGCTGCATAGCACAGGGATATCAGCTCGGTGCTTTGTGACCACCTGAAGGGGTGGGATAGTGAGGGTGGGAGGGAGGGAGACGCAAGAGGGAAGAGATATGGGAACATATGTGTATGTATAACTGATTCACTTTGTTATAAAGCAGAAACTAACACACCATTGTAAAGCAATTATACTCCAATAAAGATGTAAAAGAAAAAATAAATAAAATAGACGTGATGTAGAAAAAAATAAATAACATTAGAAATGAAAAAGGAGAAGTTACAACAGACACCGCAGAAATACAAAGCATCCTAAGAGACTACTACAAGCAACTCTATGCCAATAAAACGGACAACCTGGAAGAAATGGACAAATTCTTAGAAAGGTATAACCTTCCAAGACTGAACCAGGAATAAATAGAAAATATGAACAGACCAATCACAAGTAATGAAATTGAAACTGTGATTAAAAATCTTCCAAAAGGGGCTTCACTGGTGGCGCAGTGGTTGAGAGTCCGCCTGCCGATGCAGGGGACACGGGTTCGTGACCCTGTCTGGGAAGATCCCGCATGCGGCGGAGCGACTGCACCAGTGCACCCTGACCGCCGAGCCTGCGACTCAGGAGCCAGTGCCCCACAACGGGAGAGGTCACAACAGTGAGAGGCCCGCGTACTGCAAAAAAATTCTTCCAACAGGGCATCCCTGGTGGCGCAGTGGTTGAGAGTCCACCTGCCGACGCAGGAGACACGGGTTCGTGCCCCAGTCCAGGAGGATCCCACATGCCGCGCAGCGGCTGGGCCCATGAGCCATGGCCGCTGAGCCTGCGCGTCCGGAGCCTGTGCTCCGCAAAGGGAGAGACCACGACGGTGAGAGGCCCGCCTATCGCCAATAATAATAATAATAATAATAATAATTCCAACAAACAAAAGTCTAGGACCAGATGGCTTCACAGCTGAATTCTATCAAACATTTAGAGAAGAGCTAACACCCATCCTTCTCAAACTCTTACAAAAAATTGAAGAGGAAGGAAAACTCCCAAACTCATTCTATGAGACCACCATCACCCAGATACCAAAACCAGACAAGGATACTACAAAAAAAGCAAATTACAGACCAATATCACTGATGAACATAGATGCAAAAGACCTCAACAAAACACTAGCAAACAGAATCCAACAGCACATTAAAAGGATCATACACCATGATCAAGTGGGGTTTATTCCAGGAATGCAAGGATTCTTCAATATACGCAAATCAATCAACATGATACACCATATTAACAAATTGAAGGAGAAAAACCATATGATCATCTCAATAGATGCAGAGAAAGCTTTTGACAAAATTCAACACCCATTTATAATACAAACCCTGCAGAAAGTAGGCACAGAGGGAACTTTCCTCAACATAATAAAGGCCATATATGACAAACCCACAGCCAACATCGTCCTCAATGGTGAAAAACTGAAAGCACTTCCACTAAGATCAGGAACAAGACAAGGTTGCGCACTCTCACCACTCTTATTCAACATAGTTTTGGAAGTTTTAGCCACAGCAATCAGAGGAGAAAAGGAAATAATAGGAATCCAAATCGGAAAAGAAGGAGTAAAGCTGTCACTGTTTGCAGATGACATGATACTATATGTAGAGAGTCCTAAAAATGCCACCGGCAAACTACTAGAGCTAATCAGTGAATCTGGTAAAGTTGCAGAATACAAAATTAATGCACTGAAATCTCTTGCATTCCTATACACTAATGATGAAAAATCTGCAAGAGAAATTAAGGATACACTCCCATTTACCATTGCAACAAAAACAGTAAAATACCTAGGAATAAACCTACCTAGGGAGACAAAAGACCTGTATACACAAAACTGTAAGATACTGATGAAAGAAATGAAAGATGATACAAACAGATGGAGAGATATACCATGTTCTTGGATTTGAAGATTCAATATTGTGAAAATGACTATACTACCCAAAGCAATCTACAGATTTAATGCAATCCCTATCAAATTACCAATGGTATTTTTAACGGAACTAGAACAAAAAACCTTAAAATTTGTATGTAGACACAAAAGACCCCAAATAGCCAAAGCAGTCTTGAGGGAAAAAAAACGGAGCTGGAGGAATCAGACTCCCTGACTTTAGAGTATACTACAAAGCTACAGTAATCAAGAAAATATGGTATTGGCACAAAAAGAGAGATACAGATCAATGGAACATGACAGAAAGCCCAGAGATAAACCCACGTACCTATGGTCAAGTAATCTATGACAAAGGAGGCAAGGATATACAATGGAGAAAAGACAGTCTCTTCAATAAGTGGTGCTGGGAAAACTGCACAGCTACATGTAAAAGAATGAAATTAGAACACTCCCTAACACCATACACAAAAATAAACTCAAAATGGATTCGAGACCTAAGTGTAAGACAGGACACCATAAAACTCTTAGAAGAAAACATAGGAAGAACACTCTTTGACATAAATCACAGCAAGATCTTTTTTGATCCACCTCGTAGAGTAATGGAAATAAAAACAAAAATAAACAAATGGGACGTAATGAAAGTTAAAACCTTTTTGCAAAGCAAAGGAAACTACAAACAAGATGAAAAGACAACCCTCAGAATGGGAGAAAATATTTGCAAACGAATCAACAAAGGATTAATCTCCAAAATATATAAACAGCTCATGCAGCTCAATATTAGAAAAACAAAAAACCCAATCCAAAAATGGGCAGAAGACCTAAATAGACATTTCTCCAAAGAAGACATATAGATGGCCAAGAAGCACACAAAAAGCTGCTCAACATCACTAATTATTAGAGAAATGCAAATCAAAACTACAATGAGGTATCACCTCACACCACTTAGAATGGGCACCATCAGAAAATCTACAAACAACAAATGCTGGAGAGGGTGTGGAGAAAAGGGAATCCTCTTGCACTGTTGGTGGGAATGTAAATTGATACAGCCACTATGGAGAACAGTATGGAGGTTCCTTAAAAAACTAAAAATAGAATTATCATATGACCCAGCAATCCCACTACTGGGCATATACCCAGAGAAAACCATAATTCAAAAAGACACACGTGGGCTTCCCTGGTGGCGCAGTGGTTGAGAGTCCGCCTGCCGATGCAGTGG
Source organism: Aethalodelphis obliquidens (assembly GCF_003676395.1). Classification (NCBI taxonomy): domain Eukaryota; kingdom Metazoa; phylum Chordata; class Mammalia; order Artiodactyla; family Delphinidae; genus Aethalodelphis; species Aethalodelphis obliquidens. The sequence continues at coordinate 12,990,722 of NW_020837982.1, forward strand.
ACGCGGGTTTTTGCCCCAGTCCGGGAGGATCCCATATGCCGCGGAGCGGCTGGGCCCGTAAACCATGGCCACTGAGCCTGCACGTCCAGAGCCTCTGCTGCGCAACAGGAGATGCCACAACAGTGAGAGGCCTGTGTACCACACACACACACACACACACACACACACACAAAAGACACATGCACCCTGATGTTCATTGTAGCACTATTTACAATAGCCAGGTCATGGAAGCAACCTAAATGCCCACTGACAGACGAATGGATAAAGAAGATGTGGTACATACATATAATGGATTATTATTCAGCCATAAAAAGGAATGAAATTGGGTCATTTGTAGAGACATGGATGGATTTAGAAACTGTCATACAGAGTGAAGTAAGTCAGAAAGAGAAAAATAAATATTGTACATTAACGCATATATGTGGAATCTAGAAAAATGGTAGAAATGAATTGGTTTGCAGGGCAGAAATTGAGACACAGATGTAGAGAACAAACGTATGGACACCAAGGGGCGAAAGCGGTGGAGGGGGGTTGTGCTGTGATGAATTGGGAGATTGCGATTGACATGTATACATTAATATGTATAAAATGGATAACTAATAAGAACCTGCTGTATAAAAAAATAAAATTAAAAGAAAACCAGTGTTCACAAAAACACTTTTGCAAATGCTTTTAGTTTTGGTAATTGCCCCAAACTGTAAACAACCAACGTGACCCTCGAGTGGGAATGGAGTCTCAAACTACTTCCTCCAGATAATGGAAACCTAGTCAGCAAACCAACGGAACAAGCTCCCTGGGCTCGCAGCTACATGGGTGACCTCCACTGTGCGTGCCAAGTGAAGGAAGCCAGGCCAAAAGCCTCCATTCGGTGTGATTCCATTTGCGTCACATCAGTTCTGAGGAAGGCAGAACTATAACGTCAGAGGAGAGAGCAGTGGTTGCCTGTGCGGAACGCCGGGTGGCGGGTGACAACAAAGGGAGTCTGAGAGAATTTGACTGGGGGGGGGTGGTACTGATGGAACTGTTTCGTCTTTTAATTGTGGTCGTGGTTACACAGTGCTTTGCATTTGTCAAACCTTACAGGACGTTCATTAAAACCAGTGTATGAAGTTTTTCAATGTTTTAGTAAAAAGAGTGTATATTAAAAAAATCATTCATAAACATACCATTATTAGTAATAACATTTTGGTGTGTATTATTTTGTGTTTATACAAAAAATGAGATCAAACTTTTGCAGCTTATTCAGTTAAAGCATATATTGGACAACTTTCCATATCATTAAACATAAATCAACTCCTCCATTTTCAAGGTTCCACGGCACTCCACTCATAAATGTACCATGGTTTATTTATCCCCATAGTTGGGCAAATAGGTTGCTTTCCATTATCTACTATTTCCATTATTTACTATCACAAAAATGTTGCAATGAACAAACCTTCGTGCAAACCTACTGCTCTTTTTGTGGATAAAATGCATAAAGATGGAACAGTGGGCTTAGCTCTACGTTGACAAACTGCTGTCCAGAAAGGCTGCCACACTGTATAGCCCACCAGTTCTATGTGAGACAAAAATTCCACCGTTTTAATTTGTATTATCTGATCACTAGTAATCTTTCTTTTTTTGTACGTATGGCTGTTAACTATTTGATATTCTTTTCCAAACTCTTTATGTCCTTTGCCCCACTCTATCTTGGGATGTTCATCTTCTATTTCCTTATGGATTTGTAAACATTCCTTATATGTTAGTGATAGTAACTCTACAATCTTGATCAGGCCTAGCAATGACTTACTCTATGCTTTTTGTCTTTAGTATTATGTTTACAAAAGCTTTCTCTACTATTTTAGCCTGCATTTTATGGTTGTAAAAGACAGAAGCTCATGCAGAACCTTCACAGAAAGGAGGTGGGATGGGGAGGGGGGGAATTGTTAGAGTGGATGTAGGTGACATGAAAATCCGGGAAGCCCAGGAAGCCTAAAGCACTGGTCTCCAGACTCAGGAGCACACGCCACACTGCAGTGTGGGAAGAGAACATCAGCCCTCCTACTTGAGTACATATACGTTTATAGTTTTTATAGGAAACTGGAACAAACGTACGTAAGATGTACAAAAATACGTGTTCAGTTTATAGAATAATAAAACAAATACTCAGGTATCCATCACCTGGGCTAATAATACCATTAATTTGTTATCTCATCCTTTCAGATGTCTGTTTTCCCCACATGCTACCCCTGACAACCACTTGCCAAATGTTTGTGCAGTAGTACATGTAGATGTTCAAGTAAGTAAATATGCGTGCACTGGAGAAGGCGTGTCAAGTTGTTGACTCTGAGGCCCCACTTGTCTCTGCCCGCCAGCTTCTTGCTCTACCCACAGACCTCCTCTTCTGAATGGTTTGCACCCAGCTCGTGGTGGCTGCGCTGGCCTGGCTCCGGCCCCTCCTCGTCATGACCTTCTTGCTTCATTCAGCTCCTGTTGCTCATCGGCAGAGCCTTCTTCTGTCCGTGCTCCAGAGCTGGCTGGGACCGGTCCAGCTGTGAACTGGCAGGCTCCGGGCTGCGGAGGGTTTGACCGTGTGGTGCAGTAGACTGCACTGCCCACCAGAGACCCGCGTGAGTGGGCTGCTGCCCTCCGGTGTGTTCATTTTAAAGGAGGATGTAGCATTAGAATCTCTGTCTTCATTTCGTTAAGTTCATTAAGTTCCAGTATTAATTTTTAGTAATCACCACCAGTACAATATACTACCTTTGTTATGCAGTCAAGTTTTGTAAGCCATGTATCTGTTTCCATACTTTCATTTGTGACTTGATCCACCTGTTGAATGCTAGGTAAGCACTACACTTTAACAAATCATTATGGCTTTGTAATATATTTTAGTAACAGTAAGACAAGTCTTTTCTCCTTGCTATTATTTTTACTGTCTTCCCTTACTTTCCTGTATCCTTCCTTGAACTATTTTGCACATTTATTTTTCCAGATTAATTTCAGAATCTTTTTTGTTGAGCTCCCAAAAAACACCCCTGCAAATTTTTAAAGTTTATTGAGGTGTGTATGTATAAACTAAATTATACCCTTCATGCCTGTCCCTGTTAAGGGTGGAAGTTGATTCTCTCAGAGCTCCGTAGCCCCACTCTCTTCTGTAACTGAGAGCCTTTCTGGCGTCTGAGCTGACCAGGAGACGGGCAGATTTAGCTTCCCTCAGCTTCATTTAATTACATCGGCTGTTCTCATCAGCCTGACTGCGCAAGGGCAGGATGGAAGTCAAATGGTCCTCAATCTGGTTTCAATTCAGTATTTGAAAATGCTCAAATGGAAATACTGCATTTAGCCTTGATAAAGCCTCACAGACTAACCAAACAGCCTATTTCTCCTTTTTGCTGGAATTATAGCAACTCAGTGGAGAACCCTTGGTATCCTATGCTGAACAGAAGTTCTGATAGGGAATGATATATGTCTTTGATTAAAAATTTTAAATGGAGTGATCAAATAATTACCAGAAAATGGAATTTGTTTACTTGAGAGATGCTTTCAAATTATGTGTTTCAAGGAAGCAAAATTAATTAAAGAGCTTCCTGGTCAGGGGAAGATGAATTACTTCATTATTCTTAACTTTTTCTCTTCTCTATTGGGAGAAAATTAGTAGGCTCCGTGGTATTGGGGGCGGGGGGGGAGCCAATGTGCTGCAGAGCAGTGGTCCTCAAACCTTAATGTGCATAAAAATCACGTGGGGATCTTGTTAAACTACAGATTCTGACTCAGGACACCTGGATGGAGCCTGATTCTGCGTTTCTAGTCAGCTCTCAGGTGATCCTGCTGGTCCAGGGACCACTTCTGGGCATCAAGGCTGTAGAGGGAGGTCTAGCTTTGCTGCAGACTTGCAGACAGGTCCCCCATGGCCCTTCCTCTCCTACACAGCGAGGACATACGGGATGGTCTCTGCCACGTCTGATACCGTGATGACACAACAACCTCAAGGTCATCCGAGAGACCTCAGCACCCAGCAGATGCAGAGCCCAAGGCTCTCGAGACTGGGAGGCTCTCGTACCACCTACACAGTTCAGCTTGGCCCAGTACCTCTGCATCATCCCAGTGGAGACTGGATAGGGGGCCCCCAGCTGAGGACCACCCCCTCAAGCAGTACTTCACACGGCTCATGTGTAAGGGCAGCGCCTAGGCTTGGTCCACAGAAAGGGACTCGGCGGGCACAAGAGTCACCAGTCCCGCAGCTGAAACTGACCCAGTGCTGCTACCTGCAGCCCGAGGGGAAACTGCCTGCTCTCCCCTGCAGTTCGTTCCCCGCTCGGCGTCCTGGGCCCCAGAAAGCGCCCCCATGGCCACTGAGCAAACTGCTCTGCCTCTCTGAGCCGGCCCGTGTGGGCCCCACCCTCCAGCTCGAGTCACCAGAGCTGCTGAGTGGGGCCGAGGAACCCTCATCTGGCCGCCTGCATGACCCCCGGCCCCATCCCGCCTCTGCTCCGTCAGAGCTCTCCAGAGCTCTCCGAGAGGCTCCTTCAGCCGGCTCTCACCTGCAACCTGGAGGAGTTGGTACCTCGCCTCCCCGTGTCCGAGCTGCAGTGAATCGCTGCGCGATGGCCGATACCTTCTCCACATCGCACTGTTTTCTTTCAAGTGCCCTTCGTGGGAACTCTCCTTCCCCTCCTCAATTGTTTTCTTTTTTTTTTTGAGTTATAGATTACAGACAATCAAATGCAAACACCCGAAGTTTATACTTAACACCTCCTGAGCTACGCAAGTCATCACCCAGATCCAGCCACAGAGCGTCTCCACGGCTCCGGAAGGACGCCTGCGCTTCTCATAGTAACCGCCCACCTCCTGCCGCAGGTGAGCACTGTTCTCATCACCACTGTAGATTAGTATTCCCTGTTCTCACAGCATCTCATCTCATCCTCAGTTATCCCTGTTCTACAAATAAAAAATCCAAGACAAGTGAGTTGGTCTTTCTAACCTGGTCCTGTACCCGAGCAGGACCCTGTGGGGCCTTCCCAGAACAGACCCCTCCCCCACGCCCAGATCCTCCACCAGCCTCTCACCCGCAGGAGAGTTTTAGCCTCCTAGGCTCTCCCCGAGTTCCAAAGAGAAAAATTAATCAGAGAAGAAAATACAGACGAAAGGAAAAGAGTCATGTAAGACAAAATAAGAAGAGTTTAGCTATTAAATTCAGGGACCTTTAGTTCCTCCTCAAGGGCTGTAGATAATATTCTGAGCCATTTCCTTTGAGCTGCTTTGCAGATATTGAAACTCCCACCAGGTGGAAGAAGTTGACCGCATGCTGATCACAAGCAGGTAGACTTCAGACCAGCTGGAACCAGGTTGACAGTGTTGACTCTCGATTACCTCGCCACTGACCAATCAGAAGAGTGTCCACGAGCTGATCACGCGCCCCACAACGCCCCTCCCTCACCCTGTCTTTAAAAACCTTTCCCTGAAAGCTGTCAGGGGAGTTTGGGCCTTTCCAGCCCTAGCTACCTGGACGCCTTGCTCGGTGCCCTGTGATAAATGCTGCACTTCACCCACACCCTGTGTCAGTGCATTGGCTTTACTGCGTGTGGGCTAGTGGACCCAAGTTTGGTTGGGTAAGAGGCCGACCTGAGTACTGCCTCCCCCATGAGTGGGAGTGGTAACCCCTGTGTCCTCCTTGACTGGGTGCAAACACAGTCACATATGCAACCCGGACAGGATGAGGTGTTGCACCTCCATGATGAGGTGTTGCAGCTCCCTGAAAGCAAAGGACCCAATTTATAAACTTGACTTTTCACTGACTGCATATTCAGTGATATTAAGCAAAAATAGATATCTTTTTGGTGTGATGAGTTTTTTTTTTTTTTTTTGCAGTATGCAGGCCTATCACTGTTGTGGCCTCTCCCATTGCGGAGCACAGGCTCCGGACGCGCAGGCCCAGTGGCCATGGCTCACGGGCCCAGCCGCTCCGCGGCATGTGGGATCCTCCCGGACCGGGGCATGAACCCGTGTCCCCTGCATCAGCAGGCGGACTCTCAACCACTGTGCCACCAGGGAAGCCTGGTGGTTATTTTTAAAAGACTGAGTTGGTATCTTCTATAGATGTGCACACATGTGGGACTGGGTGGGGTGGGAATGGGTGGAGATGTAGAAGAAAAAGGTCAGCCGCGTTGAGAGTTACTGAAGCTTGGTGACGGGCGTATCAAGTTCACTAAACTAGGCCACTCTTTGAGTATGTTTAAAATTTCCCACAATAAAAAGGAAACTCAAGTTTTCCTTCAATTAAATATCCACAGAGACGTTCTCCTGAAGTATGACACAAAGTGAGTGACTTTTAAGACCCCCTAGGAGGGGCAACATTAGCGCCCTCAGACTCCTAACGTGAATCAAAGCAACGGTCACGGTGGGCGCCTGGCGGATGGATCAGATGAAGCTCTGCCCTCGGCACTTCCAGGGCCTCCCCGACACTCAAAATAGAGCCAGAGTCCCTGCCATGGACTCCAGCGCCTAATGAATGTGGCTTCCGGCCCCTTCTCCAGCCTCCTGCCCTCCCTGATTCACCAGCCACTGTCACGCTGGGCTCCTTGCTCTTCTTGAGCGTCCCATGCTCACTCTGGGGTCAGGGGCTTCCCCCCAGATACTCACATGGCTCACTCCCAGTTTCCAAATGGTCACCTCCTGAAAGAGTCCTTCCATGACCAGTCACACTAATACCCATCCTCGTTACTCTCCAAGCCCTTACCTTCTTTTATTTTTCTTCCCCACTATACGATTATCTGACCCCACTTTATGCATTTATCTGTTGATGGTCTGTCTGCCATACTAAAGAGGAGCTCCCCCAGCTAGGAGGGTTCCCTCCTGTCTCCCAGCACAGAGAACAGTCCTGGCACGTGGCAGATGCATGATAAATACTGAAGGAACAGACGAACAGCTCGCTCATGACCTGTTGTTGGACCCTCGAAGGCAAGTAAGCACCACCCTGTGAGCCGAGCACCGGCAGAGATGGCACAGAATTAAACCAACTTGGCCCAGACTGGCAGAAACTAGGCCCAGGAAAATGTGAGCAGCCAGACACAGCAACTGGCCCCTTAGGTCAAAGTGGGAGTGACACTCCATTGTTAAAGCCAGAAATCCTCGATAGGAACAGTCACCATCTGACAGAGCAGCTGCACCTGTGGTCGAAGCCCTCGCTGCAGCCAGCAGCCCTCCAACAACCCGCTGTCCTGAGCATCACATTCTAGAACGTGGAGGACTGCCCTCCTCCTTGGAAGACTCAGAGCTGCTTGAAGACTATCAGGCCCCTGCACCCACCCCACTCCTGAGGAAGAAGCTGCTCTGACCGTGTACTCATGCCCTGCTGTTCCTGTCAGGACCAAACGCCCCAAAACTTCTGGTTTCAACCTGATGGTTTTTCCCAGAAACTTTTTTTTCTATATTTGAATACCATTTAAGAAAACAGGTGTGAAGAGTTCATTAAGGTAATGTGACCAAACAGCTCCAGGCTCAGGTATGTATGGGGTGGGGGTGGGGGACAGGAGATGGGGGAGTTCCAGGAATTAGGATACTGCAAGGCAGACTCCAGTGTGGGGAGCAGGGGGGTGGAGGCAGGGTAGAAAACACTTATCATCAAACCCACTTGCTGACACCACCTGTTAAGCATGCCTCAAATCACTGCCCTCATCAGGACCAAAAATAACACCAGGCATCACCTCCTGAGCATGTGCTGGTGTTCCACACGGCTTCTCTAACCCTCACAGCGACCTTACCACACCAGTGCTATTATATCCCCAGGTGACAGGTAAGAAAAGTAAGGCTGTGAGAGGTTACCTTAGCATCGTCAGGATGGAAACCAGGCTGGTTTCAGGGCAATGAACTCCTGAAGAGCAACGCACGATGAATGGACAGGCTGCGTGCAGGTGCTGCACACCGGCCACCCCTGCAGGGGAGGAGCCCGAGTCCGGCCAGCTCTGAGGGTTACTGGCCGTGTGGTCCCCAATTCCACGTCACCATTCCCAGAGAACGAAGTCTCTCCACCAACACACCTGAAATGATGCCATCAATCAACAATGGTGAGGGGACAACTGAAGTTTGCCCTGAAAGCTGTTTTTTTCCTCTAGTGAATCCACTACCTAACCTTGGCAAGAGGGGGCTATTTCGGGCTACCTTCAAGTTCAATAATATAATTACACAAAATATAACAAAAATAACAGCTACATAAAAACTGAGCAGCACTGAGCTAGTTTAACAAGTGTTCATAACTGGAGCCTGAGAACACAGCCTGCGTGGGTCCTTAATACTCTGGAATGATACCCACCCAACACTAAACAGCAGTTGCCTATGAGGAAGGTGGGGCAGTGCTGGTTACAGAGACTTGAGCTTGACCTGCCATGTCTAATTTTTTAAAGGAACACACCGGTGGATTTCCACAAGAAAAGATTAATGTTGAAGATCCAAAGGAAATGCATCCAAATAGTTTCCTGGTGGTGGAACAATGGTGGTTTAAAAATTTCTTCAACTTTTCTGTATATGCCAAATTTTTATGTTATAATCATGGAAAGACAAACTTTAAAGTACATTCTTAAATGAACAGAAAATACCTAAGTTCTAAAGAGGGTATGAAGGAACACGTGGCTAGAGGTTATTAATTGTACCTCATTAATAAATAGGAATAACCACCCGTATCTTTACAGAGTAATGTAACTCAGAACTAAGAGTAAAATGTATCAGCTAAATGGATGAAAAATGCTTGTGTGTGACTGCTCTTTGAAAGGGTAGCTCTCTCACACACACAATTTAAATTGTGCTATATGCAAAATAAAACACTTCTTCAGAGCACTATTGATTTGAAAATTTTAATTTTTTAATCTTGTATTTAAAAACAATGAGATATTTTACAGTCTCTCATGCAGATGCATTCACAATTTCAAATCATTTACTGGGTTCACATTAGCTGTCCACCCCACACGGGCTTTCTACCGGTATTCAGTGAGTCTCGGCTCTTACACCTGAGGTATTAGCTACCTCACGGACAGCCAGATGCAGAAAGTACTTCCGGGCCTGCTGCATGGACAGCATTCTTATAATTTTCGAATAAATGCCATTTCTTAGAATATTAATTCCGCTGAACAGTCCAGCACAAACACCATAGCCCATCCAGGTCAAGGTCTGCAAGTGGCACTTTGCTGAGAGGCAGCCTTGATTTTAATTTCCCGAGATTCACAATGGAAAGGCTGCCCCATGGGTGCACAGAGCCCCCGTTTTGTCTGGGTTCACAAGGTCCCCATGAGTGCCCCACAGCACTGGGACAGGCAGGGACCTGACTAGAAATTGGGACCCAAGTTCTAATCTAGATTCAGGAGTGAAGCCAGCACCTTAATCTCTGGGATTGTCCGCTCATGAGTAGAGAGATTTGGATTGTCATCTCTGAGGTGCCTTTCCCTGCTTCTAAGCCTCTAAACTTGACACTGGAATGAAGAGCAAATAAAAGTTTCTTCAAAAGCTTCTGTTCCTTTTCTGGATCATGACACAAGCTCTAACCTGCAACAGCTGAGAATGAAGACTGAATTTTCTCCGGCACAAGCTGCTGCCAAGTGATCCACACAAATGTTCTGTGGCTTAAAACAGACCATCTTTTCAAACGTCTGGCATTTTAGATACTTAAGATCTTTGTTACATGACAGTAGTCTTTTATTAAGTTCCTCACGTTCTTGACAAGGTTCCTGGGAAAGTCATTCCAAACCAACTACTGAGTTGAAGTTTATATAAACTAAATCTTGGTATTTTTTTAGTAAGGGAACCTAAAAGGAGAATGGCACCGTATGAGTTCACTAGGGCGCTTTCACAAAGTACCACAGCACCGGGGCTTGAACCACAGATGTTTATTGTCTCAGCAGTTCTGGTGGCTAGAAGTCCCAGATCAATGGGTCGGCAGGGCTTGTTTCTGGAGGCCTCTCTGTGTCTTCACATGGTCTCCTCTGTGCCTGTGTCCCAATATCTTCTCATAAGAACACCAGGCATGTTGGATGAGGGCCTTCCCTAAAGGCCTCATTTTAACTTCATCACCCTTTTAGAGACTGCCTCCATTGGGTTAGGACTTCAACAAACACATGAATCTGGGGGAAAGTTCGGCCCATAACCACTATAGAGTTTATGACTTTTCTTTTTCACATGCCTTGACATAAATATCTATAGTAGGTTTTAACATTGAGAATTTAAAAACCAAAAGACAGCGCCATGTCACGTGCACAGAGCACAGAACTGATGTGCAAGGAAAGCCCATGTCTGATGAGGCGCCACACCTGTTACGGTCTGTTGAGACTTTCAGAGGCTTTGCAGCAGTTTCCGGTGGAGAATGGTGATAAATGGTCAAGTCCAGACAGCAGGGAAGTTTTGAGTAGTTTTTGTTTCAGAAACAAAAGCCAGCATCTTCCTGAATGGCTGTCTGCCTAGCACTTTGTGGATGGATACACCAGAAGATGACGCACCTAACTCGCCCAGATGCAAACCTGCCCCCCTCCACCCTCAAAACTGTCTCTCAAGGCCCCAGTCCCCCAGCCACCGCATCAGAGGCACCTGGGGTGGCAGGTGTGAACGCAGGTCTTTGCATCCTTCCTCAGCTCAGTGAACCCAGCCCTGGGCCTGGGAACCAGCACTCTAACAAGCACCCACCTACCTGCCCCCTCGAGTCTGGGGGTCTCAGCCCAGAGAGCTATAAGCTGCCATCTCTGCACCCACAAGAAAGGCCACGGTTGTCCAAGCTGCAAAAGCACACCTTTATTTCAGACAAGTGCAATCCGGTACAGGCAGGAGGGTACTCTGTACACACTCATGGTCTGTATCCTCTTACACCCATTTGGCAGGTCCCTGAAAGCCTGGCACATCGTTCAGCTAAAAATCACATGAAAGGTCCCTAGGGAATCTGATCTAATGGTTTGCCCCAAACAACAGCTTTTCTCTACATTAATAAAATCAGCACCTGCTGACAGGGGAACACAATGCAAACCTGACAGTGGTCTTCACTAACAAGCAAGACTACACTAATGCTTTCAAGCATAAAGGTTAACTGTGAATGTCAGAGAGCCTAATTTGATTGTTATCAGCCACCAAGAACTCAAAGAGGAAAGCAAGGTCACTATGGAAGTTACGCTCTTCCTGGAAATTCACTACAACCTGCCAGAGCAAGAGTCCAAGACACTGGAGGGACAGCCATGCTGATCAGAGGGCTCTGCTCACGTGGAGACCCCATGGCTGCGTCTTCTCCAGCTGTGTCCTTCCCTGAGGTCCGTTCCGCTGGCTTCACGGCAACTTGGTCCTCTGGTCTCAAGGCGACCATTTGGGAGACTTCTGGTTAAGAATCCATCCTTGCTGAACCCAAGAGTAGCATGCCCTGCCCCAAATTTAGGTGTTCTCCTGGTACGAAGGCCATTCTGTAGGTTGCATGTATACACATATAAGTATCAGCCCCTACGGGAGACAAAGCTTCCTTCCTCTTCAGCAGAAGAGCGCACGGCCGCGCTGCTTTGGCTAGCTCTTTTTCCTGTGTTCCCTCATGTGCGCAGCAATCAAACCAGCTATTTCTGCATTCTTCTTGTTCTGGCCAAAATAATCTAGAAACTCACCATCTGGTCCAATCAAGTACATTATGATTGTATGATCCACCTGCAGAGAAAAGGGGGGAAGGAGAGGATGACAAAAAGTTCACCAAAATAAGCTGCTTATTTTACTGAATAAATGCTACAGGATAAGAGACTTCACATTACTAGTTAAGTAGCATCTATTATTTATGGAACAGGCCTGAGTCTATTATACTAAATACACAGCAACGAATTATCTAAAATCTTTCCAGAAATTTGCCGACTATTGCCTGACACATCAGCTAGAACTTGGAATTCTTTTGGTTCAATCCTTAACACACTCATCCACACAATTTCTGAGAAAAGAATGCACTTCTAAGAAATGGCCACTGCCAGCCTTCATTAAACAGCCAATGCTTGGGGAACAGCAAAGCCTGCTTGGGAAGAGCCTACATTTATGACTAAAATATTTCATCTGATCCCTTAACCATATTATAAAGAGATACCGCACAGGATTAAAAGTGTTGGTGAAAAATACTTTCTTTATTAAGTTCTAGGGTATATTCTTTTATGTTTTAGGAAGAACTGGTGATCATTCAACAGGCTAAATTCTGCCTACCATGTTATATTACAAACAAAAACAGAAAAGTAACCACTAAATATATAATATATAAATTCTAATACAGTATTTAGTCCTCATATTAGTGATTCAAATGGAAACATGACAACGAGTGTTGTCCTCCCCTAAGAACAATCCTACTACGCTGAACAATCCTACCTGAAGCACATCACCCAGAAGTTCCTCAGGAGCCGTAAGTGCCCCAAGGAGTTACCTTAAATCCATTATCCACTTTCATGGCAAAGTTCTTAAAGTGTTCCTAGCTCCACCTAAAGTTTAGACTAGCCATCAATTTTTTTTACTTATATGCTTCCACAAATCCAATTTTAAATGAGTTGAAGACATGGCACTTAGAATCCTTGGAATTTATTCCAGGCTTGATTGCTGTTTGGCAAAACAAAAAGAAAGACAGGAATGCGATCATACATACCAAGCTGGAGACACCCCAAATATACCCAGACACACGATGTGTCTGTTAGATTACCGTGCTTTTATACACACACATTCATAGAGAGTACATGGAAAGATCCACTTGCTTATTCACATAAGGAAAGAATGTAGACCCAGAGGGCTCAGATAGCTGGTGATCTTGAGGGGGCTGGGAGTAATTCACTGCGGGAGGACAGGGAACCCGCGTTTCTCCAATTGTCTGACAGTCAGAACTAGGTCTCCAGGTGTCTCTTAAAGCCCTACTCCACAGCTTACACCTCTCTTTCTCCCCATTTCTTCCTCTTTCCTATTCTGTCTATTCTCTCTCCCCCTTAAAAGACCAGAATTTCAGCATGTGTTGGGCTTATTTTATGAGTGTTCTTCACATAAATTACTTTCTAATACATAATAAAAAAATTGTTCTACTCAAACTGTCAAACTTGTCAGTGGTCACGTCTCAGTGTTCACTTGGATTGTGGGCAGAGCAAATCATATGTAAATAAGAATGGAAGAATACACAGTAAATGTATACAATGAAGTCTTCCACTCCCTCCAGACTCCCAGAGTCCCTCAGTTCTCCTCAGAGGGCACCACTACCACCAGTTCCTGCTGTTACTCTTCGAGAGAAACCCTCTGCGTCTATTAGTGTGTCGACAACCACCTATTTCTTTTTAGACAGAATTAACAACACACTATACTTGTTTTCTCACTTAGCAATATACTGGACGTTGTTCTGTATCAGTACATATATAGTAGCCTTTTAAAGAATGGTTGCTTGGTTTCCAGTCTTTTTTACAAACAATGCTATAGGTTATCTCTGTAAGACAAATTCCAAAAAATGAGGTCTCTAACCTAAAAAGTATTCCACTTTAAATGCAGATGATACTGACAAACAGCCTTCTTATGAGGGCGTATCAGTTTAATTCCCATCAACAATGCATGGAAGTGCCAGCTCGTCCAATTTCACTCCAACACTGCAGCATTTTCTCTTTTCCTAAATTAGATTTTGACAGTATCTTTGGCCTTTCTGATCTAACAGGTGAAAAATGGCATCACATTATACAGTTCACATTTCTTTTATTGTGAATAAAACAGAACATCTTTTCTTAGGTGTGAAAGCTATTTGTATTCTTTTGCAAGAGTATTTCCTAATTTTTAGAAAATAATGTAATACTATACATGTAACGCAATGATGTGCACATTTAGCTTTCAGTGGAATTCTAAACGCTTGTAACCTGCGTTACATATACTATAGGTCAGAGGATGCCACTCGTATTCAAAGCCAGAAGCTCACCTCTGTTGCTATCGAGATTAAGAAAACTTCATTCCTTTATATCTCAACCTTTAAGGTACTCCCTCATTCCCTTCATGTCCTTAAATCTTAAGAGAAGTTTCCCATACCGTGTTGCGGATTAAAATCTGTAACCTCAAAGGACAGAAGTCATACTAATGAAAAACCCAAGAAACTGGAGAGTGTCTCCCCCTACTGCTTGATTTGGCAAATGTACAGCAGTGAACTCACTGATTCTTATCAAACGTCACATTCTTATGGCAGTAGACCAGTATTTACTTGTCAAAATGGGGTCTGGGATGGGTTCTAGAGGATCCAAGAATCTCTGTAAGACGTACATATTTACATCTTGATTTTTAAGACTAAAAAACTTAATATCCATATTCTGGATTATCTGCATGGCTACCTTAGAGTGCAAATCTCAGTGCCCAAACCTTATGTGATTTATGTTTATAAGTTCACTGGCACCTCGCCGTATACACACGTAGGCTACACAATGAAAGGTTTCAAAGTAATTTAAATAAAAAACCACGAGGGGCGGCTGACTATAGAGGTGGGTGTCTCAAATCACATTCCTGTGGTGAGCAGCGCTTCGGTTTCAGCCAAGTATCTCTTACTACGTTAACTGAATGTTTTACTTGTTTTTTTTTTTTTTTTCTTTTTTTTTTGGCGGTACGCGGGCCTCTCACTGTTGCGGCCTCTCCCATTGCGGAGCACAGGCTCCGGACGCGTAGGCTCAGCGGCCATGGCTCACGGGCCCAGCCGCTCCGCGGTATGTGGGATCTTCCCGGACCGGGGCACGAACCCGTGTCCCCTGCATCGGCAGGCGGGCTCTCAACCACTGCGCCACCAGGGAAGCCCATGTTTTACTTGTTTATAAGTTGTTTCCTCTAATTTGTAAAATTAATTTTAACTCTAGAATTATGAGCTATAAGCAACAAGACTAAAGGGTGTTACCTAGTTTACAACTGTACATATGTAAACAATTTAATAAAACTATTCAGCACTGGAAGTCAGACTGACTAGCTCAACTGCTCCCACTATCATCATAAGTTAAACCTCAAAACCAGTCAATACAACTCTTTCATAGGAAGAGTAACGAATTCTGAAAAGCTCTTGTTTCTCCACAGCTTCCTTTCTGCTCTCCTCTCATTCTTCTCATGCTGCTGGTGTGACAAGAGGAAACCACAGTAGGGTCCCTCTACTTTCCTTAAACTTAGGGTGTAAGAAGAAAATGCTGATTTTTCTTGTCTTTTTCTCCCATGAACCCAAGTTTCCCTAAGTCTATGAGGCACCACAACTAGAAAATGTGTGGGCTTAAGGCAAAGGGACCAGAAACGTGCTTTTAATTTAGGCCAAAGGCTACAGTGCTGGGACTTCCCTGGGGGCGCAGTGGTTGGGACTCTGTGCTCCCAGTGCATGGGGCCTGGGTTCGATCCCTGGTCAGGGAACTAGATCCCACATGCGTGCCGCAACTAAAAGTTCGCATGCCACAACTAAGAAGCCCGCCTGCCGCAACTAAGACCCAGCACAACCAAATAAATAAATAAATAAAACATTAAAAAAAAAAAAAAGCTACAGGGGCACATGTGCTCCAGGTTCAAAAGTGGTGAGGAAATCACAGTGGGCCATAGAGACAAAGCACCACAGTGGGATGTCCCCTCTGCACGTCACTCTTGGGAGCTGGCCATGGCGTTGCGGGAAGAGCAACGACTCAGGATCCTGACCATCTTTCTTCCTACAAAACCAGCTCTGCGGCTGGAAAGGCTCTTATGATTAATCACTTTGTCTAACCAATACTATAGAGAAACTAGAGCATGACAACTGAGGAAAAAACCTGAAATGATACTAAAATACAATGTCAACTCTTCATGTGATAGGGAAAAACGTCCACACTGAGAAGGAAACTGGGTGCGTAGGGGTGGCGCTTATGCTTCACTGTGAAACTACTGACTAGAACAGGAACAAGGTGACCCAGGACTCCTGGGCAGTGCTGATGAACGTGAAGACGGCTCTTTAATGTAAGAGCTATAGAAGAACAACCTGATAGAATTTGTTCTTCATCATTAAAAAAACTTCATTAAGTTTTTAATTAATTAAAAAAATTAATTAATTAATCCTAATTATGTAGAGCATAATAGCTGCAAATGCAACTAAACAGAAAATTATGCAAACGCATAGTTGGTATGAAAAGAAATCTTATGGGAAGTCTAGTTGCCTATGGCTTTCTTTTCTCTTGCTTTTCAGAATTCTTACTCACTCAACCCAAAAACGCAGTTCCCTACGGCCTAACACTACTTCTCAAAAGGAGTATATTTCTTATACCTCTTCATTGAGGGCAGAGAGAACCAATACGATGTTTATCAACTAAAATGAGCTTTGCCCCAAACGATTATATTATATTATATTGAATCTAAGATATCCCTGATTTTATATTGCTCTATAATTTTATGTGCCACTAGAAAAGCAGGCAATTAAACTCTAAGAACAATGAATATAAATTAAACAATCATCCTTCAAAAAATATATATACTTCTTCTATCCTTTCAAACATCCCTAATTATTAAGGAATTTGCTATGATCTCAGATTATCTTTCGTTTTAATTTCATTTTTAAAGCCAGTCATCACGGAAAGCTATGTGAATGTCTGGGACCTGGGAGCCTGTCCAGGTGTTGAAAGCTGTGCATTTGCTTACTATGTAGTCCTCATCTTCATCCTTGGGGCCAGGGCTGTAATACACTCTGAATGCTCTGGCCACTTGATCGATCTCTTCTTTTGTGCCAGTTAAGCCAATCAGTTTGGGAGAAAATTCTAAATAAAAAAATGAGAAAGACAGTGAAAAAGAAGCAAGTGAAACAACCATTCCTACACTTCCAAAAACAGTATCCGTTATACAGCAGCCCTACTGCCACTTTCTTCCTGTGAGTCCCTAAACATTTCTTCACGTTTCAAGGGAAAACAAATTCACATAGAACAAATGAAAATTCTCCTCTGTAATATATGTTACATTCACCAAGATAGATCACACTGGAATTAAACTAGAAATCAATGGCAGAAAGATATCTGGAAAATCCCCAAATGCATGGAAATTAAACACACTTCTAAATAACACATGAGCCAAAGAAGAAATCTCAAGAGAAATTTAAAAAATATCTTGAATAAAATAAAAATGGAAACACAACTTATTGAATCCATATAGTAGAAAAGAAGATCTAAAATCAATAATATAAGTTTCCACCTTAGGATCTAGAAAAAGAGCAAATTAAATCCAGAGTATGCAGAAGAAGAGAATTAGAGCAGAAATCAATGAAACTTAAAACAGGCTATTAATAGAGAAGAGCAATGAAACCAAAAGTTGGTTTTTGGTAATATATAAGTCAAATCCTTTCATGACTAGTAAAGAGCTGGAGGGAATATATTCTAATTATTTAAATCACAATTTTTGTTAATTTAGTGGTTCTTAAATATTTAGGTGTAGTTCTGAGATATGCTGAAGTTTAAAGATACTATTATGAATTAAGCACGACAGTTTTCCATTGTATCGTATGAGAAAAAAGTTTGCCTGACAATTAGTTCATACCAGATCAAAATACCTGTATCTCATTTTCTAACATAAAACCTCACAGCATGCACTTGCTATTAAGTTTTTGGAATTCATGTAAGTAAGCTGGGGAAGTCACTTAAAAGACCTGGATTCATCAGACTACTGAGCCGAGTCCAACATTTAACAGCAGTACCTTCTTCCAAAGGTAGAGGTAGCCTATTTTTATTCTTTGGACTAACTCATTCTAAATTGGAAAACTGCTCAGGTGCTGAAAAAGCAAGGTGGCTTGTTCTTCTTCCCTACGCTCTGACTAAATGAAGAGAAGGTGAGTGAAGCCTGAATTAGTTGCACATCCAAACCTTTTCAAAAAATTGTTGAAATTGCAGTTAATTTTCTAAATACCAACTTAAATATTTAAAAATCCCCCCCAAATGCAACTAGAAATGATCATATCATCAATCACTGTATGTACCTGCTGATGAAGAATATTACTGTAAGGTTTTGGTATTTCCATTAAGTACGGCAACTCAAATGTCTACTCATTTGGGGATTATCTAAGGTTTGGTTAATATGTGATAATAAACAATTGCCAATATGACACACATTTAAATTGGAGATCATTTATCACCCAATGAGTTATACCTGCTTTAGAAAATAACGATGTTATTGCTCAAGTTTCTGACATACCTGTAAACTGTGGACATAAATTCTGCTTATATATAATAAAAACTCTACAACTTCAACGAGAAAACAAACCTTTGTAACCTTGGGTTAGGCAAAGATCTCTCATATATGAAACCAAAAAAATTATCTATAAAAGAACAAGCTAATAAACTGAACTTCATCAAAATGGAAACTGCTCTTCAAAAGCCATGGCTGACATGACAAGCCATAGACCGAGAGGAAATATTTGCAAATCATACACCTGATAAAAGACTTGTATCAGGACTATAAATGATAAATAAATAAGTAAAAATAAACAGCCCCATAAAAATGAGTAAAAGATGTGGAGACGCTTTACCAAAGAAGACATACAGATGGCAAATAATGGCATGAAAAGATGCTTAATGTTAAAAGTTATTAAGGGAAACGCATTAATAAAACCACAATGAGATACCACTAAGCACCTACTGAAGTGGCTAAAATTAAAAAGACTGGCCCTACTAAGTGTGCGAGGATGTGGAGGAGCTGGAGCTCTCACACTGCCAGCGCGAGTATAAAAACGTACCGCCACTTCCGAAAAAAGTGGCAGTTTCTTAAAAAGTTAAACATTCACCTATCATATGACCCAGCCACTCCACTCGCAGGTATTTACTCAAGAGAAATGAAAGCGTGTGTCCACACAAAGACGTACATGTACATGAGTGCTCAGCAGCTTTATCTGTAATAGCCAAAGACTGGAATGTCCATCAATGGGATACTACTCAGCAATAAAAATGAACTGTTGACACACGCTACAACATGGATGAATCTCAACAGAATAACACTGAAGGAAGTCATTAAAAAGAAACAGCATATACTGTATAATTCCATTTACATAAACTTCTAAAAATGCAAACTAATCTATATTGATGGAAAGCAGATCAGTGGTTGCCTGGAGACACGAGGTGGGTGCAGAGGAGGGACATGAAGGAGGAATTAGCAAGGGACATGGAAGCTGCTGGGGGTGATGGATATGTTCACTCTGACTGTGGTGATGGTTTCCCAGGTGCACACATGTGTCAAAAGGTAACACACTGTGCACCTTAAGTATGTACTCTTTTTATATGGCAACTATTTCTCAATACATGAGTTAAATAATAAAATATACAGGTCTTACATAAGACACATTTTAAAATAACTCAAAGTTTTAGTGGATATGCATTAGAAGGTATCATACAATAAAAATAAATAGAAAACTATTCATTAGTCCTTCTGACCAGTAGCTTAAATCAATTCCACCATAATTAAAATGGAAATTCCTGATTTTTAAGCACGCATGTTCCACACACTAGTACAACAACAGAACCTGTCTGATCAGATTTTTATTCTCATCACTTTTTTCAGCTTAAGAAACTTGAATTCAGAGAAATTACCCAAGCTCACAAGAACCTAAACATTCACCCTTAATTCTAGCATAATTTATAGTCTTTAAAAGTACCTTCTAGGGCTTTCCTGGTGGCACAGTGGTTGAGAATCTGCCTGCTAATGCAGGGGACATGGGTTCGAGCCCTGGTCTGGGAGGATCCCACATGCCGCGGAGCAACTAGGCCCGTGAGCCACAATTACTGAGACTGCGCGTCTGGAGCCTGTGCTCCGCAACAAGAGAGGCCACGATAGTGAGGCCCGCGTACCGCGATGAAGAGTGGCCCCCGCTTGCCACAACTAGAGAAAGCCCTCGCACAGAAACGGGAGCCAACACAGCCATAAATAAATAAATAAATAAACAAATAAATAAAATTTGAAAAAAAAGAAAAAAGGCAAAATTCCTTAAAAAAAAGTACCTTCTAATAGTTTTTAAGTGCATGTTGAGATGTCTGAATTGAAATTCTTCCTTAAAATGGTTATGTGTTTATCATTAATATTTTAGATTTATAAAATATACACTATGAATTCAAAATGTGCTTATATTTCATAATTTTTTTTAATCTCCCAATGAACATATTCCCAGAATGTCTGTCTGTCCTAATTTTACAAAGGGAAGAGTAAGGTAATCAGAAGCAATGTGTCCCCTCAATTCAAGGGTCTCTTTACTTTGTTGATATATGAAGTTCAATCTTTCCTCTGTGACAAAATAAAGAGCCCTGCACCAGGAACTGAGAGACCTCTTCCTTATTTATTTACTTACCGGCCTCAGTCACAATTCTGAGACTCTTTTCATCCACCTATAAAACTGGTGACAGTACCATATATCCCCCATATCTTACAAAGCATTCCAAGGTCCAAATAAGCTGATCTTTCAAAAACTGTAAGAGCTAAACACATGTAAACCATTGTGAATAAACACACCTTTTACATAATTTGCGATGGCTTCTTTTGTGTCCCTCTCTGGGTCAATAGTGATGAAAAGTGGAGTTAAATCTGGCAGAGTTGGAATACTATCTGAAAGAAAGTTCTCATTAATCAGTATTCACATTTTAAGGGAAAAGAAAAACAGCAATTACAGCAGCGTGTAGGGAGTGCTACAGCAAGGTGTTAAGGCAACACAGAGGGACATCTAACACGGATGGGGAAGGGGATGGGACAGCCTCCAGGAAAGGCAGATATATATATATCTATGGTGCAATCAGATAGATAGCCTATCAAATATCTGCACCCCTGCACACATGCTGTTACTCAGAATCACATCACGTGGATATCCTGTCTCCTAATCCAATGCAATGTTTGTAGGATTCCCCCGCCCCACCCACCATTTCTCAAGGGCAAAGAAACTATTGATAAGGACTGAATATCCTGGAACAATTCATTTTAAGAAGGATATACATCACAGACCATACCACAGATTTCCTAGTCTAACCATCAGTCACCAGGGAAAAAGCAATGGCAGTGTCAGTGATGAAAGGCTACAAAAAGAAAGGGACACAAAGCAGAGTTAAGGGAGACCCAGACCACACCAACATTTTTAAGCAACCTAACATTTAGCATCAAAACAAGCTTCCTTTGGTAAAGAATAAGGTCATGGGAATCACAGCCACTAACAAGCCTAACACTGAGATTTTATGTTCTCACAAACTGAATAATTACAACCCTCCACCTAACAGTAATATAAGAATGTGAAAAGCATAGTAACATTAGGGACATCAAGTAAACACATACTTTTTTATAGCAAGAGATGGCTTTCTTACCTATTTCATCCACAACTTGAATCATTTTTTCTAGTTCTTCTGGACAGATATCAGGGCAATGAGTGAAACCAAAATAAATCAATACCCATTGACCGAGGTAGTCCTTATCAGTTTTGGGCTCGCCAGTATGAGTTGTGAGGGAAAATGGGCCCCCAAGTAAAGGCTTTCCGATGCTTCGCTGCCGTTCCTTCTCCAGCTCTTAAACACAAACAAACACACACCGAAGGGGAAAAAAAAAGTCAATCTAACCACAGGTACTCAAATGCCTGATCTATGGTTCATTCTATACTACTGACTGAGGGCACAAAATATGGAAGAAATAGCCTCAGTTTTCAAGAAGCTTAAAAAATCTTTTAAATAAGCATAAAACAATAAAATAAAATCAAACGCTATTGTATATAGTAAGGACTACAAGAAAAGAAAGTGGTAAAACTATTTTCTTCCTCCTCCAGAACAATTCAGTCCTTAGCCATCAGGTGTAGCCACGATGGGGGTGAGGGCAGGGCAGAGCAGAATGTCTGAGCCCAAGTGGGCGAGGTGGGTGGCCTGGCAGTGGGTGTCTGAGCCTGAATGTGCTGAGGAGGGCAGCTGTGTGAGGAAAGGACAGCAGCGATGGGAGCTCAGTTACACACAGGGGCTTGACCAAATAAGTAAATACATTAAAGAGCTATGGATGAAAAAGGAGTTAGATCGATGGAAGGAGAGAAAACTAGAATGAACGCTGAAGTATTGGAAAGAAATGGGAGGTACAATACAAACTTATAGTTTCAATATATATAGATACAGAAATAAGTATAGATGTAAATAAGCACATCTCTCTCCTAGCTCTGTCCACTGAAAGGACCCAGGGGTGGATACACCCCAATAGCAATGAGCTCATATCCTGACTTCTAATATCCTCCACTAAAAGGAAATGAGGCTTTTTAGAGAAACGGCTGATACCAGGACTGGGGCAGAGAAAGTACACGAACCTAGAACATCCTTCTATGTCAGAATTAAGGAAGAACCCAAAGCACATAGGAGGCATGTCAAAAGGAAACAGAAGCCTGTGTCGAAGGGGCTCCCACTGACCAATATGGGACGATGTGAGCGTCAAACCAAAGAGAATGATGGATTACAACTCACTGGCTTGCTAGGAAATCATGAATCACACTGATATAAATAAATGAATTGAGAGTTTGATGGGGAACAGAATATTTACATGTATAAATACATAATATTTACATGTGTAAATGTACATCACAAAATACACATTAATTACATTTCCAGTAGAGAAGCCTGACAGACACCACCTTAAACAAGTGATCAAACTGAACTTAAATCAGTAATGGGACAAACTGAAATCATATGACACCTGACTAAATGCAATGAGAACACAGCGTCCTGAATCTAACCATGAGAAAACATCAGACAAACCCAAACGAAGGGACAGTCTACAAAATAACTGGCCTGTAATCTTCCAAGCTGTCAAGGTCATGAGAGTCCGGTAAAGGTTGAAAAACTGTTACAAACTGAAGGAGACCAAAGAAAAAACTAGGTATGAGGTGTGGCTCTGAACTGGATCTTTCTGCTATAAAAGGAGGGCATCAGTTGGGACTTCCCTGGCAGTCCAGTGGTTAAGACTCTGTGCTTGTACTGTGGGGGGCATGGGTTCAATCCCTGGTTGGGGAACTAAGATCCTGCATGCCACAAGGCACAGCCAAAAAAATTAAAAATAAGTAAAATAAAGGAGGGCATCAGTTGCACAGCTTGAATGAGGTCTGAAGATTGAACGGTGTTAACATATTGATGTTAATTTTCTGATTTTGATGGCTGCATTGTGGTTATGTTGGAGAATGTCCTTGTTTGTAGAAAATACACAAAGTATTGGGAGATGGTGAAGCATCATGTCAGCAAATACTCTCAAACAACTTAGGCACACTTTTTTTTTTTTTCAAAGAAGATGTTGGGGGTAGGAGTTTATTAATTAATTAATTAATTATTTGGCTGTGCTGGGTCTTCGTTTCTGCGCAAGGGCTTTCTCTAGTTGTAGCAAGCGGGCGCCACTCTTCATCGCGGTGCGCGGGCCTCTCACTATCGTGGCCTCTCCTGTTGCGGAGCACAGGCTCCAGATGCGCAGGCTCAGTAGTTGTGGCTCACGGGCCTAGTTGTGCCGCGACATGTTAGATCTTCCCAGACCAGGGCTCGAACCCGAGTCCCCTGCATTAGCAGGCAGATTCTCAACCACTAAGACACCAGGGAAGCCCCAAGGCACACTTTTAATACTGTTTCATAATACAAGTTTTTATAAAACAAAATTATTAACTGAAGGTGAAATTCCAAACTAAAGTCATAAGAAGCCTGGCTTTTTCTACAATCGTCTCTACCATTACTTTCCTAGTTTGTCAGGTCTGTTTCATTTTGAAATTGAAGGAACTTAACTGCTTATTAAAATATGAAAATCATATCAATAAAACACTGCTTGCTACACAAAAGAAATATACCTGTATATCAATATGGATCTTATATTCCTAAAGTTCTAAAGCCTATGAATTTTCACTCCCAGCTGTAAACATTATCCTTTGTGTAATGTCATCAAAAGAGACTCTCTAAAGAATCAAAACAGAGTAAGTGATACTTCAAAGGTTTACTGGAAACTTCTAAAACAAATCTTAAAAGTCCTGAAATATTCACTAAAATATAAAGTTCTTGTAAACAGTTTCTAAACACTCTGAGTGTTAGTCCAGAGCCGTTCCTTGCCGTGAAATTCCCTCTGGCCTGGCAGAACCTCATCTAGTGAATCCTTCACTTCTGTGTCTGTTTCACTGTCATGGGCGCCTCAGTGGCTGGACTGCACCTTAGTCATCTTTGCACCCTCTGGACTTCTTACTATCTACATCCAGATCTGTCCACAATAAGTCTTTTCACATGGTTAGACAGTGGTGCCCTGAACACATAAGACAGTGGAAAAACAGGTGAAACCAAATAAGGTTTGTAGGTTAGGGAACAGTACTGTATGAACTTTAATTTCTCACTTTTGATAAATTAGCCATAGTTATACAAGATATTAACATTAGGGGAAGAAAGGTGAAAGATACATGGAAACTGTCATTTTTACAACTCTTCTGTAAACCTAAAATTATTTCTAGATAAAAAGCTTAAAAACAACAATGACAAAAAGATGACAGTCCACAGCCAGGAGGGATTTTATTCAGCGCTGACCAGATAATATCTACTTACTCTCTGTCTTTTCTTTCTTGAAGTACTTCATCCCAGCCAGTAAAACTCCTCCAATAGCAAATGTGATGGCTAAGGACTTCCAGGAAACAGGCTACTGGGGCAGAGATTTCAAAAATAAAAATACTAAAAAGATGAAAACATTTAATCACACTAAACTTATTACAGTATTTTTGAAGCTACCTACACACAGGCCTCGATCTTGTTAAACGGACAGCATGTTTCACGTTACTTTGGGATGAGAAAATACTGAAAGTTTCTGGGGATGCAGTTGCATCTGGGCTCCTAACACAATTACAAAGGCACTTCTTTCCAAGGGAAGGTTCCCTAAGTCGATTTCTTTTCATGTGGAAAAAAAGACCCAAGGCTCAAGCACCATGATTGTTACCACGTGTGACCCAGATCCCAACTGCTGATTTAAAAACCAGTTAATCACCTGCTTGTGCTGATATTGAGAATACATAGAAATAAACCAAATAAATTTAGAAGGTTAACCTAACTCTGGCTTCCAAAAGTAACAAAGCCAAAGTAGAAGACAGCTAAAAGTGGAACGTCTTGAAAACTGCATCATTATTTCTTTGTACTTTTTCCAAGTCCCAAGATAAAATAACTCATTAACCTTCCCCCAGCTCCGAAGACCACTTCTCTTGCCTATCACTAGAGCCTAATGGCTCTTAAGTTCTTTTGGGGTCAGAACTAGAACCCGGGAGAAACCAAAGAAAAAAGGCATATCCAGCACGCCACTACGACCCACATGTGCTCAATTTCAGCATATACACACCAGACCTCCGAAGGGAGAGCCAAGTGATAAATAATAAAAATGCTCTGACGCGCTTCAATCTTGGGAAACTTAAGGTTGAGACCCAGCCCCCACGCTTAAAACACCTGAAACTTATTTTCTTGGCGCAAAAGCTAACTAAAATCCAAGCCCGGGTATCTAACCACGTGGAGAGGGTGTGGGTTCTGAGGTTCTCTTTACCGCTGAGGGTCCGTGCAAACCGGAGGAAAATGCGGGATGAGATTCTGTGACCCAGGGAGGTCAACCGGCGGAGTGGAGGACAACTTGAGGCCGAGTGGTTTCTGAGGTTATGACCAAGTGGGATAGGAAGGGCGCGCAGGGTTGACTGGCGAGCAAAGGCAGGGCTCCAGGTGTGCACTCACCCGGGGCTGCGAGGGGCGCGTGGGGTCTCCGCCGCCCTTCGGCTCCGGTCCTGACGACCCGGGCGAGGGCTGCCTCGCCGTGCTGAGGAGCCGGCACCGCAGGCAGCTGCCAACGAGCCCCGAGGCCCGCCACGCCTCCTCTGGCGGCGCGCGGAGCCGCCCCAGCATGACCTTCGCGGTCCCCTCCCCGGGGCCCCAAACCCCGAGGCCGCGAGGCAAGAGAAACCAAAGTTTGCTACTCGGAAGCCGCATTATCCGGCCGGGCGCGCGCAACAAGCCCGCCATGAGCTCGAGAGACCGCGCCTCCTTTGCCCCGCCCCTCGACTTCCGGCACCGTTTCCGCTTCCTCCGAAAGTGAGGGAGAGCCGCTCTTTCCTCTGCGCTCGATGGTGACGCGGTCGGCTAGCCGGTAGTTTGGGAGCCCTTCGCTGCGGAGTCGGCGCGCGGTAGGTGGTTCCTCGCGGCTGGAGGCGGGGCGGGGTGGGCCGGGCTGGGCTAGGCCTACGCGGGCGGGCGGCAGGGCCCTCGGGAGCTGGCAGGGCCTGGAGGAGCGGGCCGCACCGGGGATCGGGCTGCGTGGCGGGAGCTGGGCCGGGAGGCCTGAGTGGAGCTCAGGGGCCCGGGGCTTCGGCGACCGCAGCCTCTCCTCCCCCACCGGGTGCCCCCAGCCTCGGAAAAGAGAAAACGGCGTCCGGAGACGGCCGGGACCGGGCAGCCCCCGTCCTCAGCCTGGAGGCCGGTCCTTGACCGCTTTACACCCCTAACGTAGAAGCGGACCCATTGCGCTTGAAATAATGTGCGACTTTTTTTTTTTTTTTTTTTTTACTGTACGCGGGCCTCTAACTGTTGTGGTCTCTCCCGTTGCGGAGCACAGGCTCCGGACGCGCAGGCTCAGCGGCCATGGCTCAGGGGCCCAGCCGCTCCGCGGCATGTGGGATCTTCCCCGACCAGGGCACGAACCCGTGTCCCCTGCATCGGCAGGCGGACTCTCAACCACTGCGCCACCAGGGAAGCCCTGTGCGACTTTTTAAACACATTTGCTGATTAGGATATTTGAGCGGTTAGGGTGACAAGGACTAGTCAAGTATGACTGAACTGCTTGGGATTTATATTCGCAGGGTATAAGGAACCTGAATAGAAATACCGGCACTGTACGGAGTGGTGTCTCTCCTGCGTCATGTCCCAGCCCATGACTTGGGCTCCCTGGGCCCTAGGATTTCTACAAGCCTGTATTTACATAAGCCCCCTGTTAACGAGGCGGAGAGCGTTCGTAGGTTGACTTTTCATTCCTTGCGAAAGTTTAACTCGCGTTCATTCTGTCTTGCCTTTGTTTTTGTCTCAGCATCTGCAGTCTTAATCTCTCTCCTCCCCGCCTCCGTGCAGATGTGCAAAATACAAAAAAAGGAGGAAAAAAAAAAAGCCTTCTAACGTTCTTAACTTTGGATCCCACTCCCGCGGGGCCTTTTTCAGGGCGTCCGCTGAGCAGAAGCATCCGATGCCTGGTGATGGTGGCCCCGGGGCGGGGTAATTTTTTATGAACTGGCATCATCAGCCAGTGTTCTCCTCTGCTCGCCCACCAGGAGGTTTGTAGTAGTCTGTAATTACCTGTGTTTCTTGATTCCTGAATTGAGCTGGACTTCTCTGGAATATCGGCTCAAAGTAAATGTTCAGCACTTCAAATCATTTTTAATCAAACTGATTTTTCTGTCTTGAACTTGCCCATGCTTCAGATCTTCTCCCCCGCTCCCACCTTATTTCTCTGTGTTTGTTTCTCCAGGGAGAAGGTAGTCCTCAAATTGACAAAAAGACACAAAAGTACCCTGCTTATTCAGGCAGTGCGTGTGTAAAATTATTGTTCACCTCTTTGCTCAGTTGTAGGTTAATTGATCAGACAGCCGTCAGCTACATTAAAATTGAACTCAAGATTTTTTTTCAGCTGGTCTGTTAATTTTTATTTTCCAGAGTGATTCTTTTAATAGCTGGACCCTTTATTTGTTTACCAAAGCATTTTTATACAACTTCTTCATATTAAATTTATAATGCTAAATAAAATACTAGCTTCTAAAACAGTTCCTGGCTGAAAGTAGGTGTTTTATAGCTGTACATAGGATGAATTGCTAACACCTCTGAGCCTGACTTCATGCACCTGTAAAACTTTAGTGTTAAAAGATACCTAAAACACTGTCTAGTGTAAACCTGTCACTTGTGAGAGGAAAATCAGAATGGTGTTGGTATTGCTAAGAGAGCTCACGAAAATGGAGTCGGGAGGCCCTTGAGGATGTGTGACTTAGGCATGTCTCAGCCTGGATGGAATCTGACCTTTGACCATTTATTGTCCTAATGAAGTCATCCAGAACATGTGCTGGAAACTCACGATACCTAGCGGACCCCTAGCCTGGAATAATTCGTGATTCCTTAAAGACAAATATTTCTTGACTTGTGTCAGAGTCAATCGCAGTTCTCAACAGGCAGCTAACTCTGTGGCTTTTCGTATTTATGAGCCCCTGACTCTTTCTCTTCCCCAGAACACTCTCAGTTTTGCCTGAATCTGTCTCCCCCAAATTGCAGTTCTTAAGACCCCAAATAAATTCATTTCTTACTTGTAGCCTCCTGCATTGTGTTTCGTTTGACACACTTTTATTACTCCTCTTAAACCACCAAGATCACAAACGAGTTTTTTTTCTTTTTTTCCCCAATTTAGATACTTTCCTTGAACGAGACAGGATGTAGATATTATCATCTGGTATTTGTTCTATCAACAGTGACAAGGCTGATCAAATTTTGTGCTTGACATAACCTTAGGCTGTTTGACTAGGACAGCTAGGCCTAACTTCCCGGCCCTGTAGTTCACTTGCTTCATCTCAGGTGCAGATCTCCGCCCTGCGTGTCTAGCCACAAACATTTCCTGCCTCACCTTGCCTGTTATTGCTGTATCTAGCACAGTGAGTTTCAAGGCTATCCCCCCCAAATTTTTCCACAGCTACCTAGCCCACGTGGGTCTATGTATAAAAACTTGGCTCACGGGCTTCCCTGGTGGCGCAGTGGTTGAGGGTCCGTCTGCTGATGCAGGGGACGCGGGTTCGTGCCCTGGTCCGGGAAGATCCCACATGCTGTGGAGCGGCTGGGCCCGTGAGCCGTGGCCGCTGAACCTGCGCGTCCGGAGCCTGTGCTCCGCAATGGGAGAGGCCACGACCGTGAGAGGTCCACGTACCGCAGAAAAAAAAAAAAAAAAACTTGGCTCACGCATCCCTTCCCTGAGATGCTTCTGGCTTAGGCTTTGAGCATCTCTTTATGGCAGTAGTTCCCCTTAAGTGTCTCTCCTTAGTAAAGTCTAGGCTTGTCACATTTTTTTCCTTTGACAGTAGTTTGAAGGGCTGTCTTTCTTCACATCCTCACCATAGATTCTTGAGGGCTTTCTACAAGGACCTTCAGCATTCTGCCAGTCTTAATTATCATAGAAGTTTTTTATATCATCTTGTAGCAAGTTTTCAGCAAGTAAGCATCCCTGGGCATTTCCTTCTATTCTTGAAAATCATTGGTGCCGAAGGTGGTTTTCGCAGAATGCTGACTGCTTATCCTGCACCATGAATTTTTGTAGGACCTTTTTTGAGGAAATCTTGTTAAGTTTTCTGCATTATTCTGGTCTATAAAAAGTTGGGGTAGTTTCATTTATCTTGAGGTTCACTAGGCAGATATATAATTAAAAAATAATTTTCTTGGGCTTCCCCGGTGGCGCAGTGGTTGGGAGTCCACCTGCCGATGCAGGGGACGCGGGTTCGTGCCCTGGTCCGGGAAGATCCCACATGCCGCGGAGTGGCTGGGCCTGTGAGCCATGGCCGCTGAGCCTGCGTGTCCGGAGCCTGTGCTCCGCAACGGGAGAGTCCACAACAGTGAGAGGCCCATGTACCGCAACAAATAATAATAATAATAATAATTTTCTTAACACGTATAGAGTGCTTTATGATTTACAAAGTAGACCACTGTGCATTAGAACTCAGTTGAATCTCACAAGTGATGAGGGTTATTTTGCTCTAAGAAACTGGAACTGCAATCAGTTCTAGGTTTTCAGCTTCACAGCTTCCAGCAGTTCATCATAATACCCCTTAACTAAAACTTAGATAACTTAGCATATGTAAATGGTGCAGGCAAAACTTCCAGAACCAAGTTCACTAGAAACTTGCTATTTTGCTGTCTTTTCAAAAGCAAATTATTTTCTTAGATCTTCTAATTCTTCCAGACTTCATTTTTCCCTAAACTTTAGAATGCTTTTAAAAACTTTATATTATAGACATTTAAAAACATGCATAAAAGTAGAGAGTATAAACCTCATGTACCCATTTTAGCTTTAACAATTATTCTCTACTCATCTACTTGTTTGTGTGTATTTGGTGAAGGATGGGGAGTATTTTGAAAAAGTTCTATGGCACTGGAATGCTTGTTAATTCTAAGTCTCCCCACTGGAGGTGTCTTTGAGTTGTTGATCTCTCTGTCCACCAGGATCAGTCTTTCTGAGCTCCCTGGCATCTCCCTGAACCATAAAACAAAAGACTCTAAATGAGCCAGAAGAGTCAATTCCCGGCCCACTTGGTTCTTTTTTGCCCTGACTCACTCACTGTTGATTCCAGTTGTCTTTCCGTGAATGGGGTCTTGTCCTCCCTTATCGCTTATCTTTTAACAGATCACGGTATAAATTTAAGTTTCTGTTTTACAAAATAATTTCTGTGTTTAATAAAATGCATATTTTTTTCTATCCTTAGCCTTATCTTTGAAAGCTATATGTAATGAGCATTTTGAATCTCTTTTCTACCCTAGAACACATTACTGCTTTGAAGTATGTGGCCCTTGCTGGTTCTCTTCACATTACTTAACTTTCTTTAAAAAGCTGGCAAATCTTCAGATACCCTGGAGTTTCCCTAAACTAAACTGTGTTCCAGTGGAAGGTGCATCTGATAGGGCTTTTGGTATCGCATGACAGAAACCTTAAAGCCAGTTCACTTTGGCTTTACTCAGAGGAGATTTTGTTGGCTGATGGAACTAAATGACCAAGAGTGGTTCCAGCAGGGACAGGTGGGTCCACGTGTTCAACTAGTGTTTCCAGGACTTGACTTCCTTCCATCGGTCACATTGCTTCCTTCTAGGTTGGGTTTCTTCTCAGTTAACTTTTCCCTAGCAGCTCCAGTCTTAGTTATCAGTTTTAGCAGAAGTGGTTCCAGTAGTTTTGCTAGTAGTTCCAGTGAAAGTCCCAGGGCTGATGCTTATTGACCCCACTGACCAGAGGGAAACTGGGCTTTTAGAGGCTAGGCCTGGGTCCTGGGTCTGCCCCTCTCCAGCCGGGAGGTTGAGGTTAAACCACACAGACAGAGTGAGAGTGGGTAGGTGCCCAGACAGACATTGGGATGCTGTGACCAGAACAGGAAATGAATGCTGGGTCGGCAGTGACAGGTGTCTACTGGACAAGATCAAATTAATTGGGACAAAATACCCTCTAGGAGATGTACAGTACATATTGTTACCCTAAAGGCGCTGAGTTTAAAGGTAAAAACAAACAAGCTTGTTTAGCAGGGGATAAAAGCATTCCCAGAAACCATTTTCTCTTAAACTCTGGTGATAACTTTCCAATGATAACACTTGCTAAATTATCTTCTGGTTTGATTCTCTTATTAATCTATACTTGGAATCCCAAATATTTGAAGCCTTAAAAGACTAGGGGTTTTCAGCTTAAATGAGTTTTGTATTTATTTTAATTGCATCTCACCTTTCAAATCAGATTATCTCATCTATACTATCCCTCGTACATATTAACTGAGTTGGTATTTAGTGGGGTTTTCAGATGGGACTGCAGGAAGAAATGAACAACAACAACAAAAAAGTATAAGAACACCAAGGAATTTTTCAGGGTTTCCATCACTTTTTCTGGTTCTGTTTTACCTGTTTTGGGGCTCATTCTACCCAAGCAGATTAAGGAAGGAATTTAGCTCATAATTGGGTAGATCACATAGAAAGTGTGTCATTGTTGACAAACAGTTTAGACCAAAAAGAGACCCTTAATTCTCAAAAGTGTCAAATAGAAATCTGGCCCTTGTTGCTGATTGTGGAGTTGTCACCTCCACCTCATAGGAACACTCTGACAGGATTTCACATGTCTGTAGATTGTTAAAAAGAACTCAGTAGGAATATTCAGCAAATGACTGGAGACCAGGAGTCTGAAAGTAATTTTAGAAACTACAAGTGAATTTTTAGAAACAACTAGGTTTTAATAACCTAGACACCACAACACAATTTATTACTGTAGTTTTTATAACAAGAATAGTTGATAATTTAGGGTCCTAGCCTTTTATTTTAATCCTTAGTGTTCTTGGCACTTTTAAGAGATTACAAATGATTATAAATTTAGATTGTAAACAATCTAATAAAGTCATAGCTTTTTAAAGTCTAAATCCCTAGCACTTGTGGTCCGCTGAGGAAGAGATCATGTATGAGAAAAAAAGAATACATATTTCCTGTTTTGTTTAGAGAGAAGGGGAATGTGTTATTCAGGTTTTAAAAAGCTGGTCCAAATTTGAATCCAACTTTTGAAGAACCAGGCATCACTACTCACAGAAGTGAAAACAGTCATATCAATGTCATAGTTTTTGTGCCGGATTTTTTTGTTTAAATTAATCCTCTCATCTTTTTTTCCTCTCTCTGTTATTGCATATATAAAATATGAGAAAATTATTTGAGGTGACCTACCCATCAACAAAGAGAAAAGATCTAGCCTAACGTAATATACTCCTAGTGGGAACTAATGTATAAAGTACAATGAATGAGTGTAATATACAACTCCCCCCACCGAAAAAAAATCTTGAGCTTTTGATAGAATTATTTTGGTGTTTGTGGAAGAAGGGGTGTGTGTGTGTGTGTGTTTGTTTAAAACTAGTGTATATTTATTAAAAATTACAAATTATACCAGATTTGAATTTGACTTTACTAGAACTAGAATGCCTGTTCACGAATAGGATAATACCCTTTTGTAACTTGCTGTTCTTCTGCAGAATAGAGGTTATCATCTATTTTACAGATGAGAAAACTGAAGCATTTTGAGGACTTGGTAATTTGGACCTAAGACCATCAGACTCTAAAGCCCTTGCACTTTTCTCTGTACCAAGCTACCTAGTGGATTGACTATTAAGTTTAATATTCATTTTACCATTTTCTTCAGTCCAGTTAGAAAATTAGATGTTTATAACTTTATCTTTCTCACTTTCCTTGCTTAATTTAGAAAACTATTTGGAGATTATGGATGCTAAGCCCGAACCTGGACCCCTCAGTGAGAGTTCAGAACTTCTTTTCTCCTTTGGAGTTATAGCAGATATTCAGTATGCTGATTTGGAAGATGGCTATAATTTCCAAGGAAGCAGACGGAGATACTACAGACACAGTCTTCTTCACTTACAGGGTGCTATCGAACACTGGAATAAAGAAAGCAGCCCACCCAGTTGTGTACTTCAGCTTGGAGACATCATCGATGGATATAATGCACAGTATCAAGCATCAGAAAAGTCACTAGAACTCATCATGAACACATTCCAAAGGCTGAAAGTCCCAGTTCATCACACGTGGGGAAATCATGAATTCTATAACTTCAGCAGAGACTATTTAACAAACTCCAAACTTAACACAAAGTTTCTGGAGGACCAGATTGCCCATCATCCTGAGACTGTGCCTTCAGAGAATTATTATGCTTATCACTTTGTACCGTTCCCTAAATTCCGGTTCATTTTACTCGATGCTTATGACATGAGTGTCTTGGGCGTGGATCCGTCTTCTCCAAAATACCAGCAGTGTCTGAAGATACTGAGGGAGCACAACCCAAATGCGGAATTGAATAGTCCTCAAGGTGAATTATTCCTTTGAGCTGAGAATCTAATACATTGTCTTTAAATTCTTCAGCTACCTTTTATTCAGCAGGAAGATGGACGATTAAGGTAAAAGTATATTGTCCTGTTGTTCAGGGTCAGGATTTCTCACACGCCTCATGGCACTTGGATTGGTGGCATTTGGTTCAAGATTCATTTATTTAACACATAACTGAGTGCCTGATGTTCTGGCCGGGTACTTTTTCTAGGGCAGCTATTCAGAGGCGTAGGCAATACTGACAGTCCCACTTTTTTAGGGATGGAGTAGAGGAAACAAGAGGAAAGTGGACGGGACAGATAATAAATGCAACAGAAATAAGTGATCAGTGCCACCAAGAAAATAAAGTACAATATTATAGAAAACGACTAGGGGTACCATTTTAGTCAGGTGGCCAGAAATAGCCTCTCTAAGGAGAAAAGCATTTCAGCTAAGTGATGTGAAGGAGTCAGCCTCGGGAAGAGCCGGTGGGGCAGAGCACTCAAGACAAAAACCAGTGCATAGGCGCAAAGCAGTGTAAGGCACTGTTACTGAAGAGCACAGAAGGGCCCATGGGGTGCAAGGTGATTTTACAGTGGCTCAGTGGACACAGAAAACAGTCTGTTGTATATTCAGTGTAACGGGAAGCTGGGGAAGTAAGCAGAGGAGAATTGAGATTAGGAGTAAGATACAGCGTGATTTACACTGCTCTAAATTGTTAGCTAAGTTTGAATGCCCAAATGAGGGAAAATCGGCATTTGATGGGTCTAAATTACTAAATTTGTTTCAGGACTTGCTGAGCCCCAGTTTGTCCAGTTTAATGGAGGATTCAGCCAAGAACAGCTGAACTGGCTGAATGAAGTTCTTACATTCTCTGACAGAAACCAAGAAAAGGTGGTGATTGTGAGTAAGTATTTAAATGATTTGATTACACTGGCATTTTAGAGAATAGGTCTAGTTAGGTTTTAAAACATACTAACAATATTTAATATTGTGATATTTTTATAAAATGAAAGCTTAGTTTAAAATTTTTTATTGAGAAACAATCTGAATGTAAAGTTACATTTAAGCTTGAGTCAGGAAAGAATTGTAAAATAAAACATCTTGCCATATATTAGAGCCTGTGAGTTGGCCCTTTAAGTTTAAAAGTAGTATTTCCCCAAATGGGTTCAATTGGTGTAGTAATACATATAAGTGAAAAACTCCATCCAGGCCCCAGACCAAATAAATCCCAGTCTCAGGAGACCTACCTGTGAGTGCAGTGACCTCTGCTGACAAGGTGAAAGCAAAGCTGGTGTCTCGGGACGAGTGTGAGAGGCTCATCTGGCAGGTCTGTAACTGTGTCCACCATATGATTGCAAAGAAATAAAATGTGTTGTTTTCGTTTAGAATTATTTTCCACAGACATACTGCCATTAGAGGTTATAGGAACCTGGAGGTGCTTAAAATAGACGTGTGTGTATGTGAGCGTGTGTGCGTGCGTGCACGCACACACACACGAAGAACTGAATCTGGATTTGCAGTATGCCTGGTGTACTTGGTTTGGGGGCTGGGATTAGTTCTCTCGGTTAAAATCGATGTGGCCTGATGGATGAGAAGATACAGGGACGGCATGCCATTCTGGCTCTTGTTTCTTTGACCTGTGTGACTCTGGACAGATGTTGAATGTGCAAACTGCAGGTTCTCAGGATGGTATCAAATGGATTTATGAACATGAAATCCTTTTGAAAATGACAGGCTCTTCAGATAGTTGGTAATATAAAATTATATTTCAGGGAATTCCTTGGCCGTCCGGTGATTAGGACTTGGCGCTTTCACTGCCGAGGCCCGGGTTCGATCCCTGGTGGGAGAAGTAAGATCCGGCAAGCCACTCGGTGTGGCCAAAAGAAAACCATTATATTTCTACTAATCAGTTTTTACTTATTTATCTTTCACTGATGTGGTAAAGATATGAGATGGAGTGGGGGTATTTCTAGAATATCAAATGTCATTCAAGGCTTAGAAAATTATAAGGTGCCCTCAGGGGTTATAGGCATGATGTGACACTGTTTGGCTCTGTAATAAGTGGTTTCCAAAATGGGATACTTCTTGTGTCTGCTTTTTAGTTTTCACTGCCATAATGTACCTGTTATTGTAGAGAATACTGGAGCTAAAAGGGACCTCGAGATCATATAGTCAAACCTTTTAATTTTAAAGATAAGGAAACTGAACCCAAAGAGATTAAACTACGTAGGTCAAGTCATAGAGCTCCTGAGACTGGAGACCCCTTTCGTCGTCGTCTCCCTCCGTACCGTATTCTTCCCGTTTCTTTGCACTTCTGTCAGTGCACCTGTCTGCGTTAGCGTCTCGTACGTTTCTTCCATTTTGCTCTAAGCTCAGACACTGGATGAACAACTGAGTGCCTCGGGTTTTCTTTAGCAAAGTTTAAAATGGCTAATAGACATTTTCTTTTGTTTCTGTTTGCTTCTTCACTTTCATTTTGGCTTCTCGGAAGTATTTGGCCTACTCAAGTTTTGGCCATGCAGTTGGAAGGATAGAATTGCTATTAGCTGAGATATGGAACACTGCAGTAGGAGGGGTTTTGAGTGAAGAGTTCAGGAGTTCAGGTTTGAAAATATGAAGTTGCAGATGCCTATTAGACATCAGGAGAGATGATGAGTAAGCAGTAGGGACACATGAGTCGGAAATTCAGAATAGAAGTTTGGGTCAGATATATAAACGTGGAAGTTGAAAGAATACAGATAGTATTTAAAACTGTAAATTACTAAGAGATCACCAAGCCATTAGGTATAGACGGAGTAGTGAAGCCTGAGGACCAAGCCTTCGGGCACTCCTGACAGGACACTAGGGAAGTGAGAAAGCAGCAGAGTGAGGATCAGAAGCTGTTGAGGTTGGGAGAAAACTGGGGGGACAGCGGTGTTCTGGAAGCCAAGCATTTCAAAGAGGAGGGAGCGACTAATTGTGTCCGATGCGTCCAGCATGGCATCTGGGTCTACAGTCACAC
The DNA here is from genome assembly GCF_003676395.1 of Aethalodelphis obliquidens. Classification (NCBI taxonomy): domain Eukaryota; kingdom Metazoa; phylum Chordata; class Mammalia; order Artiodactyla; family Delphinidae; genus Aethalodelphis; species Aethalodelphis obliquidens. Next base: position 13,027,235 of record NW_020837982.1, read on the forward strand.
AGCCTCCTGGGACTCTCAGCCCTTATCACAGCTTGAAGAGTGGTTGTGTGTGTGTGTGTGTGTGTGTGTGTGCGCGCGCGCACGCGCTCTGTTACCTTCCCTTTTTTTACTTTTATAATAAACTAATAGATATTAAGCAGAATAAAATTTTCAGAATAAAATTTCAGAATAAAAATAAACAGTAATAGAGAAAAAAGGAAAATGATTTAATGGGAAGAATCAAAGGCCAGTGAGCTGTTGTACCTGTACGTTGGAGTGAAACCGTGGCCTGATGTTGATGTGGCCTCGTAGGTGCCTTGAGATCAATTTGAAATTCTCTTGGCTGTATCTCCGGTGGAAGCTAGTATGAATGTTCCCTTCTTTAACTTAGTTTTCTCATCTGTAAAATGGCTATGGCCACCTTGATCTCATGGAGGTATTTCAAGTAGCATAAGTCAGTTCTTTATAAAACATTGAGTGTTTATATAAATGACATATATATATAAAATCCATTGGCCCATCCCTAAACTGTTCTTTTACTTGGGAGTAGCTCTTTCTGTGTGTGTAACACTCATACTCTTAGGGAAGTCAGTGAGACTGGATTCCAGTGCAGCATCTGCCTGATCTCTGGCTGCCTTTACGGACCGCCCCGCCCGGGATGCCCTCAGTCTCCCGTGGTGGTGCTTGTGCATCTTGAGACTTTGTAGGCCATAGATCTCAGGCTTTCTGCGTATACAGCAGCCTCTCTCCCCTTGGATGCGAACTGTCTCGCCCTTCTTTATGCTCCAGAAACGTGGCTCTAGATTATCTAGTTTTTCATGTATGTGGATTCTCTCTGGTCTCGGTCCATATGAGTAGCAATACACATTTTCTTTATCCTGAGTACTAGTTTTTAGCCTTTTTTTGGTGAAAGAGGTATTTCTTAATTGGCTCATAACTCTTCTTCTCTTTAACTAACAGGCCATCTTCCCATTTATCCCGAGGCCTCTGACAGTGTGTGCCTGGCCTGGAATTACAGAGACGCCCTGGCAGTCATTTGGTCTCACAAGTGTGTGGTGTGTTTCTTCGCCGGTCACACTCACGATGGTGGCTACTCTGAGGATCCTTTTGGTGTGCACCACGTCAACATAGAAGGGGTTATTGAAACGGCTCCAGACAGCCAGGCCTTTGGCACAGTTCATGTCTATCCTGACAAAATGGTGCTGAAAGGGAGGGGCAGAGTTCCAGACAGAATTATGAATTACAAGAAGGAAAAAGCTCTCCATTTTTAGTGTGATTTTATTTGTTTACTTTTATAGAAAGAGACTGACTTGGCTTTGTGGGTTTGTTCCGCCTTCCTCTCCCCACATCCTGAGTCTCATTGTTTAGTATTCTGTTTGCATAACAAATGGCCATAACTGACTTCAGTGTGTGTTAGCTCGTAAGATATTCTGAAATGTCATTTTTGGATAATATATCCCGTGTTGAAAACTGGAAAGGAAATGAATGAAAGTAGCATGAATAAACCAGGGAGGAGACTGAGGTGGGGGGATACAGTCCTCCAAACAGATTCTATTTAGCCTTACCTGAGGTTTTTTTACTTTTTACAAGGAGAATGTATTCATTCACTGTATTAGCTATGTAAGTTAAAATTCATAATAAAAAAGAAATAAAATAAGCTCAGGTAAACTTTTTCCGTTTACCCAGTTGTGTGAATGAGCTTTAGACATTTTATGCTCAGAGTACCCATCATATTTGTACTTTTATAGGTTTATACTCCTGTTTCGTAAGCCAAAAGCATCACTAGTTACTTCACAGGTGAACGAATAGCACCCCCATTCACACAGGTGAATGTGTGGTCTCCCTTGTGAACCTCTTGTGAGTTCAGCCAAATCAGGACCGAGTGCCAGTGCAGCTGTGTGCCTGCCAGCATGTCTGTTTGGGCCCCCAGCTGGTGCTATAGGAGACTATCGTAGGTAGATGAATTTACCCTTGACTCCCTTTATAGACAAACGGGGCATGTTTAACTGAGCTGTCATATATTCTAAGACTTATTTGCAGAAACACTTACTCAGTGGCAAATGGGGACTGTTCAAGTGTAGAAAAAGTTTGATTCAGGGCCTGAAAAACAGGAAGACAAAAAACCAGTACTAGTCAACGTAAGTGTGTCTGCTGAGTACCGAAGCATTGTGGGGCTGCAGAGGCGTATCAGTTTCCGCTGGCTGCTGTAACAAATTACCACAAACTTGGTGGCTTAAACAACATATATTTGTTCTCTTACAATTCTGGAGGTCATAAGTCTGAAATTGTCTTCACTGGGCTGAGATCAAGGTGTTATCAGGGCCATGCTCTCTCGGAGGCAGAATCGGTTTCCTTGCCTTTTCCAGCTTCTAGAGCTGCATCTCTTGCATGTCTTGGCTTATGGCCCCTTCCTCCATCTGCAAAGCTAGCAATGCAGCTTTTTCCAGTCTCTTGCTGCTTTGTTGTCACAATGCCTTTCTCCCCTTCTGTCTGTAGTCAAATATCCCTGTGCCTCCCTCTTATATTGTAATTACATTGAGGGCCCACCCAGATAATCCAGGATAATCTTCCCACCTCAAGATCCTTAATCACATCTGGGAAGTCTATTTTGTGATGTAAGGTAACATTCAATGGTTCTGGGGATTAGGACCTGGATACCTTTGAGGGTCATTATTCAGCCACTGACGTGACTATAATGCGCTCCCTGCCTTCACTGACTTTCCACAAGTGAGAGAGAGAAACAACCCTGCATACAAATGTATGAAGAAAGGACAGTGGCAACATGGAGGAGGGATTTAATTTTGTTTGAAGGGAATAGGGATGACTTGAAGAAGGAAGAAAAATGGTTTAAATAGATGTGCAGGTGCATTTCATGTAGACAGAACAGCGTAGCGTCATAGGATATGCTGAGTTCAGGAACTGCAAGTAATGCTATGAGGATTCACCAAACAGCGCTGGGGGATGGCAGGCGGTAAAGTGGGAAAGGACAAGCTAGGGCTTGTCCTGAGTGACGAGCCAGAGTTAGAACTAAACTTGTCAGGCAGTGAGGAACCCTCCGGTGTCTGAGCTGGGGAATGTGTGAGGAAATTTGTGTCAATTCCAGGCAGTGGATAATGAGAGGCTGATATAGGAGAATGACAGTGGGGAGAAAAAAGATTGTGAGGGTGGGAGGACAGAGATTTTGACAAAGAACTATTAAACTTACTAATGATACTTAAATTCAATTGAAAAATAGAGTTGAAAAGCAATTTCAGTAATACTGTTCAAAAGGCAGTACTTTACCAAGTTACTGCCTTTTACGTGCTTCTGGAGATACGAAAGGAACTGTGTATATTCACAAAATTCATAGTGTTATATGGGAGATGCAAATATGATGAAAGTGTATTTTGGATATTACTTTAAAAAAAATTGAAACATTACAGTCTTTTAAGCACAGAATCAGGCATTACTTGGAGGATGGGTAGGTCCTATATAGAATTTGGAAATAAATCTGTTTCTTCATGTCTGACTAATAGTTATACTAACGGAGGTATAAAAACCATAAATATACCAGAAAACTGAAATCCTTTATTTGTATTTCACTGACCCTTAAAATAAATTTTACTTTAATTGCTTTAATATCAACTAGATTGTTTTTCCTTTACCCTCTAAATCTTGATAGAGAATTTCTGACTATCCAGTGGCCATTATGTAAAACAAAAAACATGCCTATCTCCTTTAACAAATATTTATAAAATACTTAATATCGTATTAAAGGCTATAAAAATAGGCAAACTACCAGACTCATTTTCACTCTACTAATACTTTTTGAGTCAAATATTTCCTAAATCTCATGAAACTGTCTCCACTATGGAGTTTGATGCTAGCATATGTAAAAGAGTTGCCATCCAGATGCTCTAAGACAGCACTGACCAACAGAAATATAATGTGAGCCACATAAGTAATTTGAAATATTTTAGCAGTCACATTTTAAAAAGTAAATAGAAATAAATAAAATTAATTTTAATTATGTATTTTATTTACCCCAATACATCTAACATATTATTTTAACATGTAATCAATATAAAAATATTCTACATTCTTTTTTATACTAAGTCTGTAAAATCTAGTGTATATTTTATACTTATAATCCATCCATTTGGACACTAAATTTTCATTGGAAATACTTGGTCCGTATTTAGATATAAAATTTGCAGCTGAAGAAGTAGATTCACATATCCAAGTTGTTCCAAACATACTTAAAACAAGTGTTCCAAACACATAAGTTTTCTCATAACTGAATTGATGTTTTTAAATAAAAATGAAAAAATTCAAACTTCTTCAGTGTACATTTCAAGCGCTCAATACAACATGCAGCTAGTGGCCACCAGACTGTACAGCTCTGAAATGGTCTTCTCTACAGGGCTACTTTTGACATTAAAAATATGTGTCTAGATTTTGGTCTTATTTTTCATTTAAAATGTAATTAATATTCTCTCTCTCCTTCTTTTTGGTCCCACATTCCTTTATTCTAGCTAACTTTCTTTCCAAGACATGCTTGTTCACTTGGTTCATCTGGAGTCCTCATTTAATTCACGGCACTGTACCAGTTCAGTATACTGAGGTTAGTTCAGGGGTACAGCCCTCTCCTGAACTCTTTCTATCATTATCCAAACACTGCTTCCCTCTATGTTATCAGGTGCAGCCCTTTGTCAGCTCTTTATATTTTGAATGCTCTCATATTATCTCGGTTATAAACCTTGCAACTATATAAATAAGTAGGAGGTCTGGTAGTAACCCTATTTTATAGATAAAGAATTATCCATGGGAGGTTTACACATTTGCCCAAGTCACATGGATAGTGACGTAGCTGAGTTAGAATTCATATTTCTGAACTTTTGTGTTTTGCCTTTTCCACTACACTGTGACACAACAGAATGTCAGACTCCTCTTACTAGTCCCTTCCAGTCCTGTGTTGTAGGCAGCCTAACTTAGGATTTTTAAAAAAAATCATCTCTAGTATTAACTCAAATTACCTGAAATAAATTCCTAGGAAACTGGCATGTTACAATCATGTTTACAAAAAATTGTAAACTCTCATTTTAAGAACAGGATTCTTCATTTAAATTACTGTCTTGCAGTGAGTTGGCCAGGAGGACCGCATCTCCTTGTTTATATATACATAGACCCATGAGATAAATGGGAAAAGAGCAACTATGATAGCAATAGCCAACTGAATTCTTCCACCAACTGGATTCCTATAAAGACACACAAAAATTATTATAAATAACAATCCAATAAAAATTATGAACTGCTTTGGTAACGAATATGAAGATTGATTTTACTAAAACACATCATTACATTTTTGTACGGTCTTTTTAATTTTTTAAATTGAAATATAATTCTTATATTTCATATAAGAATTATATAAGAAATATAATTCTGCATTTCAGTGACCTCAGTTGAAGGTCATTGATAAAGCAATGTTAAAATGGATCTTTACATAATGATTTTTGTGTCCTGTTTAAGAAAACTTTTCTTCCCCAAGGTCTTAAGGATACTAGATTATCTTCTCTAAAAGTTTTATTGTTTTGCTTTTTACATTAGATCTATAATCCACCTAGAATTGATTTTTATGAAAGTTTTAAGGTATAGGGGTTGTTTCACTTTTTTCCATATGGATATTCAATTGCTCCAGCACTATTTATTGAAAAGATTGCCTTCCTTTGCTACCCTGGAGTGCCACCATTGTCCTAAGTAAAGGCCATATACATACATACATACATACATATATATATATATATATATGGATCTGTTTCTAGATTCTATTGTTTCATTCATTTATTTTTCCAGTATGGGTTTATCTTATACTGCCATAGGATAATTATTTAGGTGTTCTTTATTTTAATATTGAGGTCTTTAATTTCTCCCATAATGTTTTATAGTTTTGTATGCAGAGATTTTGCACATCTCTGCTAGATTTATTCCTGGGGAGTTGATTTTTTGATGCTATAAATGATAACTTTTTGTTTTTATCCTTTTCTGTTACTTGCTGATAAAAATAGTTGATTTTAGTATATTGACCTAGTATCCAGCCATCATGCTAAACTCACTTATTTGAATAACTTTTTAGATGTTTAGAAATTTTCTACATATGTGATTTTGTCATCTGTGAATAAGGAAAATTGAATTTTGCCTTTCCAATCCTTAGGGGCTTTTATTTCTTTTTCTCGCCTTACTGTACTGGCTAGGACAAGAGATAGAGCAGTGTTGAGTAGAACTAGTGGCAACAGTGGCTACTTCTCATTCCTGATCTCAGAGGAAAAGTTTTCAGCTGCTCACCATTAAGTATCATGCTGTGGTATAGATACCCTTTAACAGGGTAAGTTCCTTTTTAAATCAATTTTTATGAGCTTTTATCATGAATGGATGTTGAATTTTATCAAATGCTCTTTTTGTATAGGCTGAGAAGATAGTTTATTTTCTTCTTTCATTCTGTTAATGTAGTGAAAAACACTGGTTGGTTTCCAAATGTTGAACTAACTGTATTCCTAGAATAAACACAACTTGGTGGCTGGGTCATGAATTGCAGGACTTGATTTGCTAATGTTTTTTATTTTTTGCTAATATTTTGTTTAGGGTTTTTCCATCTGTGGTCATGAGTGAGATTGCTGTGTAACTTCCTTTTTCTTTCGTTTTTTTTTTTTTTTTTTTGTGGGGGGGGTGGGTAATGTTCTTGTCAACTTTTGGTGTCCAGATTTTTCTGCCCTCATAAAATAAACTGGAAAATGTTTCTTCTTTTTCTGTTCTCTGGAAGAGTCTGTTGAAGGTTGGCATTATTCCTTCCTTAAATGTTAGGTAGAATTCTGCAGTTATGCCATTCGGTCTAGAGTTTTCTTTTAAGAAAAGTTTATATTATACCCTCAATTTCTTTAATAGTTATGAGACCGTTCTGAGTATTTCTTCTTGTGTCAGTTCTGGTAAATTGTATCTTTCAAGGAATTTGTCCATTTCATCTACATTTTCAAATTTATTGGGAAAAAGTTGTTCATAATATCCTCTTATGATTTTTGCAGTGTCTGTAACATGGGTAAATATCTTTGTCTTTTTCATCCGAGATTAGTTATTTTTGTGCCTTCCTTTCCTTGCTCTCACTCTAATTATTTTTCCCTTTTTAGCCTTGCCAGGGTTCATCAGTGTTATTAATCATTTCAGAGAATGAATATTTGTCCCTCTTACTCCTTTATTTTTTAATGCTGATTTTTTCCTTTCATTGGTTTCTGCTTTTATACTTATTTTCTTGTTTCTTTGGGCTTAATTTACTGTTCTTTTACTAACTTCTTGAACTGGAGAGTTCCTAACTTCTTCGAAGCTTACCTCATTGACTTTCAGCCTGCCTAGTTTTTGTTTTGTTTTGTTTTAATATATGTATTTAATGCTATAATATATGTATATGTATATTAAATATGTATATTAAATATACATATTTAATATATGTATAAATGCTAAGCATGCGTTTTACCCACATCCCACAAATTTTAATATGTAGTCGTCTCCTTATCATTCAGTTCAAAATATTTTCTAATTTTCATTGTGATGTGTTCCAAATGTTATTTGGAAATATATTTCCTAATTTCCAAACATACAGTGGTTGTCTGATTATTATTTTTGTTAATGATTTGTAGCTTAGTTGCACTGTGGTCAAAGAACATACTCCATAAGATTTCAGTTCTTTGAAATTTGTTGGAACTTATTTCATGGCTCAACATAAAGTCTTTTTGCAAATATTCAACGTTTTCTTGAAAAAAAAGTGAATTCTTCCATTCTTGGTGCTGGTATTCTATATATGTCCTTTAGGTCAAGTTTCTTATTGTGTAGCTCAAATTTTCTATATCTTTATTGATTTTTTAAATCTTCTTGTTCCGTTAGTAACTGAAAAAAGTGTATTAAAGTCTCCCAAAATGATTGTCAATTTTTTAGTTTTTCTTTTTCGTTCTGTCCATTTTTATTTTATCTATTTTGAGGCTATGTTATTAGTTATGTATGCTTTTTAATAAGTGGTGTTGAGATCACCAGAGAGCCAAAAAGGAAAAAGATAATACTGGATCCGTTCTTTTTGCTGTTACACTAGGATAAACTCTAAATCGGTCAAAGATTTAAATGTAAAAATGAAACCATACATGTATTAGAAGAAAACTTAGGTAAGTTACTTACAACCTGAGAGGAAGGAAAGTTTACCTAACTATGACTCCAGATCCAGAAGCAATAAGGGAATGGACCAATAAATTTGGTCACATTAAAAAAAATTTTTTTTTTCATGGCAAAGTGTACTTTGCATAAGCAAAGTAAAAGGACAATAAGAAACTGCAAAATAAATTTTTCAGATTATATCACAGACAGAGGGTTAATAGCCCTAGTATGTAAAGAGCTTCTAAAAGTAGAGAAGACCAACAACCTTAGAAATTGGTTAAACCTATACTCTCAGAGATGAACCAATATTTATAGGAAAAAAAATGCAAATGGCTCTTAATCATATGAAAATATGCTTACCTTTGCTCCTAATAAGAGAAATACAAATGAAAACTACCCATTTCTCAACTATCCAATTAGTAAAAATTCAAAAATTTGACAATACACTTTGTTGGCACTATTTTGAATCACAAAAGATTGGATACAACCTGAACAGTAGAGGACTGGATGAATATACTGTGGACCTATCAGCAGAATAAGGAAAGTCTTTATATACCACAGGGTGATCTCCAGGATGTAGTAAGGGGAAATCAAGAATACAGTTGTGTATAATATGCTACCACTTAGCTAAGACAAGCAGGAATACCAATGAATGTACGTATTTGCTCCATTAAGAAACCATGGAAGGGGGCTTCCCTGGTGGCGCAGTGGTTGAGAGTCCGCCTGCCGATGCAGGGGACGCGGGTTCGTGCCCCGGTCCGGGAGGATCCCACATGCCGCGGAGCGGCTGGGCCCGTGAGCCATGGCCGCTGAGCCTGTGCGTCCGGAGCCTGTGCGTCCGGAGCCTGTGCTCCGCAACGGGAGAGGCCACAACAGTGAGAGGCCCGTGTACCGCAAAAAAAAAAATAGAAACCATGGAAGGATGAACCATAAAGTTGAAAAAAGTTTCACCTATAGAGAAAGGGAGGACATAGGGGTGGGAGATAGAGAAGTCAGAGTTCTTTGAAGGCACTCTGTCCTGCAGATTTGACTTTGGAACCACGTAGATGTTTTATATAATTATTAAACAAAACTAATACATTTTTAATAAAGTATCCCTAGAAATTGAAAGTAAAATGAAATAAATGAACTTAACTGTCTGTTCACTTGGTGGGATTAGCACACAGTTACTATTCCAAGTAATTTGAATGTACATCCCTTAGAGAGATGTTCCCTAGAAACAGCAACACAAAATACCTATTTTCAGTAATTATATTGTTATTCTGAGATTGTGTTTGTATTGCGGGATGAGTCAGATGAGTTATGTTGAGGTCACTGAGACTAGAGATTTTTTGACATGATTAAAAGTAAATACAGATTTAAGATTGCTGATAAGGTCAGATGAAAACTTGTGTTCCTGAATTTGAATTCTAGGATCGATATGAACTCATAAGGGATTTTATCTTTAACTATATACGTAAAAAAAAAAAATATATATATATATCTTTATATATGTAATACACACACATATACATATGTGTGTATATATATATATATTTATGACACACATACATATATATACATACCTATGCACAAATAATGTGAATTTTCCTAGTTCTGCCCACTAAAAGAACCCAACTCAACCCAGTAGCAGTGAGCACCATTTGTGCCCAGAATGTGACCTCTAAATACCATTATTACCTACTGAAAGTAATGAGGGCTTTTTGGAAAAATGGCTGATTCCAGGTCTGGGGCATAAAATGTATAATCTTAGCTTGGAACATTTTGTCATACCAGAAAGCAAGGAAGCAATCAACGTTTACTAGGGTCGTGTCAAACAGAGTTCTGGTGCCAACCTGAATAAGTGCCCCTGGTCAAAGATGAGACAGTTTCAGCAACTGCCATGGACTGAGAAACATCAAATACCTTGAAATCCATGACTTTATAATGGTATTATTAAATAAACAAAACTCATTGGTCACTTTTGGAAGGTGCCCAGGCAAGAAAAACTCATTATTCTGAAAACTGGTAAATTAAGAGAGTCAGCTCCTTTTCCTCTTATGATCTGTGTCTGAGTAGTCCAAGAAGTGATAAGTGGAAGTTTTCCAGATAATAATCAAGGAATGGTATACTTAGATTATGACCATTTTGCAACTCAAATGAATTAGTGGATTTAGGCAGTGATCATCAAAGATTTTATATTAACATTAAAGAGAAACAGCTAGGTGTTATGCACATTATGATGGAAGTACATAACACCACCCATGAAGTGGTCTTGCTTAGTGATGATGATGGTAAGAAGAAGAAGGAGAAGGAGGAGAAGAAGAAGACGACCAGAATCTGGCCAAGTTTCTAGATCTTACCACCAATTTATAGGAAACATGAAGCACAGAGGAACAAGCATTTATAATACAATTGTGAAAATATAAACATTGGCTGGAAAACTCATAATACTGAGGAATTACTGTTTTACTTTTTGTGTGTGATGATGGTAGAGTGGTTATTTTTTAAGTGCTTATCTTTTAGAGATACATACTGAAATATATAAAACATAAAACAACATGTTGTTTGAGATTTATTTCAGAATAATTAGGACAGTGATAGATGATACAAGATTGGATATATAATGATAGTTGTTGGAGCTGGGTGATGAGTACATCTGATTCATTATATTAGTCTCTGCTTTTGAATGTGTTTGAATATTTCAAAATAAAAAATTAAAGCAGAATTTTTTTTAATTGCCAAAAAGTCCTCCTTTTTTCTAATGCTGACCTTAAAATCTACTTTTTAAAATTAAACTATCTATACTGGCTTCCGTTTTATTGGTGCTTGTATAGTATGTTTTTTCTATCTTTTGACTTTCAGTGTTTCTGTTTCTGTATATTTGTGTTCTCTTTTGTAAGCAGTGTTTAGTTTTTAATCTTTTATCCATTTTGAAAATCTTTATTGGAATATTTGGAACAATTACATTTAATGTAGTTTCTCATATATTTGAGTTTAATTCTCTGTCTTAACATCTGCTTCTTATTTTCCCCATCTGTTCTTTTTCTCTTCTCCTTTCCTGCCTTCTGTACTCCTTTTCTTTCAGTGGTTACCCTAAGGATTACCACATGAATCCTTGACTTATCAAAATCTAATATAAATTGATACTTTTACCCTTCCCAGATAATTCAAGGACCTTAGAGCACTTTAGCCCCATTTATACCCTTCCAGCTTATATGCTACGGTTGTCATGTATTTTTTTTTCTATTATTGTTTTATAAAGTTAATATTCACTTACATGTACCCACAGTTTTATATTTTGTTTGCTATTCACTTTTCTGTAAATATCCAAGGATCCTTTTCAGATCACTTTCCTTCTCTCTGGAGAATAGACTGGCAACTACCTGTGATGACACAGGAAACTGTGGTATTCATAAAAGTATGAATGATCATGAAACACTGAACCAACTCTTGTTAGCTTCCCTTGCGAAAAGGAAAGATTTCTCTCAAAAGATTCCTGTTTCCAGTTGTGTCAATATTCTCACTTACCTACTTGATCTGACCAACCTTAAACGCATCTGATTTTAACAGTTGAGTTGAAAACTTACTTTGATGAGCTGTGGCACAGGCTCAGCCATGCTGTGATAATCACCAGACCAAAGAGCTCCCTATAAAATAGCATAGATTTCATATTTTGAAGTGGCTGCGAAGTGTCATTTTCTCCCTGACACTTGATTCTGCTGACTGTCTGATGACTTCCTCCAAGATATATAGCATGTACAAAATATTTTCACGTCTAACCATGACTCATAAATTACTTTTTTCAGACCTTTTAAAGCCCTATATGAAAATAAATTTCATCTTATGAGGCAGATAAGAACTTCATGACTGTTCCCCAATTTATAGGTGAACAGAGAAACAACAACAAAAAACAAACAAAAACATATATAAATCACTTACTTCATGTCACGGGGAGGAATACCACAACCAAGAAGACAATCCCAGATTTGATCAGGCACTCTTTTCACATTGTGTTAGAGGGGTCACTGTTAGGCAGGTTGAGCTCAAATCAGTAATTTAAGCACAGATTGCAGGAGACTGGGTCACGTCTTAGCGGAGTGGAATGACTTGTAGTGTGAGTCTAATGATTTTGGGGTGGGTATATGCTTCTAGAAATATGTGTTAAAAGGTTGTATCTTTTACATAGCGTAGAAAATAATAGTATTTGGCCAAATACCACCAGAAGCCCCCACTTGGATTTCACTGTGCCTCATGGGCTTCAGGTTGGTGGAGGTGATTGAAACCGTTTGGTCCACATTCCCATCAACTGACCCAACCTGATGTAGTTTTCCAAAGATTAGGGCCTATAATATAGCAGCACCTCACCAGTGGGACTTAAGCTACAGGTCTCTCAATTTTGGTGTTGGCAGATGTTACCAGTGGGATAGAAAGGAAAGGAGGGGGGCTACTCGTGAGACCAGGGAGTGAAGGGTGGGAGGAAGCAAAGGAGGAGATGATAAAACAAGAGCCAATGGTGGTGACAAAAGGAGGAGAGGACATGAGATATATAAGGGCAAGGCTGGCAGAGGCTGACCTCTGATGGGGCTGATCACACGTGTAAATGAGATTCTGGCTTGAACCAGGACTGAATCCAAAGGCTGATGGAGTTTTCATCTCATTAGACTGGACTGAATGTTACTGTACGCGATCCTTGCTCGTTACAAGGGGGTCAGGGTCCAACTGCCCGACGATAATATAATGCAACGTGTAGCAGTGATCACAGGTTTGGTAGGCAGTGCTGGCTTTGAATGCTGGCTCTATCATTTCCTCAGTTTCTTCAGCTTATAAAGGAGATAATATCTTCCCTGCTCCTTATGGTGTTGGGGGAATTAAATCATCGTCATGCACAGATAAGGTGTCGTAAAGGAACAGATTTCTCAGTTCTTCCCCACCCCTTCCAAAGAGCAAAAAATCACTGCTCACCTGCCTTCTTCCTCATGCAAGATGTTCTGTTTTGTATGAAGCAAGAGGTTGTACGCCAAGCCAACAGCCCACACGATACAGAAGAATATGTGTATTGCAGAGACACTCTTCCAAATAAAGTTACCTAAAAACAGATATCCTGGTGCTGTTAATCGTGGAATCACATCCCAGAGAAAAATGGTCTCTTTGTATTGTTTTGCCATAATCTGCCTTCAAGTAAAGCATTCAGAAAAGGCTGGCGTTTTTTTGTTTCAATTTGCCCTCAAATCAAAAGGTTAAAACAGAGGTTAAAACAGTATTTATAAACTTAAGTGGACATTTATTATTTTGATTGTCCAGCATCTCCCCTTCCTATGATGACGACCCTTATTTTTTCTGGGGATCCACCCTTCCCACACTCCTGGTCTATGTGTCCCAGACAACTGGACCTTAGTGAGGTCAATCAATGTATTCCATCCCCTCAGTGACAGTGATTTGTCTCAGGATGAACAGATAACGAATCAGGACCAACAACTCCATTCTGAGCTTTTGTGGAGCTATCAGGGAAGTGGCTTCTAGATTCTGTTGGACCCAGCATGGTGAAGCTGTGACCTTTGTGTGGCAGGGCTACCACGTGGAGCCCAGGGCTGAAGTGCAGTAGATGTGGAACTAAGACTGCAGACAAATTTAAGTTCTGAGCTGCCACCAGTGCCTGAAGCCAGCACCATCCCAGCCTTTTCAGTAAAGGATCCCAGTACATCTCCCTTCATCTTATAGGCCATTTGAGTTGTTTTTTCTTTGCTTGCAACTAATGGAGTCCTAACTGATACACCTTGAAGATGTAAACAGAGATCTAGGGGCCTTGTACAAGGAGCCCGAGCATCTGGGGGATGGGAGTTTTCCCCACCCAGGTGGGAATCATTAGTCTTTATTCTAAGGCCCTGAGAATTTTCAAGCCCCACTAGTAGAAGCTGATTTAAAGAAAGTGACAAATAACCTGCCGTACTAACATTCCCAATTAATAAGAGAATGTTAGTAAACAATGTAAAAAAAATTTTTTTTTCTGCTCTAAGATACTGTTTCATAGAATGAAACTGTCCAACTAAGGTTTACTGAGTTTTTAGGGCCATAAAAGGTGAAGCAGCTACATTTTGCCCCTAACTGAGGTAGGTGGCCTGTGGGCAATACAAACCGCTATTTTAAGTGAATTTTTTATGTGTATACTCACCTGGGATATACATGTAAGGAATCCAAGGAGCAGGTTACAAAACAAACATATGATAAAGCCTCTGTGTTAGAGCCATTCACTGACTCAACAAACATTAGGTACCTGCCATATTCCTGGCCATGTTTAAGCTAGACTTGGGCAAAGATGGGTTAGACATGATCCTTTCAAGGGGCTTACAGCCTAGATGGAGGAAACATATATAAAAGTGTGCAAGAAATTGCTGGAGTTACTGTGATGGTACATAAGGAGATTAGAGAGAGCAACATGTATCAGTGAAAAATCTAAAGATTTGTTATGGACATTATAGACAGTTTCTCTACAAAAGTAGCAGTTCAGATCCATAGGTGTTAAATGAATTCAAAATCAGACAATGACTAATGGGAGTGGTACTGGGAGAAGAACTGTATAGAGTAAATGCATAATAGACAATGATGCACCACTAATATGGAGACAAGGTTAGCAGTTTGATTGTTGCCCATCTTCCAGTAGCTTGGTGGCTTAAGAAGTCAACGCGGTGACTGAAGCCCTTCTCTCTCAGGGGCTAAACGGCATAACTGCTGTACCACATCAGTATGAGATCCTGGGTTCCAAATTGATAAAGACTGTCTTAGTATGGCACGGCCTTATCAAGTTTTCCTGAAGATGGGTGAGGACGATCTAGATTAGAATTCGCCTCCTCTTATGATCAGAAGGGAGAAGAGAGACGTGGAGAGCTCCAGTTTTCTCCTGGGCGTTGGCAGATAGACTCTCGTCATTGAAAGGAAATCAGATTTGCTGTATCTCCATTCAGAATCCAAGGTTCATACCTGTGACAAGAGGGTTAAGTCCAACAAGCAGGGTCAGACCGGCAGGAACTGTATATACAACCTGTTAGCAGAAAAAGAGGAAATTATATGGGTTAAGAAGGATGCCCAAAAAGAGAAAAAAAAAAAAAGAAGGATGCCCAGTATAGGAGGTGTTCAGAGATGTGTAGGGAGTAAAGATAGATGACAGCAGTGGCCACCACACTCCGTGACTTACCTCTAGCTTTCAGTAGCAGCTGAGGAAGTGGTGACCTCTGCCTTATGGCATTTACCGTGTCAGGCTGTAATTCTATCTGCCTTCCTCCTAGACTGTAGGCTATTCCAGGAAAGACTTCTCCATCTTCAAGCTCTAGCACTGAGCAGAGTTTTGGTCTCAAGACACAGTGACCTCCTAATCTCTCGCAAGCAACATCCATGCCTAAATGGCCTTTCCCTACTTTTCAAAAAATGCTCTTAGAAAAGCAGGGCAGGGACAGCCATAATTAGCCACATGGCCCTGCTGGGTCTAGCTCCATGGACCATCCAGCCCCATATTCCATCTCTGCGAGTGAGACCACATAAAGGTTACTGACAGTGTACAGATCAGATGTGCCCAATAAGATCAGGCCCTTCATTTTGGAAACTGTTGTAAGTTGGTTTGGCGTTGGGAAGGCTGGCCCTGAAGAGGCCCTATTTTCAAGCCTCGTTCACGGCAAGCAGGCAGATTCTGGAAAAACCTATTGTGTGGTGTGGGCAGAGGGCAAGTAGGGGGTGGTAGGTTTATAAGAAGCGTGGGGCCTCCCCAGAGATGTAGCTGCTTAACATCAACTGTGATGCTTAGTTAGAAACCTTTAGTTTATAAGGAAGTTGTCAGAGCTGAACATTTTAAGTGATTTGCTGTCACTATGAAAACATGTCTGTCTTGACCCTGGGGAGAGAAAGCATCTGGATTACAGACCATGTTCATCCTTCCTACTCCATCCCAAATGATGACTAGAATATCAGCCAGTATCAGCATTTGCAAGGACAGTCACGCTGCCGAGGGTTAGACCAAACTTTAGTGTGCATATGAATTACCTGAAGATCTTACTAAAATGCAGATCTGATCCCAGAGGTCTGGGGTAGGGCCCTAGATTCTGCTTTTCTAACAAGCACCCAGGGGATACTGGGGCTGTTGTTCCAAGGGCCACTTTTAGAGCAGTAAGGGGTTAGTTTCCCCCTAGTGAAGAACTACATGACTTAGCTACTGAGGGAGAGAGAAACAGAGACATCGAGACAGACAGAAGTTAAACACATACACATCATGCAGTATTTAATTGTGCTCTCCATAAGAAATGTTTGGCAGAGATTTTTAAATGTGCATTCAAATGTATCAGATATCTGTGATTAATAGATTAAGGGGTCTGAGCACTTATATATGAGTGCTCACCAAGCAGAATGGATCCCAGACCATAAGCCATGTTAGGGGCTTCTTGGGAAACATTTCCTCCCTGATGAAAGGGAGAAAAGCACAGGAGGAAAACTGGTTTTGCCTCCTGCCTTGTTTCTTCCTACTTGGGATGCTCTTGTCTGGGCATGAGATGTTTGGAGCTGCAGCAGCCATTCTGTAAGCATGAGAGGATTTATCACCTACCCATTGAGGACTGGCAGAGAAGCAAGACAGAAAGCCCAGGTCCTTGATGACACTGTTGACCATTAAGCACCTGCCTCTAGACTTCTTGTGAGATGGTCTGTATTTTTATAACCTGATGCTAGTCAGATTTTCTATTATTTGCTCCTGTATGCATCCTGATACAAGTATCCTCCATAAGCAAGATGTGGTAGGGAACATGGAAATCAGTCAGGTACAGTACAGCCCCCAATGCCCGGTAACATATAATTGATTCATCTGTGCCTTTATTGTTTTATTCACTCAAGAATCAGTATGGGAAGAACTGCCATAGAAAGGTTCTATGCTAGGTTCCCTAAGGACCAGCAAGAAGAGGGAACTGGCCTCTGACCCCTGGGAGCTGGCATATACAGAGCCAACTCTAATGCAAAGCAGAATGAGTTAGTGGTACAGTAAAGGTTCAAAGGAAGGATGGTTGGAACTTATGGGAAAGAGGCAGAGAGATTTTGCAGGTGAAATAGCATTTGAGATAGACCTGGAAGCTTGAGTAGAGTCTGACATACAGGAATTCTCAGGGCAAGGCAAGAAGTGGACTGGGCTTCCCAGACCAAGTTGGGAAGGTGGGTTAGGGCCGTATTGTGGTGGGCCTGGAATGCCAAGTTGGGAGTTTCAACTTAGACATTTTGGGAAATGACAAAAGTTTTTGAAGCAGGAAGCAATATATGGGGAGTATTATAGGAATGGAAGATATTAGAGGCAGCTCGAAGAGTTAGGAAGGACCCACAAGGGTCCGTGTGGGAGGAATGGAGGGCTAAACTGGGGGTGAGGGAGGATGTCTTTGGGGGCCTGGTGTTTATTATTATTCATATTACATCATCCAAGCATGAGGTGAAGGGTAAAATGTGCCGATACCTTACAGATAAGCAATTAGACCTACATTGTTTTTTGTTGAATTGCTTTGTTCTTTGTTTTCTGAGGGGATCTCAAAGACAGTGGTAAGAAACAGAGATGTTAGAGATGGCTGAGGTTTTGAGCAAGGATGGCTCAGAATGACTGCTGATAACAGAAATGGTGAGTCAGAAGGAAGAGTGGGCATTGGAGGGAAAGATGCTGGGTAGGACCTTGTTTGTATCTGAGGAGCCACTGTAACGTACAGGTGGACAGATGTAGCAGTCGTTTGGAACTTCGGCATTAAGCTGGATATTTGGAACTGCAGGAGAAATAGCATTTGGAACTAAGGACATGGATCATAGTGCTGAGGAAGAGTCAGGGGCATGTGAATCTGGAGAGTAAGAATATCAGAATGTGGTTATATTTATAACCATATATATATAATATATATTACATTATATATAATTCCAAATGCTTTCACTTGTTGTTACTCTATACACAGTCAACATTATTCCAAAGCCTAAAATCATCTCATCAGTGATATTGTACAGTATTGTATATCTGTATTGAAAGAACCGAAATTTAGATATTTCCAAAAATGTGTGGAATGAACTCCCCCTCCTCTAAATGATTCAATCAGAGCATTGGTTCAATGTATACTGTAGGTTTTATGGGCTTTAATTACTTTTTATGAATGTAACTCACTGAATTAGCAGAACCACATACCTCAAGCCTGCCATTTTCTCGTCAAATGTTTGTTGGAGTTTCTGGATAGAAATTCATGAGGATTGGTTCACTTAACCTTGAGAGGTCTGTTCTGTGTCTTCAGAAAAGTGTCCTCAGTTGGCCCATTTTATTCAAAGGGAATACTGCTGAAAGGCACCTCTATATCTGGAAAATTCTGATTTCTCAATCTGATCCTTCTCCTAATATTTTAGGAAAAAGCACTTACTAAGGATTTGATTTCTAAGTTTTTAAGTAGACGAAGCAGGGAGGAAATAGATAAACCTGCGTGTTTCACGCAGCCCCACAATTCTTTCAGGTGTGGGAAGGCAGCTCCTACTCACCATCCACACTTCTGCATCTGGATCATTTACCTGGAATGCCAAAACGTCAGCATTAGCGACATGCTGTCATGTTCCATTCCAGCATTTGGTCTGCTCTTTATTCAGTTCAGTCATTTTCTAAACGCTGCAGTAGGGACCGAGGATACAAGGAGGAGTATGACATAGCGTGTAGCCGATGGTGACGGGGAAGGGGCTTCTGGCTGAACCCAGCACCTGGTTTGAACACACAGCCACACCTACCTATTTGTAAAGAAGGGCACAGGGGGTCCACAAAGGGCGAGCCAAGCCCAGAATGGGTGTCTTAAGCGCCCTCCAGTCTCAAGGAATGAGGAAAGCTATCACAAAGGGGCCCCAAAGCAGGCTTGGAAGGATAATTAGCTGCAAAGGGTTTTTGCTCTGCTTCCTCTCCAAGGCCGTGAGTTCAGCCTCGCCCCCAGGCTGCCTTTTTAGAAAGGTGCCAGGGCCGCTTCTGCTCAGGTCCCTGCAAAGGGACACGCGCCGAACCAGTTCCTTCCAGCATGTGAGCAAACGCGACCATATGATCACACCTGTCTCAGCTGGAGCCGGAGTGTGGGTTCCGGGATCACCAACCCTGACTGCAGCCCTCCCCGTACAGGGCCGGCTCCTGCGACCCCGCCGGCCGCTCGGCCTATACCGCACGGGGCCTGGGGCGGAGCTCGGAGCCCGGGGTCCCGCCACCCGCCGCCGGCCCGGGGCGCTGACCTGCACGAAGGCCGCCAGCGCGAAGAAGGCGCCCATGAGCCAGTTGCAGGCGCGCCACAGACCCGGCGCCCCGCGCCCGGCCGCAGGCGCCATTGTCGGGCGGCGCGGTCCACGCCGCGGCCCCTCCTTCCGCCCGGCCCGATCCCCGGAAGGCCCTCGGTCGTCCGGTCCCGGGGCCACTGGCCGGCGCGCGCCCGGGTGGGAGGGGCGCCGGTCGGGCCTTCCTGTGTGCCCGCATTCGCTCCTCGTCAAACGTAGAGAGGCGTAGGTATCTGCCCATTTCTCAGACTCGGAGAGTGAGTGACAGAGCGCCGGGGAGGCTGGTTCAGCGTCGCACAGCTCGTCCTTGGGGGCAGGAAGTCGCATTTGAACCCAAAAAGGTGCAACTCCAATGCCAGTTTTCACTAAAGCTGCCTTCTTCACATTTAAAAAAAATTAGAGGAAATTAAAGGGGAGGGAAGGAGGGAGGAAAGAAGGAAAGAGAAAAATAGAGGCGTGTGTGTGTGTGTGTGTGTATGCGTGTGTATGCGTACGCGCTTTCTGGTAAGTGTTTATGCATTTCTTTCCAAAGCTCAGAAACTTTCAAAGCCCTGTAAGCATTATGGTAATCTCTTAGAGTGACGACAGTTACATTAGCATCTCATACAGCTCACAGCTTTTCTTAAGACAGCCTAGTTTATCTTCATGGGCTTTTATTATCAGAGGTATTTACATATTATACATATTTACAATTCTTTCCCACCACCAAAACCAACAAATTCTCCACACGCGTTGCTCATGAATTTCTTATGAACCAAAGACACTTGAAATATTCACTTTTCTCTCCTCACTTGTTTTATGGTCTTTTTCTGTTTTGTAATTTACCCTTCTGATTACTTCTTCCCGGGGCTCATTTACACATCCATAGGCCTCATCATTTTTGCTGTTCTAAAGAGTCTTTATCATTTCAAATCATGAGCCTGTTCTCCTGTGCTCCACTCCTTTTCGCTAAATCTCCTAAAACTCTTTAGGAATTTTTTTTTTTTTTCTTTCTCTGTTTCATTCCTTTCAAATAATGCTTATTTCAAGAACGTTGTCTGCCGGATGCCTGGCCCCGTGCTTGGTGCAGGGACCATGAAAGGGACTTGCTGTACGCTCTCCGGGATAGTTTGGAAATGGGGTCTTTAAAGAGATAATTAAGTTAAAATGGGGTCATATGGGTGGGCCCTTATCCAATATGACTGGTGTCCAAGAAGAGATTTACACACAGACGTACACAGAGGAAAGACCACGTGAGGACACAGAGAGAAGACCACCGTCTGCAAGCCAAGGAGAGAGGCCTCAGGAGACACCAACCCTGCTGACGCTCTGATCTTGCCCTCCCATCCTCCAGAATTATGGTCCGAAAATAGGTGTTTGTTGCTTCAGTCCCCCAGTCTGTGGTACTTTGTTATGGCAGTCCTAGCAAAGTAATACAGGAAGTGATCATTGCCAACCAAACGGAGGTGTGGGTGGCAAGGAGAGAGTGGTATGAAAATGCTTTGTAAACTTGTGTGCTGTGCAACTCCCCTGCAGTTTATATTTTTCAGTGTTGTCTGGGACATTCATGGTCGCTGTGTGGACATGTGTTGTTTTTGCTGGCGCAGGGTTCATTCCCCTTCTTATAGGATCAGCATCCCAGTTACTGGGGAAGGACCCAGCTCCCACTGTCAGGGCATGTATACCAGGAGGGCTGGCGTGCTGGTGCCTTTCCAGAGATGGGCAGGTGACCGTGGCCTGCCGGTTGGCATAGCCCATCCTCCTGACCACAGCGATTGGGTCTGGGATGATATGTGATGCAGGTTGCCCAGATTCAGTCCTGTGCTGGAGGGAGGGTTGCCAGATAAAATACAGGAAGCCTAGTTACATTTGAACTTCAGATCAACAAGGAATAATTTTTTAGTATAAGTGTGTCCTAAAGATTTGCTAAATCCGGTAACCCTAGCTGGACCATTAAAGAGAAGCTTTCTTTTTTCTGAGGGTGTTGAACTGGTAGCATGTAAGCTGGAGCTGCCAGGAGAAGGCTTTTCGGAGGGTGAGCTCAGGTAGAGGAAGCAGAGCTCAGAGGGAAGGAAGGCAGGAACCTGGTAACATGGCGTGAGCGAGGCTCTGGGTCCAGCCCCGCCGACCGCTGGGCATGGCCTCACCACCCTTCAGCAGCTTTGTGAGCCATCTCAGCCCCTTCCTCACACACAAGCCTGTGTGAGTCAGCTTTTTGTCACTCACGACATAGAATGATGACTTGTAAAATCACGATTCAGTAGTTGGGCCGTTGCTTGAAATCCTCTAAATCCTCCCGCTGCATGTTTGTCCGGATTTTGCAAACATAGGCTCAGCCTGAAAAGTCGTGAGAAATAAGTTTAAGTGAATCCAGTATCCCAGAGAGCTCTGCTTGGGAGCTCACTCCATTTCCCTTTTTAACTGCGGTGTCACACGCTGCGGGGATGAGGAGGTTTGGAAGGGAGCGGGGGCCTGTCAGCGCTGGCCTCCCCCTGCCGAAAGGGCGGCACGCGGGACCTTCATCCTGCCAGGCTGCTCCCGGGCTGCCAGGTCAGTGGCAGCGTCATGAGAGCAGTCAGAGCCACTGGCGCCAGGCAAGGGGGACTCGCTTCTCCACCAGAACCCGACAGTGCCTGGGTGGCATGCGGACGTCTGTCCTCTGAGAACTTGGAACTAGAGGTGCTTGCTTGAGCGTGGGTGTTGGTGATGGCCACCAGATGATGTGTTTGGGGACAGGGATGCTGGAATAAGAGTCATGCCCCGTGCCCGATGTTGCCCGTCCACCTCCCTCTGTCCACCACCCAGCTCAGCAAGGTTCCCCCTCGCATAGTCTGCTGGTTCTGTGTTGGGGAGGAGCTGGGGTGGGGAGGGGTTTGGAATAGGACAGCAGAGGGACTCTGCCTGGGCTGTACCGGCTGCTCCTAAGGTCTCTGAACTCAGACACGCACCTCACCAGGGCAGGGATTGATTTGCTTTTGCCAAACCCATCTGGTCTCCGTGAAGGACTCAGGTTTCTCCTGTTAGCAAAACGTAGACCATATCATGAAAGCCCTAAGTTTACTCATATCGATTGACACTGAAAGACACCTGGCTCAAACAACGTTCCTCGAAATCCTGGCCGTCCCCTTACACCTCCAGTAGGAGAATGTGTACTGGTTCAAGGCACCCTCCATGTGTTTCCCTTCATCACTGTGTCCCTCAATGAGTGAAGCACTCATTGAGTCATTTATTTCATCTGTTCACTGAACATTTATACAGGCCTTAACTACGTTCAGGCACTGAGCTGATAACTGATTACGTGACGGTGAACAGAAGAGATACAGGCCTTGCTCTGTAGAGCTTACAGACCTCACAGGAATCACCCAGTCAGGTGGTCCCAGCAGTTCGAGCTGTGGGAAAGCCAGGGCCGCTCGGGGAGATGTGTCAACGAGGGGAATCGGACCTCTATCAGGGGCTTCGAGAAACTGTCTGGGGAGGTGACTTTTGGGCGTGGCCTGAAAGATGAAGGGGTGAATGCGGTGATACTGGCCCTGAGCTCTCCAGGGCTGGCATGGGCATGTGTGGACACAGAGGAGGCTGGAGAGGTGCCGCCTCGGGAGGTTGGCTTATCCCTGGTGTTGGGAGAGCCCAGAGCAGCAGGGGGCTTGGCTCTGAGGTCCCTGCAGGAGACCAGGAAAGACGCGATGCAGCACGGATGAGCCACCTCGATGGGTAGAACCACAGGGCTGTGTGCGGGGACATAGTTAAGAGTTTGGGCCTCATGGCTGAGGACTGGCTGCAGGAGAAGGTGGACTCACCTTGGCACCTGCCCATGTAGGGACCCCTCCTCCCTGTTTCCCTGGCTCCGTGCAGTTTCCCTGGAAGATCAGGGCTTGTTAGCAGTTTATCTCCCCATGTGGGGATGAGAGTCCTCCTCTCCTGCTTCTTTTTACACTTCGCTTTTGTTGCTTTTATAGCACGTCTTAGTTTTTACCTTGCACTGATTGTTACGTGTGTACGTGTGTTGTCCACACTCCTGGACTGTCCCACAAATGGCAGGAGAAAAGGACTATAACTTACCTACTTTTATTCCCCTCCCACAGTACCTGGCATACCTGGATACCAATGGTATCCAACAGTGAGTGGGGATGCCTTGAGGCATTGTAAGAATATTGCTGAAAGTTGGGTTTGATGGGAGCGGGGAGTGTGTACTAGTTAACAGGTATTGGGCCTGCTGGGTTAGGCAATAGTCTAAGCACTTTGTCTAGATTAACTCATTTCATGTCCACAACAGGTCAATTAGGTAGATACTATTATTACCCCCATTGAATGGATGAAGAAACTGAGGCATAGACTAGCTTTTAAATACACTGGTTGAGAAAGACCCCAGCTCTCTGACCTGCCAGTCAGAATTGGGTTCTATGGGTTCATGGAAGCAGCGAGCAAGGTAGGCCCAAAGCTCTCCCACCCGTGAGGGAGAAGCATTTCACTGAGTAGTTGCTCCTAACCAGAGCTGGGAGAGGGAGGCTTTGAGGGGTCATCCATAGACACAGGCTGGAGGGGCAGTCCTTCAGGGCCTGCTTTGATGCCAGCTTGCTTATCTCTTAGCTATTTTCAAGACCAGAGGGATTTTCCACCCAAACCTTGACTTTTAGAGGCTGATTAGATGAAGCTGTATTCGGAGGTAGGAAAAGGTGAGTGTCTTTGCAGCCCCCTTCTTCTCCAATCCTGACTCTCTGAGATTGGACTGGGCTGAGAACTGTGGGTGTCCACAAGGTGGCGGGCTTCTGCTTCCAACAACTGCCGGGAGGAGGGCACAGTGGGCCGGCCGTGCTCCCCTCGGCTCCGCCTGCGTGGCTGTGATGTAGCCTTTCTGGGTGGGTATGATGTTGGTATCAGCCTGAGGTGAAGAGGTACAAACAGAACTTCGTACCAGGAAATAACGTGGGTCCCAGCAGGGGTGTTGCTGACCTGGAGCTGAGCTTTGCTGTGTCCTGGCAGAGCTTCAAACTGTTTGCCATCCCAGGATTCCAGGAAAATCAGATACGCTTAAAGAGAGCCATCACTTCTAATATCGGAGCGTTCCAAAAGTAAATAATAATGACAATAGCTATCAATTATTGAGTATTTACCGTGAGCCCGGCTGCTGCCCTTTCAACATCTTACAGTCACCACAAATTGTGCATTTCTGACCCTAAACTCGTCCTCTTCCTCTATCCCACAGGGCCCACCCCTCAGGCTTCCCTCCCTCCACGAGTGGCATTGTCCCCTTTTCAGTGACTCTTTGCGTTTCTTGCATACGGCTGCCCTAGCAAATGATCACCAAACTGGTGGCTTAACACCACAGACATTTATTCTCTCACAGTTCTGGAGATCAGAAGTTCAAAATCGAGGTGTCAGCAGGGAGTGTGTCATTTCTTGCCTCTTCCAGCTTTGGGGGCCCCTTGTGGCCACTTTACTCCAGGCTCTGCCCCTTTACCTTGCCTTCTCGGTGTCTGTCTTCTCCCCTCTGTCTCTTATAAGGAGACTTGTCCTTGGACTTGGGCTCACCTGGGGAACGCAGGATCATCTCATCTCGAGATCTTCAGTTATATCTGCAGGACCCTTTTTCTAAAAAGTCACATCCACAGACTCCAGGGGGTGGAACGTGGATGGGCCTTTTTGGGGGCCACCATTCAGCTCACTGCACCCACAGGAACCTAGGAGTTACCCTTGACACCTTCCTTCCCCTCCCTCCTCATTTGGTCCACCACTGGTTCTGGTAGACTCTTCTGTCCAGGGTCCCTTCACCTTCATTGCCAACAGCTAGTCCAGGCCGATGGCATTTCCTCCCTAACCTCCTGACTGGTTTCCCGGCACCCACCCTGCTGTGGACTGAATTGCCCCCCCCCCCTTCATGTATTGAAGCTCTAACCCCCAATGTGACTGCCTTGGGAGAAAGTGCCTTTAAGGAGATAGTTACAGTTAAATGAGGTCATAAATAGAGTCATAAGGGTGGGGCCCTAATCTGATGGGACTGGGTCCCTTTAAGAAGAGGAAGAGATGTCAGAGATCTTGCCGTCTCTGTGCACGCACAGTGGTCACAGTGGCCATGTGAGGACAGGGCGGAAAGCTGCCGTCTACGAGCCAGAAAGAGAGACCTCCCAGAGACCAACCCTGGTGGCACCTCCGTCTTGGACTCCCATCTCCAGGACTGAGAGAAGATGCATTTCTGCTACTTCAGCCCCCGAGCAGCCCCAGCAGGCTCTGAGCTTCCTCGCACTCGGGCTCCGCATAAGACACATCTCAAACTTCTGCTTGCAGACCCGCCTCCCTGTCCCTTCCTCAAATTGATGCAGGCAGTTCTGAGCATGAGGGATGGAACAGTAAACAGTCTTGTGTGATGCTGACAGCCCCGCCGCCCTGGCTGCCGATGGCTCTGAGGGTAAAGCCCTGCATTTGGAACACGGTCCAGGAAGCCCAGCCTGTCGCCTCTATGCATGCCCTGTCCGCCTCCTTCCCCACCCCTGCCTTGAGCGACCCTGTCACGTGCCCTCAGCAACTGTCACAGCTCCCCTTGCAGCACCGATAACAATGCAGTTAAACAATTAATTATGCAGTTAGTTGTTTGGTGTCTGTGTTGCCCACCAGACTGAAAGCACTATGAGGTCTGGGCCTGTTTTTGTTTCCTGTTGTTTTCCCCGCGTTTAGCGAAGTCACAATAGCAGGCACTTGTTAACTACTGCTGTACATGAGTGAGCACAGGAGTGAACACACGGCTCTAATCCTAGTAAGCATCTCACTTCCTTTAGGTATTTCTATTTGCGGTGTTCAGATGTGAGAAGTAGGGCACAGTGTGGCTCGGTAACTGACTGAGGGCTCCCAGTTAGAACAGCTGGAGCTGAACTTGGAAACCAGAGCTTTCTGATTTCACAGACAAGGCTCTTCACGGCCATGACTCAGACCCAGTCTGCTTCAGATGATGAGTGGATTCTTAACATCCTAACTAGAAATTCATTAAAGGATAATTTCCTTTATTAAAATAATCATTGCAGTCAGCAGGAGGATGGATAAACAATCTGTTATAGTCATTAATGGAATACGAGTAGCAAGAAAGGGAAGAGGATTACCAATAACACGCTATTGCATTGACGAATTGCAAAAACGTTATGCTGAGCTAAACAAGCCAGACACAGAGAGTACACGCTCTAGGATTCTATTTATGTGAAATTCTGGAAAAGTCAAAGTCATCTATGGTGAAAAACATCAGATCAGCGGTTGCCTCTGGGGTGGAGTTGGGAACCGACTGGGAAAGGGCATGAGGGAACTTTCTGGGGTGATGATGATGTTTTGTAACTCAGTAGAGGTTTCACTTACCCAGGTGTGTATGCATTTGTCCAAATTCAGCATATGTATGCATGAGATGTGTTAACTTCTCTGTTTGCAAACTTTATCTAAAAAAAAAAAAAACTCAAGCAAATATTGAACTCTAGTTAATGATATACACACCAAAGTGTTTAGAGATGGAGTGTACTAACATCTGTCTCTTACTCCAAAATGTGTCAGAAAATAAGATCGATTGATAATGGACAGAGGGATGAATAGATGGATAGATGTGGGATAAAGCAAGCAGAAAAAATGTTAAATGTAGACTCTAGGTGGTGGTATATGGGTGGTCACTGCACAATACTTTCAACTTTGATCTGTGTTTGAAAATTTTCATAATGAGCTGTCAAAAAAAATAACATAAGCTGAAAAAATGTATTTCAAAAGTAGCTAATGTTTGCTGGAATCGATAAGACAATCCAAAGATGCAGGAATAGAAAATTAATCATTGTCGTTTTGCATCAGTTTCAAGGGAATGATAAGCAAGGAGGCACAGAGAAGGGGCGGGGAAAGTTGGGACCAGGTGGGACCGAATTTTGGCAGGACCTGGGAGAGGAGACTGCGGGTGGGATTCTCCTCAGGCTAGAGTGGCTATAGAATTGAGACTGTAGTATAGACAGCAGCCACCTCCTCCCCTGGTCATCAAGGGTGGCAGAGTTAGCCCTCAACACTTGCTCACCTATGGTCCAGTTAGAAACAATGACATTTTTAAGATGTCATCTTAAAGCTAAGCTGAGAGAAAGTCTAGTAAGTTTTAGGAGTAAAAACAATGAAAATGAAATGCCAGGCTCATGTTTTGAACTGGATCAAGCTACTTTCTAGAAGGACTGCACGCTGACACTACCCCATTTGCAGTAAATTCAAGGCTGCCTTCTCAGGGGCCGCGGATTGAGGAGCCTGGGTGGCTGGGGTGTGATGACTTTGATGGTAGAACGGATACCTCCGCGTGCCAATCCTGTCCCCACCACTCACTGATTACGTGGCCCTGGGCGCATTACTCAGCCTCTCCTGGCCTGTCTTGTCAGTTCCAAAGTCCATCCCCGGTTTTCCGTTGCTCCATTTACCAGCAGCTTTGGACATGGCTGATCAGGCCCTTCTTGAAATACTCATTTCCCGCGGGCAGGGGCCACCTGTCTCTCTTAGGTCCCTCTCAGCCTTCCTGGCCACTCTTTCTCAGCCTCCTCTGCCTGATCGTCATCTTCCCATCACACATCGAACTACCCCCGGCTCAGTCTTCAGCCCTCTCTGCTCTCTCTGCACCCAGCCCCGACGTGCGATAACCCGTGTGAAGCCAAATCCTCCATCCCTCCCCACGGGCTCCTGCCTTGAGTCTTCCGCTTGGAAGTGGCACCACCAGCTCTCCCAGTTGTTCAAGCCAGACTCCTTGGAGTCGTCCTCCACTTATTGTTCTCTCCTGTACTTAATTCAGCAACAAATCCTATTGCTTCCGCTTCTGAAATCCATCCTCCTCTCCACCCTTGGGGTCATCACTAATGTCTCTCACCCGGATGATTGCATTTGCAGCCTCACTGATGCCTCAGCTTCCGCTCTTGTCCTAAACTCTATTTTCCCCACAGTAGCTAGAACCATTCTTTAAAAAAATATCAAGATTCTCCCCATCTCAAAACTCTCCGATGATACCAGAATAAAGGCCCATGTCTGCCTCCTTCCTACACGGCCCTTGACCTCCCTGGTCTCGTGTTTTACCCTTTCCCCTTTGCTCATTCTGCACCATGCCTACTGACTTCCCAGCTGTTCCTCCAACAAATCACTCAGCTGTCACCTTTCTTGATGCTATTTCCTCCACTTGGACTGTCCTTCCCTCTCCTATGGATTGATCTTTCACTGCCTTTAGGGTTCTCTCAAATTGCATCCTATCCTAAAGATTGTACTGCTCTATCAGAAATGGCATCCTTCTTCACTTTCTATCCCTTTACTCTGCTTTCTTTTTCTTCTAAGCACTTCTCATTGCTTGATATTCTGTATTTATTTACTCATTTTTAAATGACCTGTCTCTTCCTACTTGAATGTGAGCCCAGTGAGAACATAGGCTTTATGTGTTTTACCCATCACTGTATCCCCAACGCCTCAAACAGAGCCTGGCACACAGTAGTTTGCCAATAAAGAACTGTAGGATGAATGAACAAGTGAAGAGACGCCCAGCTCTGTGCTGGCCTGGAAAATGCACCCACAGAATGAATTTCTTTCTTTCTATTTTTAACCTTTTATTTTATATTGGAGTATAGTCGATTTAACAATGTTGTGATAGTTTCAGGTGCACAGCAAAGCAACTCGGCCATACATATCCATTCTCCCCCAGACTCCCCTCCCATCCAGGCTGCCACATAACACTGAGCAGAGTTCTCTGTGCTATACAGGTGGTCCTTGTTGGTTATCCATTTAAAATATAGCAGTGTGTACATGTCAATCCTAAACTCCCTAACTGTCCCTCCCCCCCACCCTTCCCCCCTGGTAACCATAATTTTGTTCTCTAAGTCTGTGAGTCTGTTTCACCCACAGAATGATTTTCGTTGCCATAATGATGGTCCTTTATGGAGAAAAAGGACAATTTGTGGGGAAGGTCCCGATTCTGGTCCCAAAGTTGGGAGCTAAGTGTAAAAAATCCGTAATCCCTTGGGCAGGTTCCTTACGGGTATGGGTCAGACGTTGCTTTAGTGACCTGGAACTAGAGTGTCACATGACCCAGAAATGACTGCCCCTGCTTCCTGGTCAATAGTATGTCCGCCTGTCTAAAGCCCCTTCCTCACTTGGCTCCCGATTCCCTGTTTCTGCCTGGGGAGCATTTCTTTGAAATGACCCTAACCTACCACCACCGAGAGCACAGAGCTTTCCGGTGGCTGCAAGACAGTGCTATGACACATTTTAACAGAGTCTGTTAAAAGACTTACCAGAAGTCTGCTGGGCGTGCTCTGAAATTAGTTCAGCTTAGATACTGGCCCTTCTTATCTTTGCCAACAAACAGATACAGCCCCGTGTACCACCTGCAGGAAGTGGGGCCTTTGATCTCTGTGAGGAGACCTGCGTTATGGCTCTTTTAAAAATTGAATTACATTCCAAGTGTGTTTTAAGACATTGTAGTCTATGGAAAGAAGCAGGATTCATTTATCAGAAAGGAGATTTTAAGTTCTACAATCATGCAACAAATATTGAGTGCTTACTTGGTTGATAATATAGTAGCTGCGTTTGATAAAGTTCAAATACCTAATAGAAAGCAGCAAGGCAGAGAGAGAAGGAGATGGAGAAAAACACACTTGCATGCAGAGAGAGAAGGGGAGGGAGGAGAGAGGGAGGGAGGGAGGGAGAGAGAGAAAGGGAGAGAGAGAGAGAGAGAGGAGAAACGCTTCGTATTTGAAGAGTGTAATCCCAGGGATGTGCGACTGATGTGGGTGTCACTGGATTTTGCTTCTGCACCTTGTTGGTGAGCTGGGAGCTTGGGGCAAAGTGAGGCTTGCTCCTTCCTTCCTTTTATTTTCCTTTATTAGATCCTAAACTATCTCAGCAGAAGATAATTTGCCTACCTTCCTCAATAGCCGATTCATTCTTCCACCTGCCTGTGTGTCCATCCATGTGTGGTCATTCATTTCTAGTGGGCATTTGTGTTTTCCTCTCCCTTTCAATACAATCCCAGTTTCCTCTGTGAATTCATCTATTCTCTATTCTCACTCTTGGGGCTTGGCTGGGGTTGACCCCACCCCAGCTCTAGCATCCCCTTGGCCACGGGGATGGGTTCAGAGAAAGGCATGTACCCCAATTTCGGCTAAAGAGAGAGTGACCTCTCCTTCCCACCCCACCCCCGCCCCCTGGAACGTACGCTGCAATTACTGAAAGTGATCTGCTCTCTTCTCCTGGACCATGTGGTGTGAGGACATGAGGTCTAGTGTACCTGGAGGATCTGGGCCACCAGGAGGAGCCTAAGGGTGCCACAAACACCACACAAGATGAGAGAGACAGAGGCAGAGACAGAGGCATGGAGCAGAGATTGATTAGGTCCTGGATGCCATGGTTTAAGTTACTGGGTCAAGTCTCATTTGAAGCTAGAACTATTTCTGAACATCCCAGATTTTTTTTTAGCTAATACAGACTTTTTGCTTTAGCCAGTTTTAATTGGGTACTTAATTGGGTGACTTGCAACCCCAGAGTATCCTGAGGGACATGCCATCTCTCCAGCTGACGTTTATGGGGTCACGGCCATGTGCTGGGGTCTCTGTCCAGCAGGCACAGTGAACCTGGTGAAGTTGGGTGCCACTCACACGGAGGCGAAAACTTACTGAGAAAGGCAGACAACTGCATAAGCGACAACAATAAAGCATGTTCATCCTGTTGTTAAAAAGCAGCGTGGATGGTATGATCGGCCCCGTTTTCTAAAAATGATATTTATGGATCTTTATGCGCCTGTGCTTAGAACAAAATATGATAGCATGCTGTGATCTCTGGGCGCTGTGCAATGCGGTCTGCTTTTTTCTTTTACATTTTGCTTTGGTTTTGCAGTGGACTTTCATTGTTCTAATAATCAAAAGGGGGAAATGCTATTAAAGTCAAAACGATAAGCATGGTAAGTGCTATGCCGGGAGAAGGACTGGATGCTATTAGAGAGCTTAGCAGGCACCTGCTTTGAGAAGCTGCGAAGCTGTGCAGGGAGCAGTAGAGGAAGCTCAGGGAGACCTTCCTGCCGCGGCCTGTACGGGCTCACCCCCTGCATGGCCCCCGGTCAGGGGAGCCAGCTGCCGGCCCTTTCCCTAGGCTCTCTGGAGCAGGTCCGCGGTTAGGCCGGGAAGGGCGTTTCCGCAGCTCATCCTTCTGCGTTGCCAGTGTAGGGCTGGTTACTGGAAGCACAAGGCCCTTTCCTCTCAGGGCTCCAGAAGCTGAACATTAAGAAACCATTGCAAATAGAGTAATTGCTCAGAATGAGCATTAGCGTCCTCTTAAAAAGAGGCAGCTGCTGTGACTATAACGTCGAATTCAGCAGCGCTTCCTGAGAACCATGTTAATGTGATTTGTGCTAATTCCCTCCTTGCTGCCTGGGGGCCCAGCCCAGAGCTGTCCCGGCTCCTGCCCTCAGTCTCTGCGGAAGCATGAGCATCCTTCACTCCTTTTCCTGGCAGGCAGGCAGGCGTCGTCAATCAGCAGACTGCTGTTGCTCATCCACTCTGTGCCTGACTTCGGACCGGGTGCCGAGGGGTTGGGGAGGGGATGGGAACGAGGTGGGGGAGGGGATGGTGCTTATTAAGCCTCACTAAGTGCCTTTGAGGCGTTAGGCATTTGTCCAAGGACTCAGGACAGCTGTGCTAAGAAATGAACGAACTGGGGAAGAGCGCAGCACAGTATGGAATGTACCCCTCGCTCATTTATTCACCGTGAACAAGACAGCTCTGGTCTCCGCTGTTGTGGAGCTTATGTTCTAACGAGACAGACCTTGAATCAGCAATTGCACATCGACTGATTTCGCTACAGCAGTGATTTGTGTGACGCATGAGTACAGGGTGCCATGAGAGAACGAAAGGGGGCGAGGTGTGGGCTGACCTGGCCTGGTGGGGGGGGTGGGAGGTCCAGAAAAGCTTCCTGGGGAAGAGAGATCTGAAGAATGAACAGGAGCCCACCGAGCTAAGAGGAGGAAGAGCCTTGCAGGCAGAGGAAAGAATTGGTACCATTCGAGAAGCACGGGAGGCTGGACACGGAGCAAAGTGCAGAGGTGGCACCAGCTGGTGCAGGGCTGCTCCTGTGGTGGGCGGAGTGCCTGACGGGAGACCCCCAGGCTCTAGTCCCACCTCTGCCTCCACTCCCTTTGTGTCCCCATGTGAGTTACTCACACTTCGTTGGGACCCACTGTGTGCACTGGGGTCTCTCTGGGTCTCAGCGCCTCAGCAGAGCACATGGGAGGCTGCTGAGGTTCTGTGCAGTGCTGAAATCCTATGATTCTGTAAGTTCTAGGCTCTGGGCCTTGCAGGGGTGAGATGAGGCCTGCGGGGGTCTGCAGGGATTGCAGGGTGAGGGAGTTCGGTGAGGCCAGTGGGGCCTCAGGGTCTGAGAGTGTGAAGGGGGAGCCCCTGTTGTGACCAGGACGGAGTCCTCCATCCCGGGCCTGCACCCTGCCCACACCTGGGTTCCTCTGTCCACCCTCACCCTGCAGTTCCTGGGCGTGCCAGGATGCATTAGCCCTACAATCAGGGAGGCTCCATGAGTCCTTCTCCTGGGGCGCCTCAGCCCCCATGTAATCAGGGCGTGAAGGTAGACTTGGTGGCAGGGGAAAGGGTGTGGGCATGGTTCCAGATCTGCCCTTCATGGGCAAGGTGACTGGGGTGGGCGCTGACGTGCACCCAAGCCCCTCTTTAGGGATGAGGAAAACTTCCCTCCGGCCGTGGGGCGTGCTGCAGAGGTGGATTGCCTCACTTGAACAGAAAAGCCTTGCCCAAGGTCACAGCTCCTTCCAGGGGCAGTCTGAGGTCAGTGACAGATCAAAGCAGGGTGCAAAGGCCTGGCTCCTTCTATGAAACTTGGGACGACGCCAGAGCGCCAGCTCAGCTCCTAAAGTCCCCACAGAGGTGACTGCAGAGCAGCTCAGCTTCGTCCGCTGCCCAGTCCTGTTCCTGTCCTGCACACAGAACTTGTCTCCAAGTCTGCTTCCCGGGACCTAACCTGTGACAAGTCCCCTCCATGCTTTCAGCCTCAGCTTCCTCATCTTTAAAATGGGAATAATAACACCCACACCATAGTTTGTTGTGAGGATTGAAAGAACTAATAGTTATCAAATTCCTGGTGGTGGGATCGTTTGCAAAGATATTCCTTTGTGTTCTGTCCTGTCCTCAGCGCTACGGTGTTCGGCACCCCTGTGAGAGGAGTGAGGGGTTCCCTCTGTTCTGAGTAGGGGCCACTTTACCTCAAGGGTTTGCAACCCATTTTGCTCCTCAGGGAGGGAAACAGATGTTTCCCAGCACCCGGAAGAGGACTCTCAGGTTTTGCCTGAGACGCAGAGACTTGTGGTGGGGAAGGGGAGGACGGATGGAAAGAGTGTTTGCTTCTTCGAGTCTGGTGGAGCTTGGAGGTTTTCTCTTTGGGTGAGAGGAGACTCCTCGCCCCGCCTTCCCTGAAGCCCCCATACACGGGCGGTGGCCCCCTGTGCCTTGAGGCTGGGGGGCAGCAGGGTCTCCTCTTTGGTTGAGGCTCCACTCCCTGGAGGTCCACCTCTGAGCCTGCCTGGAGAATCAGAGCTTGGCAAGACAAGGAGGACAGGACTTGTTGACAGACGGTGTGTCAGGTGGCAAACACCGCAGGCGCCTCGACCCGAGACCATCCTCGCCCGTTTCTCTGGCACCGTGTTAAAACCTCTCTCTCCTTGGATTCTTGTACGAAGACAGTTAGGGGCAAAGGGCCTTCACATGTAGCTGAGGTTGAACTTTTCTCACCCTGATGAATAGGAGTGCAGTCCCACATTCTTGAATTTCTATGGAATCCGTACCCTCTAGTGTAGCCTGGTTCCTGGCGCATAGTAAATGCTCAATAAGTGTTCTCTTCTCCTCCCTTTCTCCACTTCATCCTCATCCCTGCCCCACATCCACTGTGGTGATATGTATGTGTCTGTATATATATGTATATATAGAGAGAAAGAGCTACAAAACAATACAGAAGATACCTACATAGTACCGACACCTGTAATTTGTATAACACTCATGTTAGTTACATGCTTTCATCCATTCATTTAGTTCAGGGTTTCTCAGCGTCAGCACTACTGGCATTTAGGATGGTTAATTCTTCGTTGTGGGGCTGTCCTGTGCATCATAGGATATTTCAGCTGCATCCCTGGTCTTTAGTCACTAGGTGTCAGTAGCAGCCCCCAGTCATCACAGTCAAAAATTTCTCCAGACAGGCCAAATGTCCTTGCAGGGAGCAGAGGGGCAAAATTATTCCTGGCTGGGAACCACTGATTTCAGTGATTCTGAAAGGAGAGAGGGAAAAGCAAAGCATTTCTCTACTTCCCTCGGGGATTTCACACCAAGGAACAGACACCACCCAGCACCTCCCGGCATCCCCACGAGCATGGCCTCACCCTCACCACCTCCACCGTCGTTTTTCCCTGCTGGACAGGACAGAGGGCACGCTGCCCGCTTTCCTCATAGGGGAGGGACCGGCAGCCATCGTGTCTTTCCAGGAGGACCTGGCCATCTAACTTTCCCTGATCCATAACTTGACAGACCCCAGAGGAATACCTCAGTACAGGTGATGGTCCAGGTGAGGTCGAATCTGCTCCCATCACAAGTCTCGGGAGCTGGGAGCAGGCACGGTCTTCTCACCCCGGTGACCGTGGGTCTTCCGTTCCCTGGAAGCTCAGTGAGATGGTTCCCTAGCAACGGCACAGGCCTGTGGCAGCCCCGGGGGAGCACTGGATGTGGACGAAGAGCACAGGATACAAAGGGTCTTGCATGCTCATTGTGGGCCATCGTGTAAGTGTTTGCTCTGGGGGCTCCTGGCCTCCCTGTGGGCTCTCCTTGCTGGGGGACAGCAGACTGGCCTCTGCCCTCTTCAGGAGGGCTGTTACTCAGAGCTCTGAGTTGCAAAGGCTCTGAGTAAGGACCGTAGGGAGGAGATGACCTGGGTCTGCCTTCTGAGGAAGAGTACATGGAGGCTAAATTCATTCATTCACTCACTCATTCATTCAGTACATGTATTTTGTGCCTCTGCTATGTATAATAATCGAGCCACTAATCTGTGTACATCTCTGGAAGTATCAAATTGGTTGAGACATGGGTCTAATATGTTGTGCAACAGTATGGAGTTTAAAACATGGACCTTGACCTCTGGGAGTTGTTTTTTTTTTTGCGCTACGTGGACCTCTCACTGTTGTGGTCTCTCCCGCTGCGGAGCACAGGCTCCGGACGCGCAGGCTCAGCGGCCATGGCTCACCAGCCCAGCCGCTCCGCGGCATGTGGGATCTTCCCGGACCGGGGCACGAACCCGTGTCCCATGCATCGGCAGGCGGACTCTCAACCACTGCGCCACCAGGGAAGCCCTCCGGGAGTTTTTTATCTGGTTGCATAAACTGTACACTCCCAGGAAAGCTATAGAACAATATGAATATCCCATAAAATTTAAGCACACAGGAGGAATTACCACACAGTCTGTGATGGAAGGGGTGGGGCACGGGGACCTTTATTGCCAGCTCCTGTGTGGGAGACCCTTGGCACAGTTCAGTCCCGTGAAGAGCTGTAACTGTCCCACTTTCCAGATGTGGAATGGGAAGCTCAGGGAAGCGAAGAACGTGCCCAAGTATGTCTCTACCGCTAAAAACGAAGAGGGCTTTGATGGGTGGAGGACCGGTCCCCCTTCTCTGTCACAGCCCAGTTGGCTGCCTCCAAGTGCTCTCGGACCCAGGTGTGAGTTGCTGGCCTTGGCATCTCCTCGAAATCCCTCCTCCACTTTTCTAGACAATGTGCTCTCCTGATGCGAGGACTTGGGACTTACTGGGCCACAACCGTTCAGGCCAGCTGATGCGCTGGATCTCGGGACCGGCTGGTCTGCAGCTGGGTGAGGATGTGCGAGTCACCTTGGACAAAGAGAATAATCCAGGAGCGATCTGTTTTGGACACTGCCTGCTAACCTCCTTTCTGACTCTGTTTCAGGCAGCTGCCCATCTCCCTGATCTTCAGCTGTTTCCAGGAGTTTGTGTTTGTCTCCTGAAAGGCTGGCCCTGGAGACAGTTGCTGCTCACTCTTTCCACTTATTTCATCTCCCATGAGCTCAGAGCCACCCATTAACGAGGCCATTCCTGCTTAGGCAATTTCCTTCCGCCCAGAGAGCAAATGGTATTTGCACGGTTTGCTCCTCTGTTGCACTCAGCGCTTTCTCCTTTCTGGTTCACGTGGGCCCCATGAGGGGGAAGGCTGTACTGAGGTGATTCAGGCCGTGGGGGGCTCTGGTGAGTGCCTTTCTGGAAGAGCCCACATTCCCCACCCACTAGGGCTGGGCAGCCCTGGGCGTCAGAGGATCCGCCAGAGGGCTGGAAAAGGGCATTTGAAGAGATGTCAACAGTGGTGAGGCTTGTCTTCCTTCACCGTCAAGCAAACACATTTTAATTAAATCACAAAGATAAAAATCTCTGCTTTACTCTTGAAATCTAGCAGAAAGTATGCCAGGGAGGAAAATTTACCCAGGGAGAATATCCCAGGAAGAAGCATTTTGTAGTTTAGAACATCAGCAGGGGTAGATGGGCTGGGGGAGAAGCACAGGAGTGGTTACCTTTTTTTTTTTACATCTTTATTGGAGTATAATTGCTTTACAATCGTGTGTTAGTTTCTGCTTTATAACAAAGTGAATCAGTTATACATATACATATATTCCCATATCTCTTCCCTCTTGCGTCTCCCTCCCTCCCAACCTCCCTATCCCACCCCTCCAGGCGGTCACAAAGCACGGAGCTGATCTCCCTGTGCTATGCAGCTGCTTCCCACTAGCTATCTATTTTACGTTTGGTAGTGTATATATGTCCATGCCTCTCGCTCACCCTGTCACAGCTCACCCTTCCCCCTCCCCATATCCTCAAGTCCATTCTCTAGTAGGTCTGTGTCTTTATTCCTGTCTTACCCCTAGGTTCTTCATGACATTTGTTTTTCTTAAATTCCATATATATGTGTTAGCATACAGTATTTGTCTTTCTCTTTCTGACTTACTTCACTCTGTATGACAGACTCTAGGTCCATCCACCTCATTACAAATAGCTCAATTTCGTTTCTTTTTATGGCTGAGTAATATTCCATTGTATATACGTGCCACATCTTCTTTATCCATTCCTCCAATGATGGACACTTAGGTTGTTTCCATCTCCTGATTATTGTAAATAGAGCTGCAATGAACATTTTGGTACATGACTCTTTTTGAATTGTGGTTTTCTCAGGGTATATGCCCAGGAGTGGGATTGCTGGGTCATATGGTAGTTCTATTTGTAGTTTTTTAAGGAATCTCCATACTGTTCTCCATAGTGGCTGTACCAATTCACATTCCCACCAGCAGTGCAAGAGCGTTCCCTTTTCTCCACACCCTCTCCAGCATTTATTGTTTCTAGATTTTTTGCTGATGGCATTCTGACTGGTGTGAGATGATATCTCATTGTAGTTTTGATTTGCATTTCTCTAGTGATTAATGATGTTGAGCATTCTTTCATGTGTTTGTTGGCAGTCTGTATATCTTCTTTGGAGAAATGTGTATTTAGGTCTTCCGCCCATTTTTGGATTGGGTTGTTTGTTTTTTTGTTATTGAGCTGCATGAGCTGCTTATAAATTTTGGAGATTAATCCTTTGTCAGTTACTTCATTTGCAAATATTTTCTCCCATTCTGAGGGTTGTCTTTTGGTCTTGTTTCTGGTTTCCTTTGCTGTGCAAAGGCTTTTAAGTTTCATTAGGTCCCATTTGTTTATTTTTGTTTTTATTTCCATTTCTCTAGGAGGTGGGTCAAAAAGGATCTTGCTGTGATTTCTGTCATAGAGTGTTCTGCCTATGTTTTCCTCTAATTAAGAGTTTGGAGTGGTTATCTTTGCGGGCCCTGGCCAAGTCTCTTGTAGAGAAAAGGCTTAGAAAAGAATTCTCACCTCCCAGGGTTATGTTTATTTGAAACTTGGAATAATTGTTTGTCTCAGTTGGCTGATCCTCCTCTAAAGGAGAACTTATAGGGATTAAGATGGGGAAGGGGTGGGGAAGCACTGAGTGGAGTGGGATGCTGGAGATTTAACGGTTGCTGCCATTAATAGATGGCTGTCAGCTCTTCCAATGCAGACCCCTGTGGTGAAAGCCAGGCTCCGAGTCCCCTCCTGATTTCTAGTCACTTCCTTGCTCCAAGGGCATGGGCTCCTTCCCGAGGACTTTGAGTCTCAGCTTTGTCATGTCCTTGCTGTGTGACCTTGGGTAAGTTACTGAACCTCTCTGAGCCTCAGTTTCTTCATCATTAAACAGAGATGATAACCAACTCTACCTTTCAGAGTTGCTCTGAGGAGTAAATAAGACTGTCTAAGATGCCCCTCTTCCCCTTCATCCTCATCTTCCATCTGGGGCTCTGCTCTTCCTCCCAGCAGCTTCCTGAGACTGGCTGCACTCTGCTCCCCTCCCTGATCTATCCGTGCCCTTTGGTTACATCTCGGTCCACCTTTGGCTTGCAGTGTTGTTTTATCTCTTTACGTTCCTGTTTGTCACACTGGAAGGCTGACCCCCATACAACCCTGGTCTGAGCACAGACCCTGGCACATCAGAGGCCTTCCTGAGGCAGAGTGAGTGCTTTGCAAACTGTGAAGGGCTTCCAACCGCCCTTAGGCGTCATCACCCAGGGCAGCATTTGTCACAGCAAAACTGAAAGGGCCTCGCCAGAGGAGGGAAGTGAGCCCGGGTCCAGGCTGCAGAGAGACACCAGGCTCCGGGAGGGAGCAGGTGCAGAGCCCAGTTTGTGCTGCTTGGGAGAGGAGTCTGGAACAGCCCTCACTGAGTCCACCCCTCTCCAAGCCCGCTGTCCACTCCCTGGTTGGACATAAGCCAAAGTCTTCTTGTTCCTTCCTCCGTCATCCTCCTGCAGGTCAAGGCAGAGTTACCACTAAGTTCCCTGAGCTCTGCTGGCCCCTGCCTGCCAGCCCCGGAGGCCTTTATCTCCTGTCTCTGAATACAGGTCTCATCATCTGACTAGCTCTGTGACTTTATGCAAGCCTCCTAGTTTCTCTGTGCCTCGATGTTCTTATCTGTAAAACGGGATAGTGGGGAATCAAATGAAATAACGGTGTAAATTGCTCCCCTTTAAGATCTTCCCACTTCCCTCTAGTCACGGTTCTAACTCAGGTGCTCTCAACCCTGGCTGTCCATTAGAATCACCCAGGAGCTTTAAAAAATCTAATGATGCTCTGCGGGTCTCCTCCACCCCTTTCTGACTCAGCGGCCCTTGAGTAAGAGCTGGGCATTGGTTATTTTTTCAAGGTTCCCCAGGTGACCCTTGGGTTGCACCAGGGCTGAGAACCAGTGGGCTGCTGGGCCAGCAACAGTGCTCTTCTGTTCTGGCTGCTGTCGCCTCGTCCAGCTCCCCCCACCTCTTCGACATGTGTTGGACATCTTGCAATTTTCCGGAGGGAACACGCTCCCAAAGGTCTCTCTGCCTTGGCCCACACTGTTCTCCCTACTCCTCCCTCTGGAGCCCCCTCTCTTCCCAGGCCTTTCCTAAGCCCTCCGTCCGGGATTGGCACTCTGGATGCCCCCCACCCCCAGCTCCATGTGCTCCCATCTTGACGCTCATCTCTGTGGGTCACATTCCCTGTGTCTTACCGCCTTTGAGGCCCCTCCCCAGCACAGAGCCTGGCATGTGTCTGCTTCCAGCTCTGCCCACCCTGCCCTTCCTCACCTCCCTTTCCTTCAGCCCCTCTTGATCTCTTTCCCCCAGCGGTTTTCAAGTTTTAGTGTCAGAACCACCTGGAAGCGTCAGAACCACCTGGAAGGCTTGTTTGCTCTTGTTTTTCCACCCTACCTCTATTGGGGTATAATTGACGATTAAAAATGGTATACACTTAAGGTGTACGATTTGATGATTTGGGATACGTATACATTGTGAAATTATCCCCACAATCAACACAATCAAGCTAATTAATGTACGCATCACCTCACATAGTTACCATTCTCTTTCCTTTATTTATTTTTTTGTAGTGAAAATACTTAAGATCTACCCTCTCATCAAGTTTCCAGTATATAGTACAGTATTGTTAATGATAGTCACAATGTTATACATTAGCTTTCCAGAAGTGCTAAGGGGTTAATATCCAAAATAGAAAAGGAACTCACACAATTCTATAGCAAAAATACCAAACAACTCGATTTAAAAATGGGCAAAGGACCTGAATAGGCATTTCTACAAAAAAGACACACAGATGGCCAACAGGTACATGAAAAGGTGCTCAACTTCACTGATCATCAGAGAAATGCAAATCAAAACCACAGTGAGCTATCGCCTCACACCTATTAGCATGGCTGTTATCAGAAGGAGGAAAGGTAACAAGCCTTGGTGAGGATGTGGAGAAAACCGGAGGCTTGTTAACATACAAGCTGCTGGATCCCATCCCATTTCTGATTCAGTCGGGACGGGAGGGGACTGAAAATGCGCAGCGCTTACAATTTCCGAGGTGACACCGCCCACACTTTGAGAACCACGGCTTTTGAGCAGTGTCTCAACTTCGGCATTGTTCATATCTGGGCTGGATAATTCTCCTCTCCAGCACGTAGACCCCGGACCAGGTGCAACCAGGTTGATGCCGTTGACTCCTGAAATACCACCTGGTTACCTCACCACCAACCAGTCAGGAGAACGTCCGTGAGCTGATCAGGCACCCTGCAAGCCCTCTCCTTCACCTTGCCTTTAAAAACGCTTCCCTGAAAGCCATCGGGGAGTTTTGGTCTTTTGAGCGTTAACTGCCTGTGCTGCTTGCTTGGTGCCTTGCAATAAGTGCTGTCTTTTCCTTCACTGAAATCCGGTACCAGTAGATCGGTTTTGCTGTGCTCAGGCGAATGGACCCGAGTGCGGTTTGGTAACACTCACAGGGAGGACCTCAGCCTCCCCCCACCCATTTCTGTTGCACAAACCACGAGAACACCAGGCTGCTTGCAGCGACTGAGTAGGGTGGCAGAGTTGCAACTTCTGTGATGTCGCTTATGCCAGTCCCCCTGCCTGGTCACCCTCCGCCCCTTTCTCCTGGCCCATTTCGATCCAGATCTGTTTTTCCAGAGCCATCACAAATGCTCCCTCACCTGCAAAGGGTGTTGGTAGGTTGTGTGGGTTGCGGAGGTTTGGGTTAATTGCTCTGTGTGTGGGTGGTTTCAGGACCACGCAGCTCTGGGCTCTTTACAGCCTAACCCACACAGTGCCTCCCCTGAGGGTCTCAGCAAGTCTCAGCAGTGGGGGAATGCATGGGATCCTAACACTAACGGATACAAAGGGCCTGAGGGAGAGGGTATTGTGGTCCAGTTCTAGCTCTTTACATCTGACCAGCACTTTACAGTTTTCAGCGCACTTTGAAACCTTACCTCATTAATCCCCAGATGTTGTGAGGTCAGCAGAGTGGCTGTTATTTATCAGTCCGAGTTCTATGGTGGCAAGCAACAGAAAATGGCTTTGGTTAATTTAATCAGGAAGGACAGGGATCGGGAAGCTTACTGATTTAGTGGAAAACTGAAGGACCAGATCTCTGGAAGGATCCTCCAGAGCAGGAACAGGACGCTCTCCAGGGCAGCCCTACAGAATGAACGGTCCTGTGTCCTCTGCTCAAGGCTCCAACCCCAGGGACAATGTCTGATGGGCTTTGTTAGGGTAGGTGCCCCCCGTCTCAGGCTACATGCTGGACAAAGGGCCCCTTGAGGTTCAGAGGCATTGTTGACGCACAGTGTCCAGCCCTGGGCTCATTCTCTCCACCTGCTCTGCTTCCCCGAACAGCGAAATCTGCATCTCCCCCCGCCTTTTCCCCAGTTCAGGTAACGGTACCATCATCCTCCTGGTCACCCACAGTGGGAACAGGGGAGCCCTCCCCCTTCTCCTCCAAGCCTCCGGCTAATTGGTGCCGACTTTACCAGTTTGGCCTGGAACTCTCCTCCATTCCTACGAGCACTGCTGAAGTTCAGGCCCTCAGCATCTTTCCCTCTCCCGAAGGCTCATTCCTCCGGTCTTACCCCATCCAACCCGCAGCAAAGGCATCTTTGTATAGTGCAGATCTGATCGTATCATTCCTCTCCTTAAAAAGCTTCAAACAGTGCCTTTCTGACCACAAGCACAGCTTTCAAACTTCTGTGACCTTGACCCACAGGAAGAAATTTATTTTACGTTGCACCTGATTTTACAATGCGCTTATTTGTATAACTGAAGCAAAATTTTCAAGAGTTGATACTACCTGAGTTGCTATCCTATATCACTTTTAAAACTTCTGGCCAGGACCCACTAAACTGAGTTCACCATCCACTAGCGAGTCATGATCTGTTTGAAAATCACTGGCTGAAAGGAACAAGCAGAGCTCCCCAGGAATAGCACAGAAGGCTCCTAGGTGACCCAGGCCCTGCCCATCTCCCAGGCC
This sequence comes from Aethalodelphis obliquidens, assembly GCF_003676395.1. Taxonomy (NCBI): domain Eukaryota; kingdom Metazoa; phylum Chordata; class Mammalia; order Artiodactyla; family Delphinidae; genus Aethalodelphis; species Aethalodelphis obliquidens. The sequence goes on from NW_020837982.1 coordinate 13,070,049, forward strand.
TCACTCTCCCCACTCTCTGGCTCTAGGTTCTGGTCTCCGTTTCTTTGAGTTCCTTTGTACATCCCACGCTGGGCCTCACTTTGGTGCCTTTTCTGACCCCATTCCCTCTGCCTGAATTGTCCCCCTCCTTGTCTTTGCACCCCCTCCCCCTTGTAATCCAAGACTCAGCTCATCCCTGTGTGTTAGGTCAGGGCCTCCTCTGTGCCCTCAGAGCACGTGGGTCATGGCGCCAGCGTTGGCTTAGCATCCGCACCAGTGTGGGAACCGCCTGCCTTAGCATCATGTATGTTCCCCCATCACAGGCTGATTGGCCAATCTGCGTTTTTACCTAGTTACACCGGTTGACTCATATGCACATTGGCCTTAATGTTTGACGATTTCTGGTCTGGAGACTGTCAGTTCCTCCAGGCTGCAGGCTGTGCCGTTCATTCACGTACACCCCGTGGGAACGGCTGTCCAGCATCTCCCCTCGCCCCCACCTGTGTTTGGGGGATTCCCGGCCATCTTGTCCTGATAGAAGACAAAACCCACTTCCCCACAGAGGCCGAAAGGTCCAGGTACTGCCCTCCCAGCCCCCAGCACAGGGGACATGGGCACATGGCCTAGATTCAGCCAAGCAGTCTCACTCTCCTGTTCGGGAGCTGGTGACCCTAAGAAGCAGGGACAGAGGAGAATGCATGTGGGTGACGGCACCTGCAAGATCTGGTTCCCAGGGGCAGCAGGCGAGCTGGGGAGCCTGGGACTTGGGTGGCAGGAGCCACGTGACCTGCTCTTTGGCATGATTTTGGTTCAGCCTCCCTCTGAGCTGCCCATTTCCAGAACCTGGTTCTCCAGGTTCGTGGCCATCTTGGCACCCACTTGATGGCCCCTCAATTAATTACTTTTCTCCTTAAATCTTACTTTTCTCCTTAAATCAACCAGAGTTGACTTCTTTTGCCAGTTGTGGGCGCAAACCCTCACAGGCGCACCAGCACCTGTCAGACAGTAAATATTTGCTGATACAGCGGATCAGTGCCTGCTTTCATCCTCCTTGTTCCTCACCCTGAGCACCCAGCAACCCACCCCTGACCTTGGCCATCTTTCCAGCCAATGAGGCCTGAGGTTGGCAGAGACAGAGCTTGTGTTTCTTCCTCAGGGAGACAGAGTTAATCCCAGCCTGTCTTGGGCGATGGCCGTGGTTAAGGGTGTGACAGTGGGCAGGCTGGTGGGGTAGAGGAGAGTACTGCTCCCACTGGAAAGGGGATAATGGATTCAAGCTTTCACGATTCCCATGCAAAGCACAGAAAAGCAGCAATTGGAATGTTCTCTGGCTTTAGCTTGCTAGCAGAGTGGATTTGATTGTCTCCTGGGGGTGGGGATTCTTGCAGAGAACACACGTTTTCTCCTCACTGGTGATCATCTTCCCACTTCTAGAGATCACACCAGCTGAGATCAGTGAATAAGACTTAGAGGTCCATCAGAGAGAGAAAGCCCCTCAGTGGGGGAAGCCTAGGAGGTACCTGCAGACCCCCCGTGGTAGTGATGGGGGACAGCGAGATGTTGACAGTGGGAGTAACAAGAACGGTACCTGCAGGTCTGGCCGGAAGTGATTACGTCGTGAGAGGAGCTTATTACAGGGACTGTTTCCCAAGGCGTGGGCAGCATGAAGAAAAACCAGTGAAGAGAGTTGGTGAAGCAGCCAGGAGCAAATCCGTACCACCTCTGGGCGTGAGGGGTGTGGAGACGGAGGTGAAGCCAGAAGCTGGAGAGCGTTGACAGGGGCGTGGCCTTCAGTGAAGGGCCTCAGCATGGTGACCGCGCAGGAGGGAAGGGGGATCAACACCCTGACCTCTCTCTGCTCCACCCTCCAGCTTCCTTTCAGCGCTTCTCATTGGCTGAACCCAACTGGAAGCCAGAGGGCAAGGGAGCTGTTGATGTTATCCATGAAGGCCAATCTCCCGGAGGACAGAGTGGGGCGGAAAGAGCAGAGAGTGGGTCAGGAGGGGCAGATGGAGGAAACCCAGCACAGGAGCTTCCATGACACGTCCTGAGCTCTTATGAGCACACAGTATGTACAGCAACTCACGTTACATGTATGCAACTCATGTAATTCTCCAGCATCACACCATTTTACAGATAAGTATAGGGAGGTTAAGTAATTTATCCGGTCAGTGTGAGAGTAGCTGCAATTCAAACCCGGGCCATCTGCACCCAGACTTTGTGTTCCTCACCACTATGCTGAGCTGTCCAGTGAGGTGACCACTAGCTACACATGGCTATTTAAATATAGATTCGTCAACTTCAGTAACATTAAAAATTCACAAAGTCCCATGAGTCACATTTCAAATGCTCACTACACACATATGGCCAGTAGCTACCACACTGGACAGTGCAGATACAGCACACGTGCATCCTCTCAGAGAGCTCTACTGGAGAGCTCGGCAGAAGACCTGGACACCGTGACCTGGATCCTTTCAACCCCCTAATCCCTTGCAAAACACACATGCACGCACTCCCCTCAGGAGCTGTGGTGTTCCTGTGGTGGACATGAGAGGGGTCATGCTGATTTGGGGATTCTTAGGCCATTTCATTGCCCTCTTGATGGCTCTCAGATACTGTGGCCTCAGCACAGCTCAAAGAGATAAATCTGAGATAGTTTTATGTAGGCCGTGCCCTTTCTCACGTTCTAAAATCTCTTTGCTGTTCTGCCCTCTCCTATTGGAATACCCAGGACATCCCATAACAAGCAGCAGCATTTATATCAAAAGAGGCAGGAGAAACGGCTGGCACATCAGCACTCTCATCGCTGCCGCATTTCGGAGATACTTGTCCTCGGGGCTTATGCGATGCTGGCATCCTGTTACATACAGCATCCTTCCACTAGCTCCCATGAGACAGTGCTCAGTTGGGTTTAATGATCCCCACATCTTGACACCAATGTATCATGTCCTAAATGCCCAGAATTAGCAGATGAGGTGAATCCTGAAGATGATATAAATCCTACCTATCAAATAGGCTAAAGGTGAAGTCTAGCTCTGTCTAGACTGTCAGAACATTGTGAAAAGAAATGTGAGTCAATATCAGATGACCCTCCTACACGTAAAGAGATGCGGGGTCTTGGTAATCTAGAAAAGCACTTTCTGGGAGAGGAAGCAAAAAGATATAACTCTAAATCACCTGTAGGGACTTCCCTGGTAGCACAGTGGTTCAGAATCGGCCTGCCAATGCAGAGGACACGGGTTTGAGCCCTGGTCCGGGAAGATCCCCCATGCCGCGGAGCAACTAAGCCCGTGTGCCACAGCTACCGAGCCTGCGCTCTAGAACCAGCGAGCCACAACTACTGAGCCTGCGTGGCACAACTACTGAAGCCTGTGCGCCTAGAGCCTGTGCTCTGCAACAAGAGAAGCCACCGCAGTGAGAAGCCCGCGCACCGCAACTAGAGAAAGCCCGCGCACAGCAACAAAGACCCAACACAGCCAAAAATAAAAATAAAGAGATGAATTAATGAATTAAAAAAATATAAATAAACCACCTGTAATTCTACCTCCCAGAAAACATTAGCACTAGTGTTTATATATACATTTTCTCACACGTGGCCTATTATACATTGACGTGTATGATTATGCTGTGTATGATCTTCTTTGTTCAGTGTATCTGTGAACATTTTTGCATCTCATTAGACATATAATATGTAAAATAATAGTAGCTACCCTTCATTGCTGCTTATTATGTGCTGAGGTCTGTGCACTGCACATGTATTATCTCAGTTCTCACAATAGTGATGATAAGTTAGTTGCCATTATTATTATTATTTTACAGATGAGGAAACCAAAGCACAGGGATCAGGTATCTTGCCCAAGATCACACAGCTAGTTTAGTGGCGGAACAAAGACTATAACGAGATCTGTCTGACCCCCAAACCCATGGCCTTTCTGCCAGGATGCTCTTCTACAACAACATTATGCAAACTCTTTTAGCTCTGGAATGCATTCTTTGAAGGACTTTTTCTATAAACCTAATATGTAAAACAGATAGAAGTGGAGGTGGACTGGTTGAAATAGGAATGGGAAACTCTCAGTCTCACCTGCTCTTGCCCCCCGACCAGAGGCAACTGCTGTAGCAGCTCAGGGAACCCCTTGCAATTGGGAAAGGCCAGTTTGGAAAACACTGTCTGCGCATCCTTTTAACAGACTGCACGGGATTCACTTGTATGGATATAGCATCATTGATGCAACCAACTGCCTCCTGCTGTGAAGAGCAATCTTGATGATGCATTTTGTACACAATCATGATTTTCTTCCTGGATACGTTTCTGAAAGTGAAATGTTTGGGTCAAAAATGTGCCCGTTTTAACACCAGACTCCCCTTTGGAAAGATAAAACCACATAAATTCCCGTCTGCAGAGCCAAGTTCTGCACATTCTCCCCACAACTGGATGTTACTATTTAAAACCAATTTTTGTCAATTGTATATGCAAAGGTACGTTGCAGTTGTTTTAATTTACTTTTTTTTTTTTGGTTACTAAAAAATATTAGACATTTTAAAGTTTGTTGACTACTTACCTTCCTTCTTTTGTGCATATCCAGTTCATACTCTTTGCTTTTTGGTTTTCCTCTACAAGGGCAGTGGTCTTTTATTATCTATATGTAACATTTATTTTTAATGTAGGATTATTAATCCTTCATATGTCACGTAGAACATAGATGGTTAATATTACTAATATATAGAGAGACTATGTCATGTTGAATTTTATCTTTTATTTATGCTGTCTTTGATTTAAAAGTGTTAATACTTAGACTATGTTTAGATAAATATTCTCCTATATCTTTTAATTCTTTGATTTTTAAAAGATCTGAATTCTTTAATCCATTTGAAATTTGTTACATTACATAAGTAAGTGAACTAACTTCCTGTTATAACTAACTCACTTTAATTTTCTTATCTTATTGCCATAGCTAGAACTTACAGAGTTCTACTACATAAATTGCATTATATTATATAAATTGTAACTACAGAGTTACAACTTAGCCTGGTGGTTCTCAGCCTTGGGCATTATTGCCTCCCCAGGGGACATTTGGCAATGTGTGGAGACATTTTTGGTTGTTACAACTCCTGTCGGGGAAGGAGTGTACGTGCTGCTGGCATCTAGTAGCTAGAGACCAGGGATGCTGTTAAACATTCTACAGTACACAGGACATTCCCCCACAACAAAGAATTACTGGCCCAAAATGTCAATAGTGCTGAGGTTGAGAAGCCTCTTGTTAAATAATAGTGGAATTAGCAACTCCCTTTTGCTTTTTGTACTTACTGCATTGCAAACCAGGGTTTCACTCCTTAAAGACAGCTTGCCTTAAGGTCTCTGTGATGATCCCTCTGGAATGCCTCTGTAAATTTATTCTCTACCCACAGACAGAGTGATGCAGACAGTGCTGTAAAGGACATAGGTGCCTGGGTCAACACGGAAAAAGGAATAAAGAAGGAAAAGCAATGCAGTCACGAATGACACATTAGCAATGTATAGTGTTTATTTTCCTGTCGTGAGACCTCTATGCTCCCCTGACAAGGAGGAATAAGAGCCTCTTCAACTACCCTCCTATTGATTCTCTCCTGGAACTTATGACCTCCATCAGTTAAAGCATCACAAGATTCACTCTGTAAGAATGTGAACAGTGAAGTCACTAAGACCTGGGTTCAAACCCCGGTCCCCTCACTTGCTGGCTGTGGGTGTGAGACCCTGGCCAAGGTCCTTTCCTCCCTGAGTCTCTGAGCCTGTTTCCATATAACATGTACTTACCTTGGATGCCATGAAGTGCACTTTAGACCTTATAAGTAGATACCTAGCTCAGCATCTAGAATATAGTGAGGGCTTCTTATACATCCCCATGGAGTCCCAGGCGTGTGCACCTAATGCTGCTGCTCTCTTCCTGCTGAGTTCTGAGAAAGGCATGAAAAGCTGTGCTCTGGCACAGACCCTGGGAGCCCGGAAGCCAAGAGAGACCAGCCACGAGCACCTGCGCAGGGTTTTATGCCTGTTATTTTTTACATCTTTGCTGTAAACCTGTGAGATATATAATTTTATTATTGCCATTTTACAGATGAGGAAACTGAGGCACACAGAGGTTAATACCCTGCCCAAGGTCACTGAGCTAGTAAATGGTGGACTTGGGTTTTAGAGCCTCGCCCTTAACCACTTAGTCACGCTGCCTCCCCACCCCTCTCAGCCCCAGCCCCCCAGCAGCTCGGCTGAAGGACCCCAGTCCAGCTACCCCACCTCCGAGGTTCTTCCCGTGATTCCTCTGGAGCCCCGCGCTTTTATCCTGAGGCCCGGGGGCAGCGCTGAGAACGGGATGGATGCTGAGAGGAAGGGGGTGGCACTTCATCAGAGCAGCTGCTGGGGCTGCCACCAGTTGACAGAGTTCTCTGCTCAAACGCTGTCCCCAGAGGACCTGACACTTCCCAGCATCCCGGAACTGTCCCCACGGAGCTCTGATGGCAGCCTGACTGGCTTCCTGATCTTCGGAAATGTACTTAACTTCCCCATCCCTCAGCTGGTGTCTGGGAGGAGATTCAATTACATAGTAATGAGCCTGAATCCTGCAGAGCCTGCCTCTTAATCACCAGCTGAAAAATGCAAGCATCTAAGACACAGGCAGGCCACCCTGGCCATGACCCCATTAACCTAATCCTGTTAGACTCCTCTGCTCCCCTTGGCTCAGCTGCAGGACTGCTGTGGAAGGTGACCTTCCAGAACAGAGGGCTCCTCATCTAGGGATGCTGCGTCTGGGTGAGCTGTGCCTTGGGCGTGGTGCAGGTGTGGTCCTGCCACGGCAGGGACGGGTGGGGCAGGAGCTCTCGTGGCTGGATCTAGAGAAGGCCAGGGAGAAAGCTGCATGCCCAGGTAGTACCAGCCTCCCTCTCTGCAGGAGTCTCACTGCCCGCACCATTGTCAGCGTCACGCTGGGCGCTGCCACATCAGGGCTCTGATGCCTGGCACTGTACGTAACAGAACATACCATGTAATCCTCACAACAGTTCTGTACCTTCCATGCTTTACAGGCTAGGGAAACTGAGGCTCAGAGTAGTCGGGTAGCTTTCCCAAAGACACACAGCTGCAGAACTGGATTGGATCCCCGTTTGGGCTAACTCCAATGCCCACACTTTTGGAATCATTACAGAGGTATCAGGGTGCATCTAAATGTGTCTTTGCAAAGTGTCCATTCTTCTGAGTTAGAACTTGTATGTAGTGTATGTCAGGGGATTGCTGGAGGCTTGAAGCTTTCTCCCCAGAGGACAGAAGAGGCCCCGCAGTACTGAGTGCTTTAGTGGGGCTCTGGCCCCCTGCAGTGCTGGGCTATGGAAAGAACGGGGGTCAGGCTACTAGTCTACTGGGGACCAGGCTTTTGTGAGACAGTTTGAGAGACAGCATCTATTTCTACCCCTGGTTCACTCAGATGTGCTGCCCTCAGTCACTGGTTGGTCCCACCAGTCTACATTCTGCCCTGGGTGACCTTAGAACTGTTTAAGTCTGGACATTAAAGGACAGGAAACCTGGGACACTGTCAGGAGGGCCAGGCCCCAAATCTATCCTTCCATTCTGGGTGAGATAGATGGATGGGGAGCAACTTTACTGATGTCACATTCTCTCTTGGCCCTGAGAAGGGGCTGATGGGTGCCTTGGGGCTTGGGTGACGGCCTGATAAGAGGTTGGTGTGGGGTGAAGCCCTTCCTTGTCTCTCATACCCAGTCTCCCAGGCAGAGAGAAACCCAACCTTTGGAGCTCCAGCTGGGTCAGCAAAGACCCCTGAGCCCCTTTACTTCCTGGGATCTTTGCCTTCCTTCCAGCATCAGACAGGAATCAGTCCATCAGTAGAAAGGTTGAGCCCATGGGACAGGTCCAGCTCTGGATGTAACCAGGTGCCTCTGGGACAGTGATGAACATTGCAGCAGTAGGAGATGGGCAAAGCCTGCTCAGGCATCTGGTCAACCAGGAAGGATGAGCAGAGGAGACAGGGTGGCCATGGAGAGTAGAGCAACCCACTGGGGTTTCAGTGCTCTCTCCCCTTTGCTTTCCTCCCAGAGACAGACCTCTTTATATTTTTTCTTCTTCCATTTGTTTTTCTTTCCTTTCCACTTCCCCTTTCTCACCTCCTGTAGATCTCCTATCTCAGAGTAAAAGCCAAAGCTCTTGCAAGGCAGACACGGCCCTAATGACCTGCTTGCTTTCTTCCTTCTGAACTCACCTCCTTACCGTTTCTTGAGCTCCCCAGGCCTGCTGCCACCTTGGGACCTTTGCATCTCCTGTTCCCGTCTTCTCCCAGGTACCCACACGCCGCCCTCTCACTGCCTTCACGCTTTACTCAGCTGTCACCTCCTCTCTCATCCATCTGAAATTCCAACAGTCATCCTGCCCTTTTCTTACCTCATTTTTCCCTAGCATTAATGCTAGCTACCGTGTGTGTATATTATTTTTTATCTTGTTTTCTGTCTGTCCATCCAACTAGGATGGAACCTCCATGAGGGCAGGGATTTTTGTCTGTTTGGTTCACTGCTATATACCCAGAGCCTGGCACATAGCAAAGGCTTGATAAATATTTACTGAATGAATGAATGAGTGCTCTGTACTCACGCCCAGCGGACCTGAAGCCTTAGCGGGGTGCTGTCTCCTAGCCCCAGGAATGGAGTGGAGGCTGCGTTTGAACACAGAGCCACCCCCAGCCCCAACATCACTGGCTTCTTGGCCGGACAGGTGCAGGGGGTGGCAGGTATCTTACTGTTGCCTTGGCTTCAACCCAGTCTTCACCAAGCACAGAAAATGTTGCGTGGCTTACCCAAGTGACACTTGAAGTTCAAGAAGTCCAGTTGTTCCAGTTTTCTGTGTGGACAGCTCTGGGGGCAGCCTCTTCCTGGTGGCATGAACAGCTTGACCCGAGACCTTTGTGTATGTTGTGGTTCTCTGAGCAGAGAGAGCAGGGAGTGGGCTGGAGTTTGGGGGTTTCCTGAGCTCTGATTTCTGTGATGATCTCAGTAAATGCAAAGGGGTCCCATAATCCTGGAGGGGCTGTAGAAACCTGGGAATCCCCTGTTTAGGTTTGGGTATGAATTATTTAGAAAGGAGGGCAAGTCCTAATTCAGAAAAGCATAACGTGTCCCTGATATATTGTCAAGTTGTCATACATGTGTGTCTGTGTGTCTGTATGTCTGTGTGTGTCTGTGTCTCTGTGTATCTCTGTGTGCTTCTGTGTCTGTCTGCATGTAGCCATGTGTGTTGAGGAGATGGGCATCAGAAGGGCAGCTCTGGATTCTGCCTCCGTGACATTCAGGAGTCTCTGGCATGTCTGGTGTTTTAGTGGCTGTAAGCTCTCTGAGACTGAAGCATGATGGCTTTCTCTCCTGCTGTTTTATTTCTTTAACACAGTGGTTTTCAATCCCGGCTGCACGTTACCTCAGCTGGAGAGCCTTATAAAATACCGAAGCCCCAGTGTTACCCCACACTGGTTAAATCAGAATTTCCGGACATGGAACCTGGGCCCTGCTGTGTGTCTGAAGCTGCACAGGTGACTCTGGTTGCAGCCAGGCCTGGGCTTCCCTGCTTTACTCTCCTGTGAGCTGTGAGTCAAGAGGCTGTAGTAGACCAGAGGAAACAGCTCTGAACTTGGAGCCAGAGCGGTGGTGGGAGGTGTGGGTGGGGTGAGGAGGTGCGTTTCAGCACTGGTTCCCTCGTGAAATCATCTTTGACTTTGAGTAGGTTATTTTGTCTTTCTGGTCCTTAATTTTCTTTCTTGGTAAGACAGAGATCATTACACCTTCCTGCCTATCTCCTACCCATGGTTTGAGGTCATTTATATGAAAGGGCTTTGTAGATTCTGAAAGGTCACTCAAATGCAAGGAAACATTATTAGCATTATTTGTGTTAGCCCTTTGTAGAGACCAAAAGAGTGAGGCAGGAGGTGGGTGTGTAATTACAGCAAGGTCGGAGTAAAAGAAAAGCTGTGGGCGCGTACCATGGTTACTCTGTGATTTAGCTTTGCAAAGGTAGCCAAACCCGTAATGCCTGTGCTTGTAATTCCAGGAGCTGACACTAGGTGGTGCCTGATCCATGGTGTGGACTGGGAGGGTATCATTTGGGGACGGGTTTTGCCCCCTTTGCTTACAATACAGTTATTTACTGACAGAATCATTTACATATCAAGATAAGATTTTTAAAATAAATTTATTTATTTTATTTATTTATTTTTGGCTGCATTGGGTCTTCATTGCTGTGTGCAGGCTTTCCCTAGTTGCGGTGAGCAGGGGCTACTCTTCACTGCAGTGGCTACTCTTGCTACAGAGCACGGGCTCTAGAGCGCAGGCTCAGCAGTTGTGGCACATGGGCTTAGCTGCTCTGCGGCATGTGGGATCTTCCAGGACCAGGGATCGAACCCGTGTTCCTTGCATTGGCAGGCAGATTCCTAACCACTGCGCCACCAGGGAAGCCCTCAAGATAAGATTTTGAATGCCGTTCTCACGCTGTCTTTGCACAATTAGGTGGTGATCTTCATTCTGCCCAGGGGCTCCTTCTTAGTTTCCTCCTTTCCTGAGATTTCTGGCAACTGTAACACCAGCCCTCATTCTGGGGCCTGGAGTTGGCTCTGCCTGCCCAGATTTCAGAGCAACATCGAAAAGCTTTGCTTGCTGGCAGTGAACCAGCGAGAGGCCCGCTTGGCTCCTGTGAAGACTTAATTAGCTTTTGAGCTGCTCCCCTATCAATCTGGCTTTCTCTGCTCCTCCCTCCCCTCTGGAGTTTAAGGGGGAGAATCTCATTTTCTTCTCCCAGGGGCCCATTCCTTGCAAGTCACTGTAGCTTTCTTTCCTCTCTGTGATCAGGAGAGCCGGATGGAGGTGTCAAGGCGGTAATTGTAGAAGCTGACTGACACTTCTTCCTGAAGTTAAGGGAGAGCGAGCGACTTTGGATATGAAGCTACATCGCTCATCCCCGCTGTTTTTGAACCTGACCCACCGACCCCTCCTCCCCAACCCCGTATGGGTTACTTTGCATAAAATCACTCAATCCTTTCAGAGAGCCAACCCAGCGACTTTCATCCAGTTTTCTTATAAGAACCTAGGTTGTTTGTTTAGGCTTCTCCCCCTCTTTCTTTAACTGTTTGAGAACACATCTGAAATCCACAGTTGTGGATGTCAAGGCTCAGTGGGTGTAAATACACACAGAGCTTTTGGAATAACACACATGGAACAACTCACAGCGATTGCCTCTGGGGAGGGGATTAGGTGTTTGAGCTGGTCAGTGTACTCCTGTGAAATCGTCCATGGCAGCGAAGGCTTGGGATTCTTTGGCTGATTCAGTGCAGTCTTACTTCACTCCATCAGACCCTAAAAAATAGATACAGAAGGAAGGGGATGCCCCTTAATCCACTGTCTCACTAGCATGCCAGGTCCCCAGTGATCTTTTTCTTAGGCTTATGGGAGCTTGGGGGACATAGAGAGTGGGTTTTCCAGGATGAGGTACTCAGATAGGGACCAAGGTGAGACGTCACTGGGAAATTGCTGGGTGCTGTCAAAGCAAAGTCCTCACTGGCCACCGCGGGAGGAATAGCTTGAGTGGAGACGGTGGAGGCTGGGAGCCTATGCAGCCTCTGGATTCTACAACAAGGCCCTTCACAGTGGTCTTTTGCCAGGTTCTCCCCACCCCCAGCTCTTCCTAAGTGCATGCCCTCCCCCTTCTTGGGCAGATTCCCCGGGATCACACCCAGCTTCCTGCCAATCCCCTCTAATATCTGCATCTCTTCCCTTCTTCCTGGAACCTCCTTTGAAGTCTGTGAGTAATCCTTCCTTTCCCCAGAGGCAAGGCCTTCCCTCAGTTTGTTCTTTCATTGTAGACCAGATGGCCCATTACACCTTGATCCTCAACCAACCAAAGACCATCTCGCTTCTTCCAGGGCATACAGCTCTTTTCACAAGGCAGAGATAAGTAACAAAAGCAAAAACAAAGCAAAAAAGTAAAAAAAGCAAAAACAGTTAAAGTTTCATATTAAAATGCTCTGGCCATTGATAGCCTACCTAGAAGTTTTAAATCCAGGTAGACTAGGTTTGCCTTTCCTTCCAGCCACAGTGTGCAGTTTTCTGGAGCAGGCTTTGCAGCCCCACCTCTAGGACTTTGCATATACTATTCCCTCTGCCTGGAGCACACTTCCCTTCACTGCTTCTTCACTTTTTTGACCCCTGTCTTTTTACAGGGTTCCCCTTGGGCATCTCTTTATCCTGTAAGAGCCTAATTCTCTAACACACGTGCCAAACTTTCATTGAACTCATGAATGAGGTGTGATAAATTGTTACAGTAAGGTCTCCAATTTATCCATGCCTCCCTGTATCTATACCTTCCCACCCTGTGACATCCTTTGACCAATGACACAATAACAAAGGAGGAATAAGCAGAAACTCGAAAAGTACTTGCATATTGGTGCTTGCCCTCACTTGCTGCTCTTGGAATCCAGCAACCATTATATAAAAAGCTCGGGCTAGCCTGCTGGATGATGGGAGACACAGTTCCAATTGTCCCTCTTGCTCTGGTCATTAGCTGGCCAATCCTCTGACACGTAAGCAAGGACGTTTTAGATCACTCAGGTGCCAGGTGTCCTGCCAGCTAACTACAGGTGCATAATCATGTCCAGTAGAGTCTACTCATGCCATCCCAGACCAAAAGAACTTCCCAGCCAACATGAAGAATCAGGAGCTGAATAAATGGCTCTTGTTTGAAGCCATTCAGTTTGGGGTTTTGTTACACAGCTGAAGCTACCTGATACATGAGGGAATCGACAGAAAGAAAAATAGCTGGTTGACTAAAGATATGAAAAATTGGGATTTATGCAGTCAGTGGAAAAAAGAATGCTGAGATAAAAGTACCAATTCACCTTTTACAATTCAGTGTAAAACTGGTTAATATCCAACAGGGCAATAAAAAGTCACCCATTGCGTTATCTTCCATCAAAGACTCAGAGATGATAGTGTTTAGGAAGTGAAAGAAAAAGTTTACTTTCAAAGATGTCAGAGAATTAGGCTTCAGAAGGGCTGGCTTGCCAAATATAAAACACAATGAGCATTTAAAGAAAAAAGCTGCAGAATCACCAAGGTTATCAAGTTTAAATTAGCCTTTTCATGGTGAAAAACACCAGCTTTCTCAGATCATTATCATAATCCTAAAGGTCATGGCATATCTTCAGATATCAGCATAGTAAAAATCAAGGGTACGTGGATATTGTTAGGGAGATATTGCAGGTTTATGGGAAATAGCCAAGGTTTCACAATGTAGGGGACCAGAGCTAGGCAAGGTGATCCTGTTCTTTTCACTTTATTTTGCTTCCTAGCTGTGGTATATAAAGAACTTAATCATACTGGAATTAGAAAGTATTAGTGTCAGTTTTTATTTCTATACTTATTTACTGGACAGAAAAAAAAATCTCTCTTGACCTGTTTTATATGAGTTAACTTCTAATTTTATGCCCAAGCTCTAATCAAGAATTTGTCAAAGATACGTTCCCATAGAGGTCAGGTGACCCTCCAGTGGACTTCTTAGAAAATGCTCCAGCATAGCTTTAAATGGCCACACAGTCATCTTTTTGTCTTATTTGCAAGTCATGGATAATTTTCCCAAACAAGTTAGCTGCCCCTTCTTTGTGCTGTCTCAGCATCTGAACCCACTTATCACAGTCTGTTGTCATAAATGCCCGCTTGTGAGGTCTCTTCTAGACTCTGGCCTCCTCAAGGGTGGGGACGTTCCTAAGGCTTAGTACAGGGCCTTGTATAAACATTGTTGAATGACTGGATCAGCAGATTGCTACCTCATAGAACCAAGGACAGTGTTTCCCGTACTCGGTGCCAGAATTTCCAGGGGTGCTTTGCTAAGCAGCTTCCCAGCCGATGCCGGTAAAGTGATGGGCTGGAGCTGCCTGGTCCTGGCTGGCAGACTCGGCATGTCTCTTCACAGCTCTGGTTCAGTGACATCACATTAGTAGTCTGAGACTGGGCACGGTGGGAGCATTTTATACCATGGAAATTGGCAAATGCTGCAAGATGAGGGTTTTGGTTTATGAGAGCCAGTTTACCAGCAGGACACTATGCTTCTTCATCTCTGGTCCAACGACTAATGTTTGAGAATTATTGACCTAGGATGGGGTCAGCCAGCTGCAGCCTGGGGGCTAAATCCAGCCTGCTGCCTGCTTTTGTACTGCCTGCGGCCAGGACAGTTTTTATGTTTTTAGAGGGTTTGTTGAAGAGGAAAGAGGAGAAGGAGGAGAATAAGAGGAGGAGGAGGAGGAGGGGGAGGAGGGGAGGGGGAGGAGGAAGAGGAGGGGGAGGGGAGGAGGGGGGAAGGGGAAAATGAGATAATACCTGGCCTGCAAAGCCTAGAATGTTTTGTTGTTGTTGTTGTTGTTTTTTGCTATATGCGGGCCTCTCACTGTTGTGGCCTCTCCGGTTGCGGAGCACAGGCTCCAGATGCGCAGGCTCAGCGGCCATGGCTCACGGGCCCGGCCGCTCTGCGGCATGTGGGATCTTCCCGGACCGGGGCACGAACCCGCGTCCCCTGCATTGGCAGGCGGACTCTCAACCACTGCACCACCAGGGAAGCCCCATGTTCCTTTTTTTGCTGAGTAGTATTTCACTGTGTGGATGTACCACAGTTTGTTTATTGAATCACTACTTAAAGGACATTTGGGTGGCTTCCAGTTTGGGGCAGTTATGAGTAGAGCTGCTATAAAGATTTATGGTTTTGTGTGAACATAACTTTCCACTTTTGTTGAGGAAAATATTCAGGAGTGGGATTCATGGGTTATCTGGTAAGTGTGTGTTTAACTTTATAAGAAGTTGTGAAACATAGAAAACAAACTTATGGTTACCAAAGGGGAAGGGGAGTGGTGAGGATAAATTAGGAGTATAGGGTTAACATAATACACACTACTGTATATAAAATAGACACTCAACAAGGATTTACTGTATAACATAGGGAACAATATTCAATATCTTGTAATAACCTATAATGGAAAATAATCTGAAATGTATGTATAACTGAATTACTTTGCTGTACCTGAAACTAACATAATACTGTAAATCGACTATATTTCAATTTAAAAAAGAAAGAAGTTGTCAAACTGTTTTTTAGAGTGGCTTGGACTACTTTCCATTTCCACCAGCAATGAATGAGCATTCTAGCTGCTCAACACCCTTGCTAGCACTTGGTACTGTCAGTACGTTCCATTTTAGTCATTCTAATAAGTATGTCGTGGTGTTTTGGGGTGGCTTTAATTTGCATTTTTCTCAGGCTTATTGATGTTGAACATATTTACTCTCATGTGGTGAACTTTGGTGAAGTGTCTGTTCCACTCTTTTGCCCGTTTTCAAATTGGGTTATTTTCTTCTTACTGAAGTTTGAGAATTCTGTGTATATTAAATTCTTTATATACCCTGGATACAAGAATTTTGTTGGGTATGTGATTTGAAAATCTTTTTTCCCAGACTGTAGTTTCTCTTTTCATTTGTTTAACAGTATCTTTTGCAGTTTTCGCTGCCAAAAAACCAAACAAACAAAAACCTTTTCTGGTTTTTAATTTTGATGAAGTCCAACTTATAAATCTTTAAGAATGAATCATTCTTTTGCTGCCAGGTCTAAGTACTTTTTGTCTAACCTGCCTTACATTCCTGGGATAAACTCTACTTGGTCGTGGTATATTGTTCTTCTTATATATTGATGGATTCAACTTGCTTACATTTTATTGAGGATTTTTACATCTATGCTCATGAGAGCTATTCTTTATTTTCAAATATAAGCATTTAAAGCTATTAATTTCCCTCTAATCCTTACTTCAGCCATATTGCACAAATAGGTTGTATTCGTTGTTCACTTCAAAATATTTTCTAATTTTCCTTGAGACTTCGTGTTTGGCCCTTGAATTATTTAGCAGTGTATTGTTTGATTTCCAAGTGTTTGGAGATTTTTCTCAGCATGTTCCTCCTTGGGTTTATCCTGTATGGGACTCTCTGTGCTTCCTAGACTTGAGTATTTCCTTTCCCATGTTAGGGATGTTTTCAGCTATTATCTCTTCAAATATTTTCTCAGGCCCTTTCTCTCTCTCTCTTCTCCTTCTGGGTGGAAATTTCTTTTTAATATGTTTTAAGCTATCTAGTTTTATTTATTTGTTTTAATTAATTTATTTTTGCCTGTGTTGGGTCTTTGTTGCTGTGTGTGGGCTTTCTCTAGTTGCGGCAAGCAGGGGCTACTCTTCGTTGCGGTGCGTGGGCTTCTCATTGCGGTGGCTTCTCTTGTTGCAGAGCATGGGCTCTAGGCACACGGGCTTCAGTCGTTGTGGCACATGGGGTCAGTAGTTGTGGCTCGCAGGCTCAGTAGTTGTGGTGCACGGGCTTAGTTGCTCCGCAGCATGTGGGATCTCCCTGGACCGGGGCTCGAACCCTTGTCCCTTGCATTGGCAGGTGGATTCTTAACCACTGCACCTCCAGGGCGGTCCCCTGGGTGGAAATTTTTCTTTCTATTATTGATTTCAATTTTAATTACATTATAATCAGAGAACATATATTGTATTATTTCAATTCATTTAAATTTAAGATTTGTTCAATGACCCAGCATATGGTCTGTCATAGACATTTTTGTGAATGTTCCATGTGCACTTGAATGTATATTCTGCTGTTGTTGACTGGAATGTCTTATAAAGGTCAGTTAGAGTCCATTGTTTTATGGTTTATCAGTTCTGATAGAACTGATGAACCATATAGTTTATAGTTGAAACCTTGTTGGTTTTCTCTCTGCTGGTCCTATCAAATATTGAGCGAGGAGCTGAAGTCTCCTAACAAATTGTGAATTAGTCTATTTCTATTTCTCCTTTCAGTTCCGTAAGTTTTTGCGTCTGTTATTAGGTGTATATACATTAATGATTGTTCTGCCTTCTGGTGAATTGACCCTCTTATAATTATGTAATGTCCCTCTTTATCCCTGGTATTTCTTTGCTCTGAAGTCTGCTTTGTCTGTTATTAATATAGACACTCCAACTTTCTTTTGGTTAGTTTGCATGATATATCTTTTTCCATTTATTTACTTTTAACATACAAATATTATCTTTATTTTTTTAATTTTTTTAAATTTTTAAATTTTTTTTTTTTTTTTTTGGTACGCAGGCCTCTCACTGCTATGGCCTCTCCTGTTGCGGAGCACAGGCTCCAGATGCTCAGGCTCAGCGGCCATGGCTCACAGGCCCAGCCGCTCCACAGCATGTGGGATCTTCCCGGACCAGGGCACGAACCCGTGTCCCCTGCATCGGCAGGTGGACTCTCAACCACTGTGCCACCAGAGAAGCCCGACATACCAATATTATCTTTAAAGTGAGTTTCTTGTAGGCAACTTACAATAATTTTTAAAAATCCATTGGCACCATCTCTTTTAATCTGTGTCTTGGATTTAGGGCTACCATTTTATTATTTGTTTCTCTTTGTTCTCTTTTATTTTTTGTCTTCTCAGTTTACTTAGAATCAATATTGCACCACTTCCAGTAGAATGTAGACACCATCTCACAACTAGGTACCTTTGCCCTTTCCCCTTATATTGTAGTCACCTTACGTCTTACACCTACGGACATTAAACATGCCTTCAAGAACTTGAGTTATTCTGGAATTAATTTTGGTTACTCAGCTCTGTTGGTTTGTTGTCACACTGCTCTGAGACCTGACCAAACATGTGGCTATAAACATGACACATGGAATGTGGTGAACATGTTTTTTAAATAAAGGAAAACCGTTTCTAGGACAGATTTTTATAGATCCACCCAAAGTGGGTGTGGGGAACAGAATACTATCATTTTGTAAGGGTTTTGAACATTTATAAGCAGAAATGGGGAAACTTGGAGAAGCAGGGTGAAAGGAGTCACTTTAGCTGGAATGTAGGTTAGAAGAGTGAGAACATAAGCTATCCAGGGAGGCTGCCGAGACAAATAAACAGAGGATGGGTTGACAGATGGTTGGTGGTTTAAGAGACATGGACCTCTTAATTCCCCTGTTTCGACACTCAGAAGCTGGAGCAGAAAGAGTTTTGATTGATAGGGATTGAACCCAGCTCAGCCACTTAGGAGACATTGACCCTGGGACAATTACTTCTCCTCTTCCAGCCTCAGTTTCTTTATAAGGTAGCTGTGGAGAGTACACGAGTTTATGTACGTAAAGGAACCCACCCAGTGACACATATGAGAAACGTTGTAACTGGTGGTGATTATTATTGCCACCCAGGCCTTCCTGTGTGTCGTCTGTGTTCTCGTAGACATGTCAAAGCAGCTTATTTAATTAAAAAAAAATTGACCTGAGGTTTGCCCTGAGAAACTTTCCCTTCCTGGTGGTTCTCAACCCTGGCCACACATTAGAGTCATCTGGATACTTTAGAATATGTGTGGGCCCCCTCCGTCAGACGTTCTGATTGAATTGGTCTAGGGAGTGATAGATAGATAGATAGAGAGATATAGATAGATAGAGAGATAGATAAAGATAGAGATACACAGATAGATTAGATAGATACATACATACATAATAGATACGTAGATATATAGATAGAGGGAGAGATAGAGAGAGAGATAGAAGATAGAACCACCGAGAATTGTTCAAGTAAGAATTATTTTGGTGGCAGGGAACGCAAATGTGCTAATGGAGGTGGAAGTGTCCAGTAACTGAAACATCCATATCCCCAGGTCTGCGTCAGTGTATTCTGTCCTCTCACAGCTGTGCAAAGAAATTCCCCACATATCTTTCTATTGAGGTAATTCTAAAACATACATAAAATAGAGGTAATTGTATGAATGAACCTCCATCAGTCAGCTCTAATGATTATCAGTGTTTCATCAATTTTGTTTCATCTTTCCTGCTCCCCACCCCATTTTCTGTGTTGGATCATTTTAAACAAATCCCAAATATCATGTTCTTTTTCATTGGCTTTTTTTAAAAACCTCCCCAAGTGATCCTAATGTCGGCTGGGATTTGAAATGCATGAGGCAAATCTTCTTAAAGTCACGGGCAAATGCTTAATTAGGAGACCAAATCCTTCACAGTGTTTCAAATAAAGCCTCGGAATCCATCTGACATAGATGTAATGTATGTGCAATTTCTTTGTGTATAGAGTAATTATGAATTAATGGTAAGCAGCTCGTGTAAATAGGTAATTAGCATTATGCAGCTAAAATGAGTTTTCATAAATTTTTCTCCCTGTCTTAGTCCTCCAAAATCTATAAACAACACTAATGTAGTTTAATTTTCATGTCATACCCATAATCACAAAAACACAGCACTGACACTCTTCAACGAAATTCAAAGATGTATGGATCTTTCTCCCCAGAAGTCAGCGTGCAGCATCCGTGGGCCTGCCTGGGACCCAGAGATCTGGCAGTTTCTGTTCAAACCCCTCCTGCCTCCTGCTACTGCTACAACCTAATGTTTCAGGTAAGACGCCTCTAGTGGCCCCAGATTTGCCAGGCTCTGACTTGAAATCATTTGCAATGCAGTAGTAGGCTGTGAACAAGTGATATTAGATTGATCTCTGCTCTCAGTGGAAAAACAGCTAGAAATCAATGGAAAAACCAATGGTCTTTTGATGGGAAAAAGAGAAAGAAGAAGAATTTAGAATGTTTATCATTCATTCTTTCAGTGAGTACTTATTGAGTATCTACTACGTGCCAACCATTGTGCTAGGTGTTTGGAATATATCAAAGAACCAGATGGACAGAGATCCCTGCCATCACAGGGTGCACCAAAGGAGTTGTTCCGCATCTCCCCAGAAACAGCCTCCACAGTCTGTTTTGCCTTCATGTCAATTTTGTTATCCTTGCAGTCAGCTGTGGCCATCATGACCCCGTGGCAGTCCCCTTGTTCTAGGAGGCTGGGACTACAGAAAGCAGCTACAGCAAGGGGAGGTGGTATATTTCCCATACATTTCCCAAGCTGGACTGAGCCTTTGGGCAGATAAATTTGACCTTTTGGCAGAGAGGATGAAGAAATGAATGCCAAAAGTACGGACTAACCCCAGGGCTCAGTCATCTGATGGCAGACCCAAGGAGAAGGACTCAGGACAAACATCAGTGGGTGTGGTACATGCCTGTATATGCAGGAAAGCATTGTGGTCAGTTGGTAATATCTACTATGGAATCTGGAATGGCGAGTAAGATAAGCAGCTACTCTCTTAATCCCTGTGCTAAATTTTGAAATCCCTCTCTCCCTGTCCAACTCCCTTCACTCCCGCCCCACCTCCAGGGAACTATTTTCTGTTCCTCTAGCTTAGTTTTCATTTTCTTGAGTTTTATATAGAGGGAAACATACAATATGTGCTCTTTTACATCAGGCTTCTTTTTTTTTTTTTTAATAATTATTTATTTATTTATTATTTGGTTGCACCAGGTCTTAGTTCCAGCAGGTGGGCTTCTTAGTTGCAGCTTGCGGGCTCCTTAGTTGCAGCTCACAGGCTCCTTAGTTGTGGCTCACCAGCTCCTTAGTTGCGGCACACAGTCTCCTTAGTTGTGGCATGCGAACTCTTAGTTGCGGCATGCATGTGGGATCTAGTTGCCTGACCAGGGATCGAACCTGGGCCCCCTGCATCGGGAATGTAGAATCTTATCCACTGGCCCACCAGGGAAGTCCCTACATCAGGCTTCTTTCCCTCAGCATTATCATCTAGAGATTCATCCTTGTCGTTGGCTTTATCAGTAATTCATTACTGAAGAATGGATTAAGAAGATGTGGTACATGTGTACAATGGAATATTACTGAGCCATAAAAAGGAACGAAATTGGGTCATTTGTAGAGATGCAGATGGACCTAGGGCTTGTCATACAGAGTGAAGTAAGCCTGAAAGAGAAAAACAAATATCGTATATTAATGCATACATGTGGAATATAGAAAAATGGTACAGATGAACCTATTTGCAGGGCAGGAATAGAGACGTAGACATAGAGAACAGACATGTAGACACAGTGGGGGAAGGGGAGCGTGGGACGAATTTGGAGATTAGGATTGACATATATACACTACCATGCGTAAAATAGATAGCTAGAGGGAACATGCTATAGAGCACAGGACGCTCAGCTCAGTGCTCTGTGACGACCTAGATGAGTGGGATGAGGGGATGGGGTGGGAAGGAGGTCCAAGAGGGAGGGGATATAAGTATAGTATAGCTGATTCACTTCATTGTATAACAGAAACTAGCACAACATTGTAAAGCAATTATACTCCAATAAAAAAATAGTTCATTACTGCTGAGTAGTACTAATCCCCTGTATGGATATGCAACAATTTGTGTATCTACTCACCTGTTGAAGGATTGACGGATATTCAGTTGTTTCCAATTTTAGCATAGAATTTTTTTTTCTTTTTTAATAAATGTATTTATTTTATTTTATTTATTTTATTTTTGGCTGCGTTGGGTCTTCGTTTCTGCGCGCGGGCGTTTCTCTGGTTGCTGTGAGCAGGGGCTACTCTTCATTGCAGTGCGTGGGCTTCTCACTGAGGTGGCTTCTCTTGTTGCGGAGCACGGGCTCTAAGTGCGTGGGCTTCAGTAGTTGTGGCTCGTGGCCTCTAGAGCGCAGGCTCAGTAGTTGTGGTGCACGGGCTTAGTTGCTCCGCGGCACGTGGGATCTTCCTGGACCAGGGCTCGAACCCGTGTCCCCTGCATTGGCAGGCGAATTCTTAATCACTGTGCCACCAGGGAAGCCCTAGTTGTTTCCGATTTTGTCTATTACAAATAAAGCTGCTATAAACATCTGTGTACAAATCTCTGTACAGATGTATACATTCTTTCCCTTGGGTAAATACCTAGGACTAGAATGACTGGATCATATGACGTTTTACATTCCCATCAGCAATGCATGAGAGTTACAGTTACACCACATCCTTGCCAGCATTTGGTGAGGTCAATCTTTTAGATTTTAGTTACCTGAATATGTGCGTAGCGATATTTCACTGTGGGTTTAATTTGCCTGTTAATGGATAATGATGTTGAACATTTTTCATGTGCTTATTTGCCTTCCTCTTTGGCTATTACTGTATGTATCTCACTTGATGGTTACAAGAGCCCATTTTACAGATGAAATTGGAGTCTCCAAGCGAGGTTTAGTGACAAAGTCATTTGGCCAGCAAGTTGCAGAGTTAAAACTAGAACTCAGGTCTGACTTCTAGTCCAAAGCTGTCTTTACCTCAGCTGAAGGTAGAGACAGGTGGAGGGTCACCAGCAAGGGGAGAGGGACCACAGGTGAGTGTGAGTGTTAGTGTGAGTGTGTGTGTGTTTGCAATAATGAGGGGAAACTTTGCATTACACTTTGCATGAGGGTCAAATCAGCTATTAACTTTCTACTTTGGGGGGTTTACCATCAAACTGTGGTGTTTTATATTATGCTCACTCCTAGACAACACTCCAAATTAAAGCTCCATTGCTGGAGTACCATTTGTGGCTGTCTCTTGTGCGACTCTTACCCCGCCTCCAAGATTCAAGGCATTGGAAGTGTGTGTGGTAGTAGTGGGCGGGGGGGGGGGGGCGGGTAGGACTCTGAATTTCTCATCTGGTTCCCTTTCTGCTTCCCTCACTTCCACCCCCTCCCATCTGCTCTCATCCAGCACATTCAAAAAACTCTTCAAGTGTAAAGCTATTTATAACACAGAGCTGGATCTGTCTGTGGATGAGGTAAGCAACAAGCACACAGCCTCAGGCCACTCCACTAGCTTGTTTGGTTCAGGTTGGAAGCATGTAACTGCCCATTCCAAGCAATCCTCCTCTTCATTTACCCTTTCTTGCTTTCACACTTTAAATTCCGTCTCTAGACCTTCTCTGAGTTCTCTTTGTAAGCTTATTGGTTTATGGGGAAACAGGGTTGTTTCGTTTCTTTTTTTTTTTTCTGTTCAGTACCAGACCTACCAAACTCATTTATAAAGTTATGTATGAAAAGCATGAAGACCCTCACCCAGTCAAGTAGGCCAAGAGGGATTTAGGATGAAGGACAGTGGAAATATTATAGATTATAGTATTAAGTAGTATAGATTTCATGCAGCACGACATTGATTAGTAAGCTTGTTATTAATCGGGGCTCTTTCCAGACTGAATCGCTTGTGGCACAGGGCGTGGGGTGTGTGAGTTGTAGGTGTCCATCCCTCGTGGTGGCTCGTCTTAGTTCGCCCACGTAATTGACCCCTGACAACTGGCTCATATAAACTGTAGGTGATAAGAACGATGAGTGAGTTTCCTGTCAGGAACCCGCTTCACTGGGTTAGTGGTGGCGCCTGTGGCCCTGGGTGGAGGCCACGGCGGGCCCAGTGGCCCAGTCACACGAGCCTTGAGTGACGCCTTCTGTGGGCTTTGGAGGCGCGATGGTGGGATGTGGTCCATGTGGCAGGCTGGCCATCACTATTTCAGGGTCAGCTTCCCACACTTCAGCCCATGTGTGTGCTGGGCTGCTGCAGACAGGCCGAGAAGAAGCACACGTGTGGAGGGAACAAAGCCTCAGCCAAGCCTCCCCAGCACGGGATCAAGTTTGTTCATACTTTTCCGAAGCCCTTATGTCTGTTCCCCAGCGCACATCTCAAACAATCCTCTGGAGTGTATACTGCTGGCAGTAACATTCCCATTTTATAGGAGAGGCACAGAACAGTTCCCTTGAACGCAGTCTGGTCCACCTGGCTTGCTGACCAGGTGCTCATCCTTGAGACGGTCCTTGTTTCACTGCCAGTCCTTTGTCCTCACCTAGAGAAGAAGGATGGGATGGCAGAAAGAGCAGTAAGTAGGTCAGGAGTCAGAAAACGCGTGTTCAGGCTCTGTCAGTAACAGGTGGTGTGGCCGTGGCTGAGTCACTCAGCATGCTGGGGCCTCAGCTTTCTCAGGTGGAAACACGGAGCCTGGACAAGAGTGGTGCTTCCTGATGTGCAGTTGGGATGTCTGGACGCGGCTGGGCTTGCCCGGTTGTCTGCCGGGTGAACTGGCAGACGTCCACCCAGGATTGGCCGAGGAGCCTCAAGGGAAAGAACTGCTACCAGCAGTGAGAATTCCTTCCCATCTGGGCTGCTTGGCCCTCTGGGGTCCGTGTCCTTGTGCCGGGAAGAGCAAACCCACAGGTAAAACGACGCCAATTGTATTTGAAGATTTGGGAACATCTTTAAAGTAGTGAACAAGCACAAATGTATTGTGGAATAAAATGGCAACATTCATACAGATTTTAAAGATAGAAAGAAGTTGTCGAGAAACTTCTTGTTTGTTGTCGAGAAACTTCTTGTTTGGGGCAGGGCTGTCCTAGCTCCTTCCCCAGTCCTGTTCCGTCTCTCCTCTGCCTTGAGATGCCTTGGTTGACAGGTGTCCTGAGCGATGAGAGGCAGGCCCACCCAGCCAAAGCAGTAGCAAAGCCTTAGTCACTGGAGGGGAAGAGGGATCCAGCTCCACTCTCCCACGCATTTGTGTCTGGACAGGGGCTCTGTAGGCAGAAATGGCAGCAGTCATTTCTCTAGCACCTAGAATCGCACTGTGGACCGTGCCCCTCCCCCTCCCCACCCTGTTAGCCTGGCATCTTTTGGGGGCGCCGGTGTGTTTAATGGTGGAGACTGAAAACCAACTCCTGTGTTTGCAGGAGGAAGCGGTGGGGTCTGGTAAGGGGGGCAGGGCAGGAGGGGGGCCCGCGGGCCTCACTGGGTTAGGACTAGCCTTGTTGGTGCGTCTGTGAGATGCCCTTTGGAGAAACCCAGAACCAGAGGGAGGGTAGAGTTCCTGGAAGGGGCCAAGTCCTGAGCGGGCTGGGTGCAGGGACAGCGGCAGGAGCCTGTAAACGTTTTGTTTATTGTTTTACCTTTCCTCATACTACCTTTGTTCACCCAGGCAGCTGAGATCTGCAATCTCTGGTTTCATCTGTTCTTCCCCAGATGCCCAGGGGTTCATGGTAGTTGTAATGCATTGTTTTAAATGTTTCAAAAACTCTAACGGAAACCATAATACATCTGTTTTCTACTTTTTGCATACCCAGTTATGGATGTGGTTGATTAATAAATCACAGGGAACTGAATTAATTATTCCTTAATGATTAGTCTCTTTGGCAGACAACATATTTCAAGACAATATGGGAGAAATGGGAGAAAAATAATAAAGGCGGTCCTTGATGTTAAACTGGTTGGGAAGTAACACAGGATCCAGGGGTACCTTAGAGTTCTTTCTGGGCCCCAAAACCTCCCAGAAAAAGGCTGCACAGTCTAGAGCTGCCAGAGGCTGGTGGTACCAGTGGTACAATGAGAGTGATGGAGGAGAAAGAGGATGTTACAGCTGTTTCTTCCCATCTCTGGAGGTCATTAGGCCAAGAGGTGGTGTGTGTGTGAGGGTCACATTAGGACTCTTCTGAGTCACCATGCCCCAGGTAGAAATGCAAAACAACACTGGAATCCAGGATGGAGGGGCAGCATGCCTGCTTAAATAAACAAGAGAACTCTTCAGCCCAGTGATTCTCAAGCTGTAGTGCGCATCCCAGTTACTGGGAAGACTTCTGAAAGTCCCAGGTTTTCTGGCTGAGAAGGTCTGGGGTGAGATCCAGAATTTGCAGGTGGAGCCCGGTTCCAGGTGAGGCTGCTGCCACTCCTGGCCCACGAAGCACACCGTGGGAAACGCTCTTTCCCCATTTGCTCCCGTCTCAGCTTCTGTCTCCCATGGCTCTCCTCTCACCTTTCCCCAGCCCAGCCTTCCCTTCATCTCCTTCCACCATCTCACTTCCTCAGTGCCTTCCACACTTTTTTCCCCAGAGTTTTCTCCTGCCTCTTCTCTCTTTTTCCTCCAGCAGCTCCAGCCGCTTCCCCCTCTTGACTTTCTTCTGAAACAATGGGAAACTTAAATTTCTTGAAAACTGAAATGCAGGAGAAACAAGGGGAAAAAAACCAGCCCCTGGCCGGCAAGGGACACTAGTGGCAGGTGATTCGGGACAGTACGGGCTGGCCAGGATGCGAGGTCCCTCAGAGCTGATAGAGCCGCCTGGGGCTGGTACAGCCTGGCCAGGACTCCATGTGATGGTGGACAAGGTCTGCTGTCCTTGAACCAGGGAGGGGAGCTGGTGGAGGAGATGGGGTCACCCGGAGGACAGCCTCCAAGCACAAGTTTGGCTTCAAAGCTCCTTTCCCGTAGAGGGTCTTAGACTTGAGGGTGCATCAGAATCCCCCCATGGCTTGGTGAACCTGATTGCTGGGCCCCGCCCCCAGAGCCTCTCATTTCAGGTCTGGGATAGGAATCCCCAGCACTGAGGCAGGCAAACTGGGATGAGTTGGTCACCCAACCAGGGCCGGAGCCTTTGCCCTTCTAAGGAAATTCCCCAGTGAGACTGACCTGCTGGTCCCAGGACTGCACCTTGAGAGTCCCTGCTTCATTGTTCCAGGCGATGGCAGAGGCCTAGGGTGGCTGCCTTGGCCTGGACTCTTCAGAAGGAGAGAATCTGGGCAGGGCCTGGAGGCTCTGGTTGGCAGGGTAGATGTGGACTCCGCAAACTTTGGCCCCGGAGTCCCGGGATGATGGGGGTGAGGAAGGCTTACATCAGAAAGATGGAGTCGGGTGAGAGGACATCTGAGCTGAGGCTGTGTGCTGGCGGCATGGTGCCCCAGCGAACAGAATCCAGACTGAAGAGGGCAAGGCCCTGGCTTGGAAGTGAAGCTGGTGGAGAGGAAAACGGCTGCATAGTGGCCGGGGTGGGGAGGGGTTGCTATTGCAGAAGCAGTCGGCTTGGGGAAGGAGAGGCAGGAAGGAAGGACGTGGAGATCCTTGCCAACAGGATGCCTGGATGTGGAAGCAGCGTCTAGGTGTTGCCCTGTGAAATACAGAGTCTGTGTGTAGATTATGTCTTTGCACGCTGACTCGGGGCATTTGGGGGCACGCAGCCCAGCACAGCATGGGCATTGCAGAGGTGGAACGTGGTGGGAATCTGTACCTCCCCTCCCCCTCCCTTTCCCGAGAGGGACCAGCTCCAAGTGCTGAAGGATCTCCCTGTCGGGGCAGCCTTTGGGATCCAGGAGGAGTGAGGCCAGAGGTGAATCTGTGCTGAGTGAAGGAATGAAGGAAGAGAGGAGGCTGTGTGGTGGTGGGAAGGCAGACACAGCTACCCCAGACCTGCCACGCTTAGTCGTCAGAGTGAGAAGTACACGCACTTCTCACCCAGGGACACCTGCCATTCCCAGGCTGGTTTGTGGTTTCTAGCTGTCTGCACCTTTCACCTAAGTGTCCCCGACAAGGAGTGATTTACTGTTACCTGCCTTTTCCCGGCTGGCCCCTCGCCCCCTTGTGTGTCTGCCCTGGCAAGAAACTTTGGGGGTCTTGGAAGAGCCAGTTCAGCTCGCCAGCAAGTCCAGTCAGCTATCAGCACCTCCTGTGTCACTTTTCTGCCAGATATCATTGTGTCTACCAGGAACCAGCACAACCCAAGTCTGTGCTGGGTGTGTCCAAGTGACAGCGTATGGACCCCGGTACCTCATACAGTTTTACCCCGGACTGGCCTAATCCTTCTTATAGCCCTTCTTCCCTGAGCACAAAGGGTTAGTTGGGAGACGCAGGAAGCCAAGCATGCCTGTGTTAAGTATCTGTTACCGGGCTACCCTTGTCAGCCTGACTCTCTTTTCCCTTAGGGTTCGTCTTTACCCAGAGGGCTCTTTGGTCCTTCATGCAAATACATTTCCGAGCTGGCCTCCACAGTGGTGGACTCAGCTTCTGATCAGTTTCCTCCACGGCACTGTAATTTCACCAAGGGGTGAGTTGAATCGGAGGAGCTTTAAGGCTATTGATTAAAGCCCACCAAGGGGTGGGCTGCAGGGCCGGGGTGGACCCACCGTTCCCCCTAGAATGCCCATCTGCTCCGGCTTTGTGGGTCCTGGTGGGTCGTCTCTGCAGTAAAGTGTGGGGATGAGGTTGTGTGAAGTGTAGACTTGATTATTAGCGGCAGACTTGACTGTAAATAGCTTTATAAATGACAGGTCCTGTAGTCCTGGAATCATTAGGCGTCTGAGGAGATGACCTAAACTTCACAGCTCTCTGTTTTGACTTCTGCGAAGGAGGAACAGTACACTGTAAGGTATTTACATTCAGGAGGTTGTGAGTCTCAGAAAGCCAGCGCTGAATCACAGTAGGTCCTATGATTGTGATGTCATTATTATTATCCCCTAATAGGTGAGGATCCCCTGTAAGGTCACGCAGCTTGTCAGTGGCGGAGCTGACTGAGTCAGGTCACTGGGAAAGTCCAGTTTTCGTTCAAAGGAACAGATAGGGGCAGGGGCCGAGAAGATGGCCCTGCGAGTGGTAGGAGGCTCCCCACGCCCAGCCCACTGGGAGGACGAGCCCAGATCAGACCTAGCCCAGTTCCACGTGGCTCTGCCTGGTGGAAACACAGCCTCTCCTGTTTCCTTCTCCCTCTCCACCCTACTTGCCTTGCGTGATGCGTGCTCATGGGCTCATGGCTCTGGAATCTGCAGTGACACAGAGCAGCATGGAAGCCTGGTCAGGACCACATCTACGGGCACACGGCACAGCCAGGTTGAAGCGAGCCACGCCGATTCATGACTCACCTGCAGTGTGAGCTGCCTCACCTGCCCTGGCCACTGCGCTGCTCACTCGCTCATGCTGCCCAGGGCTCGGCAGGGCTCAGAAGAACCCGTCAGCGGCTCATGGGGTGGGCGGGGGCGGGGAAGAGGGCCAGACCGGCAGCCTGGAGCCCTGGGCCCCGGTGCGGGACCTGCTGCTCTTCAGCGGCTTGAACCTGGGAAACTCACTTCGCCTGCAGGCTTCAGCGTCCCCATCTCTAAAATGACAGCGTTGTTCAAGATGCTCACTCTTCAGATTATCTTAAGGACACTTTCTTTGGTTTAATGCAGCAGTGGTACTGCCTGGGTACTTGTTAGAAATGCAGAGTCCCCGGCCCCTCCCTGGACGACTGAATTGGAGTCTGCATTTATGTGATCCCCAGGTGATCTGCATCCAGTTGATGGAATGCTGCTCTCATCATCTTTGAGATTGAATTTGGTGCTTGTGCCGTCGGGGGTCCCTGAGATACTGTCCTGTCCTGGCAGATACTGAGTTGTGGACCAAGCCTCGCCTCTGAGGGAACACCCCGACTTTGCACATGCATTGCCTAAGTATGCCTTCTCAGTTCCAGCTCTTAACTGGGGTCTCCAGATGGTTGAAGCTAAATTCTAGGAAGCCCTCCTATGTGGACCTCCTTTTTCTCCCACGGGGTTCATGCAAAGGCCAGCAGGTTGTCAGCTGGAATTGCACTCACTTCGCCCCCTACTTTTTATCACAGATGTATTCTGCATGCATTCTCCAAAGCAGTGGTCCGGTGCCCACCCTGCAGGAGCACGCCCTGTAACTCAGGAGGCCTTAGGAGTTGAACAAATGCTCTCTATGGAGAGCCGTCTCCTACACGCATTTAAATTGCACACTAACCAGCAGAAGAAAGAAAGAAGGAGGAAGATGTTAAGTGAGGAGGGAGATTCGCTTTAGGGAGGGCAGCGCAGGAGATGGGACTCTGCTGCTGCCGCTCACCCAGCCTCAGCCCCTCCAGCCTCCCGCAGATGTGAGCACGTGCTTTGGGCTGAGCGTGAGCCTCGATTTTCAAGATTTGCATTTTTGCAACAACATGGCTGCTGTGAAACGACAGCCAACGATTCCATTTGGTTCCCAGCCAAAGAAACAGAAACCTGTTCCACTTCTAGAATAGAAACCTGGCTCGATCTCATGAAGAGAAGTTATGTGGCCACCAGCAAGTGTCTTCTTAAGGACTTGTTCAGTGATTTTGATTATATGTGACTTTCTCTCCCATGCTAATGTTACAATTTCAAGCAAAGGGAAATGTTTCCTCCGTGTATGGAGTCAGGTCTGACACACCGAGAAATTTCCCACTGGGAAGATCGATAGGATTGCAAGCGACGACGGTCAAGGACGCTTCTGGGTAGGAGGGGAATCTTTCTTCTGGTGCCTTATCTGGAATGTTCTCTCATGATATCTCTTCAGGTTCCTAAGTCCAGCCTAATTCTGAGAAGCTGGCCTGGTGGCCGAGCACAGAGCTTCCAGAAGATTCCACGGTGTCAGGATAACCTTTGTACTGTCTCCATCCACTGGGCTCTGTGCGTTTCTTCCCAAGAAGTGCTGTACTGAATGTAGAATTCTGGGATTTGCACAGAGGCAGGTTAAATGAATGGGAAGAAGATTCCCTAAAGCCGGGAGTTTGGGAGTAGTTATGAAACCGTGCAGACCCAGAAATAGGTTATGTTGTGTTAAAAGGCCAATCAGCTTCTTTATTTAGGTAACTACCTCACACCACAAAAGATCTGAGGCAGCTTCTGGAAGAAACACATACACGTTTAGGGTGAGATATAAATAAAAAATACAAAATTAAGCTGGGGGACATAAATTAGTGGGGCAGCTCGAGCACAGGTGACAGGCATGAGCACGTCTGATGAGCCTGTGAAGGTTGCTAGGTGCTCTAGTTGGGCTGCGTTGGGCTAGATGCAATTGAATTAAGATAAAAATGGAGGCCTGCTCTTGGGATCAAGAAACGAATGACGCAAGGACAGCATAGCAGAGTCTAGAAAACGCTTGTCAGAAACTTGTCAGAAAAATGCCTGGAGGGTTTCATTTGGCTAAAAGCTCAATGTGAACACCACCCCCCCAACGTGGCCCGGTCGTGCAAGTCGGGGGCGGCACTGGTGGTTCCGGGTGTCCAGCACCGAGGAGGGGGACCTCCTGCACTCAGCACTGGCTCTGCATTTGCCTTGGCAACCAGCACGTTGCCATACTACCACGTGCCGACTAGACGACACCAAGAGATGCATGAGGTGGGCCCTCCAGGGGCTCACACAGTCTGTCCAGAGAGCCGAAGAGCAGAAGAGGCAGCAACGTTGTGTGATACTTGCTTGCAGGAGATCCCGTTCGGACTTTGGACGGACTTCTCGTTGGGTGCACAAGCCCACAGCAGCAGGGTTATTGCCATAAAAGTCCCCCTGTGCGAACATTAGGGGCTCCCCAGACCCTCACAAACGGCTGGGGTGCCGGCAGTGGTGTCAGTGGCCCAGGGCAGGGGTGCTGGTCTCTTGATGGAGCCTGGAACCTGCCGGAAGCCGGGCACTCGTGGCCATTCCTGGGCATCCTAGCGGGTGCTTTGAAAGCTTCCACCTCACAGCCTCTGGTTCCTTCCGGGTTCTGTTACAGGATGTGTTGCAGAAACAGGGCATCAGCTTGCTTTGCTGCTTCTCCGCCAGATGGGACTTGGGCTGAATATATGAAGACTAGATGGGTCAGTCCGGGATTCGAATCTGTCAAAACAAGCATAGTTCTTGGAGTCCGCTGGACTCAGCTGTGCGTTCTAATGCTGGCCCTCGACAGCACAGGTACAGTGGGCTAGTCCTGAAACTACCTTGAGACTCAGTTTCCTCACCTGTAAAATGGGGATCTGAACCCCTAACCGACAGAGCTGTAAGGATTGAATGAGGTCATGAAAATAAGTGGCCCAGTAAATACCGAGGCACTCACCAAACCTCCGTTTATCTTTCCCCATCCTTCCCTGCAGGCCAAGCAAATCTCTCCCTGGCCTCTGGACCCCACCACCCACCTGCACCCCAGGCACAGCCAGACATCCTTCTCCATTTGTAACCTCAGCGTCCTCGTCTCCTCTCTGCTGGTTTCCTCCCCGCCCTTGCCATCCTGCTCCATTTTCTGCATCCCCTTCCTCTGAAGAAACCATACTTCAGACCAGCTATGCCATCAGGCTACTGGCCTACCCCCTCCATTTCATTGCCAAAGACTTTTTAGACTGATCTGCGCTCGCCCCTTTACACATCTCAGCAGCCACTCCACAAGGCGCACCAGTCTTGTTTTTGTCCCCAACCTCACTGAAAAGGCTCATTGCCAAGTCCCATCATCCTTCCTCAGGCTACACCCTGCTTTACGACTCAGCAGCGTTTGAAGGTCAGTTCCCCTCACCGTTGGTCTCGAGTCCTCCTTTGCCTTCTTTGCTACCCGCCCAAATCCTTTTTGGGCTCCCGACCTGCCTTCCTTCCCTCCTCCTTCCCACCCTTTACAATCTCGTCCGCAGTCCTGTCTCCAGCCCCTAACTCCATCTCCACGCCTGATCGCCCTTCTGAGTTGAAAGTCTGCACATTCAACTCCAGTTGGGCAGTTCTGCCCATCGATAGATACCGTCTGCACCCCCAGCTCTGCACGTGCAAAGGAAAACATCTCATTTTGAGCAAACCCCTGCCTTCCCCTGACCTCCTTGTTCCACGGTGGCAGTGCTTTCTGAAGCCTTTGACACTGCTACCCCCCCGAGGGACACCAGGACGTCCGTCTGTTGTCCACCATGCTCTCTCTCTGTCCCTCTCCCCTCCTCCCTGTGGCCATCATTTTTTATTACTACCCCTGCTTTCCAATGGTCCCCCATCCCCGTGCCTCTCATCCCCTACCCCTGCTGCACGTGACACCAAGTTACTCTTCCTCAAGCGGAGCCCAGCCGTGTTGCTCTCCAGGCCGTGAAGTCATAGAAAATTCCTCCTTGCTTTCCAAGTTTCAGAATCCTCATGTGGCTTTCAGCATCCTCCAAGTTCAGCAATGAGCACCCCTAACCCCGGTCCCCTGTGTCTGCTCACCCTTTCTGGGCCACCCTTTCATTCCTCCCTTTCTGCGGTCCTTCCCTCTGGCCCTGCCCGAGCGCCAGCTCTGCCTGTCACGTTCTTACTTGTTGCTCAGGACCCAGACGTCTGAAGCCACACACCGCCCCCTTTCCCACCCAGCCAGGGGCGCTTCTTCCTCATCTGGGCTTTCAGAGCCCCGTGTGAGACTGCGCTCCTTCCGTGTACTCTTTGTGAGGCCCTGTGTACTTGCCTTACCTCTCCCTCTAGGTTAAAAATTCCTCCGGGGATTAGAGGAATGTCTGGCCCTCCATGCAGCCCGTGCCGAGCGGGGGTGCAGGCCTTTCCGTCTGGCTCTGCGGGCAGCCCCGCTGGCCTCTCTGTGGCAGAGAGGAGAATCTGCGTGTTGGAGAAAGTGAACTTTCCAGGGCTCGAGGCCGTGAGCCTCCCACGCCCTTTGGCTTCGGTTGCCGGGGAGCGGGATTGTTTGTTTCTGTGGGGTGTGTTTCTGGAACACGCGTGGCAGGTGTGAGGGCGTGTTTGTGTGTGAACAGGGCGGATGGGGTGTGGAGGCCATGTGAGTGTGAGGCCATGTGAGGGTGTGCGTGTGACCGTGTGTGCAGTGGGGGAGGGACGCACGTGTAGGGTATTGATGTGTGTAGAAGGTGTAGGGGAGGAGTGTGGGCGTGTGTGGGTGTGTGAGTGTATCTGTGATGGACTGTGTGCGTGTTGTGTGCGTGTGACGTGTGGCGGCCATGGGAGAGGTGGGTGTGCGTGTAGGGTGTGTGTGTGTCTGTGGGAGTGCTTATGGGGGGAATCTGGGTGCATGTACGTGGGGGGATGTGTATGGAGGGCGGGGCTGTGGGTATATGTGTGGTGTGTGTGTGTGGGGGGGGGTGGGGAGTGTAGTCTCACACCCTCTTGTTAAAGGACAAGCGTCCTCCCCTGCCTTTGCAGGGACTTTATCTACAAGAAATGCCCAGCCAGTAGAGCGTGGAGCAAACAAAGCTTCGGGAAATACAGTGACCGAGTGATAGGATCGCTTGATACACAGCTGAACGATAAAAACAAGCCAGTCGTCCTGCAACTCCTGGGGGGACTTGGAGGTTTAGTGACCAGGTGGCCCTGCCCTGTCGTGACTCCTGCCTGGGATGTGGCTTGCTTGTCTCTGGGTGGGGTGGGGGAGGTCCTAGCAACCATCCTGCCGAGACTGGGGGACGTGCTGGGCTGTGAATTCATGGAACCCACATTCTTCTCTTTGCTCCACTCTGAGAATTAGGGAACCAGCAGAGCCAGTTACAAACTGCCCGTAAATCATGACTATGGTTGGAGATGATGCCCAGGCCAAAGGTCATACAAAGTAAGGGGGTTGAGTCTAGGCCTTTAAGAAATATCTTTCAGCATCGGAACTTGTGTTCACATGAAGCCTTACGTGAAAGTTCAGTGTGAACTTTCATACAGAGCACCCAGCAGCTCTGGGGGCGTGTGTGGCGGGGCTGCCGGCGTCCTGCCTGCTCACTCCCTCCCCAGCCCCAGCCCCCAGTGGCCTCTGCAGAGAACAGTATGAAACCTCTCCTGGGGACCAAACCTCCTACTCTAAAGGGACGTCAAATAACTTGCCTGAGGTCATCCAGGAGGTGGTGAGCGGCTCCTATAAGTGAGGAGCCCCTGCACAGCGGGTCCCAGTCCACTGTAACCCATCACTCTGGGCCGGCCCCAGACATTGTCGGGGATGCAGGGTCCAGATGAAGCTGGATGAAAAGGGCCAGCTGGCTCTAGGGTCCTGCAGAACTTGGAGTTTGGGGACTGAGAAGGTGAAGGAGATATCTGCGTGATTGTATTCAGTGGAGGCTACCACGGACCCACAACTTTTGACGTCTCTTTGAGCCTGGACAGAAGTCTGGTGTTCTGGGGCAGCCCTCATTCTTACACCCACTGAGGAGTCTGAACACCGTATGCTGCTTGAAGAATTGGTCGAAATGCTTCAGGGATGTCTGTCCTAGAGGAAGGTCCCACCCCGCTGTAATGGGCCAGCTAGCTACCTGCGTCGTGACAGAGGTTTATCAGAGCGCCCCTTGTTTTATCAGTCGTCACTCACACGGTGCTATACGCACGTTAAATTAATCTCTGCAACACCCTTACGAGGTCGGGGCTGTTATTAGCATCATCTCTGAAACAGAGGCTAGTATTAGTACCATCTCCGTTTTACAGTTTTGGAAACTAGGGCATGGAGTCATAGCTAGGCCCATAGCTAGTCCATAACTTGCCCCAGGCCACATAGCTAGTAAGCAACAAAACTGTATTCGAACCAGACAGTCTGGGTCTTGACCCATGGTCTTCGCTACTGGGTTATTGAACTGCCTTCTATGTAATGAGGGGAGGGTGTTCAGGATAAGGAGACTGAACTGGAGACCCTTCTTGTTCAGGCGCGTGACTGAGATCCCCACACGGGCTTGAACTGCTCATCATCTTCATTGTCATCACTGTCATCCGTGCCTCGGCCAAGGTGGTCTTTTGGAAACAGAGATCAAATTATGTCGTCCCCACCCCTGCTTACATCTCTTTAATGACTTCTTATTGTTCTTAAAATAATGGCTAAAATCCTTGAGAGGGTTTTTTAGGCCCTGCCTGGTCTGGCCTCCCCGCACTGCAGGGCCCTAACCCTCTCCTGCACCTGCCCTCTGCCCTTCAATCACCCTGCTGTCTTCTATTTCCTGCTACCCCAGGAGGTTTGCTCAAGCTGTTACCTCTCTCTGTAAGACTCCGCCTTCTGGGTCAGCCTCTCTACTGAACGTTCCCAAGGAGCGGTGTTCCTTTTCTTCCAGTCCTCAACTGACTGTTGTCGTACCTTGTTAGTCAGACTGTCTGGTTAACGTCTGTCTCTCGCCTGACGGGAACTCCTGGAGGGTAGAGACCTCTCGTGTCTTACTCTTCCCAGCACTCGCACCGCCGTGCACAGTGCCTGACGCATCCTCGTGAATGAGCAAACAAGTTCGGGGTCCCTTCTTGCTTTGAAGTTTCATGATGCACATTTTGAAGTTTCAAGCTGACCCCCACCACTACCAATTTAAGGCACACCAAGGTACCCCCAGCTGGGACTCTGGGTCAGTTTACTCCCCTCTGCTGTGTGTTTGTAACACTTGGCATGTGTAAGAACCACATTATGTGCGAAGAGCCTCTTCCTGCCTTACCTCTTTTTGACCATGGCAACAACAAGGGCAGGTAACATTATCCCCATTTTACAGACGGGAAGACTGAAGCTCAGGGCATGATGCCTCCTATGCAGTGTCACCAGCAAACAAGTGGTGCTGCTCCGAGCAAGGCCCAGGGGCTCTGACTTCTCACCTCTCTCCTTTCACCTGCCGGGGACAGTTTAGCCTCCCCTACTGAAACCTCTTCAAACTGCCACTCTGTCTCTCACTTCCAAGGGTCACACGGAATCCCCCAGAAAAGACGCGATTATTATTTCCTCCTTCCAACTCTGCAGTGACCTTTGCTCTCACAGGCAGCACTCAAAGTGGAGTGCTTGGCTGTGCCTGAGTGCAGGTCCCTGCCCACCTGGGAGGAGGGGATGATGACCAAACCAACCAGGACTCTGACTTTAGTCCCCTGGGGAGAGCTGGCCATCGCTAATTCAGGCTTGTGGGGGCCAGGCTAGCTCTATCTTTTGCTTTCCATGCCCATGTGAAAAATCTTACAGTTACCTGCCTCCTTGGTTACACATGGTCCACCGAGCTCTGGCCCAGCTGGGATGAAATGGTCAGCCATGGTCCCTTGACTTCCGGTCCCCTGGGCTGGCTGGGGGGTGCTGGCTGGCTGGGGGCGTGGGGTGGGGGCACTGCTGGGAGAGGGGCAGATGCACTGAGTGGGGACGTGGAGACAGATCCTGACCCCCTCCCGTGTGTCCCACCTGGGCAGGTGCAGGGAGGAAGCAAGTGAGAAGGACCGTGCTGGGTGGATCTGCTCTGTTTCCTGCTGCAGCGAGCAGCTCACAAGGCAAGGGCATAAGCAGCATCGGGGAACTTTCCATCCTCTGCTAGGGCTAAAGGCTTTTCTCCCCAGCAAGGATTCTCCCCAACAGAGAATCGAGATGGGCTCCTTTCTCCAAGTTTTAAGCTGAAGGGATAACTTTCTGTTCTGCATGGCAGGACCATTCGTGGTGGATCAGAAGTCATAGGGTCTGTGGAGACCCTCTTTCCAGTTTCCATGAGGTACTGGAAGTACCTGCCCCACGTTCTCCTGGTTGACAGAAACCCCAGCTGGGGGACAGTCTTTGGGCCACTTGCCTGTGTAGCCTCCCCCTGCTCGTCCCAGCCTCCTGGCCGCCCCTCCAGGCAGGTCTCCTGTGCACTCACCTGGTCCCCGGCGGGGCATTTGGGGTGGGAGCCGCAGCATGCCCCTGCCCCTCCGCCCGCCAGGAAGCCTGAGTCCTTCCTCCTCTGCCCGCCTCCTAACTACGAGTCCAGTTTCTCAAGAGGCACGTCGATGTTGAGGGAGTACCAGATGATCC
The DNA here is from genome assembly GCF_003676395.1 of Aethalodelphis obliquidens. Taxonomy (NCBI): domain Eukaryota; kingdom Metazoa; phylum Chordata; class Mammalia; order Artiodactyla; family Delphinidae; genus Aethalodelphis; species Aethalodelphis obliquidens. Next base: position 13,107,166 of record NW_020837982.1, read on the forward strand.
AGAAGAGCAGGCTGAAAGCCAGGATCAGGGACCCCGTGTAGACCAAGAAGTCCCAGAAGTCGAGGGAGGCAAAGATGCCCAGCAGCAAAAGGACCAGGCCCACAGCGTCGAGCACGAGGGCCAGGCAGAGGAAGACAGCACAGCGCCCAGGGTGGCATCTTCCGCAAGGCCTCCCCAGGAGCATTGCCTGGGAGGCAGGAGCGGGAGGGGCCCAGCTGCACTCCCGGGGCTGATTTGCATGGGAAGGTGGTGGTGCTGCTGGCCTCTGCCTTGGCTCCCCGCCGGGTGTGAGCAAATGAGTGAGCCGCCCATCTGGAGCCACACGGAAGTACACGTGGACCTCCCTTTATGAGCATGGCAGCCAGTGGGGTGGATATTTCTTAACTGTTTCATGGCTCAGGAATGACATCCTCATCACTGAGGCCAACCAAGTGACGTGGCAGGAGAGGAGTCAGGGTGCCCTTGGATGGATCTGGGGACTTGGGACCTGTGGGTCTGGGGGAGGGGCTGTCCTGCCCTCGTTCTGCCTCTCAAGTCCTGGGCAAGTCCTCCTGGGCTCCTGAGACGTGTGGTAGGGTCGGGGCTTCCTCCCCTACCCGCTTCTGCCCTACTCTTCCTGGTGGGGACGGGAGGTTTTATGTAAAAGCTATGGAAGAGTTTGTTGATGTGAACAGATTTTGAAATTGTGCCGTAAGGAGTGCAGCAGCAGCAGGAAAGGTTTGTGCGGCCTGTAGGTTCTCTGCTCTGAAGCCCCCAGGACCCGAGCTTCCTACAGCAGGGCTCATCACAGCCCTTTGGTATGAACACAGACCCTGGGAAGGGACAGCAATGAAAAAGGCTGAGGGCACAGAGAAGGGACGCCAGGGAGGGGGGGACTCGTGCCCCTGTCTGGGTGGGCTGGGCGTGGACCAGAAGGCAACTCCTGGCAAAAGTCAAGAAATGTTTACCTGGCTCTCTGGCCGTGTGTGTTTTCCAGACTGACTAACTCCACGTTTGCTTTCCGTCTCGGGTTCACTGCACGCAATCCTGAGGGGTTATGTGTGAAACAGCTCTTATCACTGGGCCACTCCCAGGGTGTGCTGAGTGAGCACCAACTGAGGACAACGCAGCAGCGGTCTGGTCTTCAGCCGTCTCTGCGGGCCCACGCAGCCAGCGCTCCTCTGTCCCTCGTTCACCGTGGGCCTTGAACAGGGCACCAAACCTCTCTGGACCTCTGTTTCCCCACACCACTGAAAAATAACTTCTACTCTTTGTTTTGCCTTCTCCCGTGGATGAGCAGGGGTTCGAATTTAGTTTCCTATGTGTAAAATAAGCAGGATGCAGAGAAACTTTCAGAAAAAAAGCAGTAGGGAGGGAGAGAATTTTATAAGTTGCGGATTTTAGGATCTGAAACGCAAGACGTGACTGAAACGAGGTAGCCAGTCTGGAGCATCCCAAAGTGAGAAGTCACTAAAGCCAATCTTCCACCCCGTATTTGCATCCTTTTCCCAGTCTGTCCTCAGAAGGGATTAGGTACCTACACAAGAACACCTCCCCGGGTAGGAGAAGCCATGAGTCTTCCAACCTGTTGCCCCCAGCTTTGACTAGAGAGAGTTTCTTGGGAAGAACAGTTGAAGGACCGCAATGCCCTCTGCAAGGGCAGGTGGAGAAACCCTAGTGTGGCTGGGCAGGGCCAGGCTGGTGTGTCCAGGCCTGGCTGTCCACAGGTTCCTGGGCTACTCTGCAGCATCTTGTATACATAAATGTGAGCAACAATTTCAGTGTGAAAATTTCTGGGTGCCAGGAGGTCTCTGAGTCCTGAGCCCCCCGGGATGGTTGGTCATCATACTCCTGAAATGCTGGGTCAAAGAGAAGCTGGTGCGAGGGGGATAAATTAGGAGCTTGGGGTTAACAGATGCACACTACTTTATATAAAATAAACAGCAAGGTCCTACTGTATAGCACAGGGAACTGTATTCAATATCTTGTAATAACCTATAATGGAAAAACGAAAGAAAAAGAAGCTGGTAAGAGTGAAGTCGTCTCCCCTCCACCCCACTTGAGGTCAGCGTTACTCAACACAGACCCTCAGCATCCCAGGGGAACACGGGTTCCTCAGGTTCTGGAACTCCTCCAACTTTTTATTCCTACTGTTTTTCACACACACACACACACACACACACACACACACACACACACACACGTTTCTAGCTGAAAAAACCATGACATATTCACGAGCAAAGGGGGGGAGATTGAAAGCACTCACAATTTCTGTATCCAGAGCTAGGCAGCATCCTCCCCTTGACCTTCATCCTCCAGAATCACAAATGTCGCTCCTCTGCCTTGTGGAAATGGACCACCCTGTTCTCCGCCTGCAGCCTGCCTTTTCCTTCTCACACTACACGGCCACCCTTCCGAGTGTCTAACCGTGGGCCACCCGGGAGCCTGGCCAGGGCGTGAGGAGTCCTCTACCCCAGCCCGATGTGTCTCCTTGCTCCTGTTCCCTGACCTCCGTCTCCTGTGTGTTGAGGCGTCTAGATATCCACACAGCTGGGGGAGACGGGACGGGTGATGGAAAGCCAGGTGAGACCCAGGCCCTGAGTGGGACAGCCTGGAAAAGTGGGAGGCTGAGCAGTGGGGGAGTGACTAGGTTTGTGGGGGATGGGGATTGGCCTAGATCAGGGGCAGGTCATACAAGAAACAGTCACTTGAAAGGCTCAGTTTAACAAGGATGCCACCACCCTCTTCCTCCCCCAGGGAGCTTGCATGGCCTTTCCATGTTTGGAAACAGGGGCTTGAGGGTCCTGGGGCTGCTGTGACAGAGAACCCCAGGCTGGCTGGCTTGAACAACAGAAACTGATTCCTCCCAGTTCTGGAGGCCACGAGTTGGAGATCTGGGTGTCAGCAGGGTGGATTCCTTCAGAGGGAGGATCTGTTCCAGGCCCTTCTCTGTGCTTCTGGTGGTTTCCTGCTCATCTTGGTCACTCTTTAGCTTGTAGATACATCATCTTCATATTCAAGTATCATCTCCTTGTGTGCATGTCTCTGTGTCCACATTTACCCTTTTTATAAGGACACCAGTTGTATTGGATTAGGGACCCTCTCTACTCCAGTAAGACCTCATCTTAAAGAATTTCATCTGCAATGACCCTGTTTCCAAATGAGGTTCTCATCTGAGGTCTTAGGGGTTAGGATTTCAACATATGAATTTGGGGTGACACAATTCAACCTGTAACAATAGCTAAAAGGATTGTTCATTTGAGGATATCCTTTGACTTTAGCTGTGATATAGATAGAAAATTTAGACTCTCAAACCAAGGTTTCCAAAACATGACAAAGTTAGCACCCTATTAAAGGTGGCCCACCATGCCACCAGGCACCAGGAGGAGTGCTTCAGCCCCTGGGACACCGAGATGCCCTTGGTTGTCCCTAGGCCCTCGGGAGAGAAGCCGAGGACGCAGGGCCTTCTTGCTGCCTGGGCTCTGGCTGCCCCCCTACCCCTGATCGCTGAGGAGCTCATCATCCTCCACAAGTGGGTAACGCCAAGTGACCTCAACACATTTAGAAGTCTGAGCCTAAGTGGGATTTAAATCAGACCAGTATTCTTGAGCACCTACTACATGTCGGGCAGCAGGGAATAGCATCAACTACAGAACCTGACATCGGAGTTAACATTCTAAGGGGGGAGAAAATAATGAATAATTAAACAATACATAAATGATATCATTTCAGAGAGTGATAAATATGATGGAAAAAAATTACCAAAACGGGGAAATGTAAGACAGTAGGCATCTGTTATGCTTTCTGAACCATGAACGTGGTGTGTAGGGCACAGCCGGACGCCCGGACCCCTGGCCAGTGACTCCCAGGGCTGGTCTCTTAGGGCCCCTCTGCCCCTCCACTTCTGAGAATCCTGGGGGCTGCAGCTGCCCCTGTGGCTGAGAGAGGGCTGTGCTTCTGCTGCCACCACACAGTGCTGCCCCCTCTTGGCAGTTGGGACCTTGTCACTGCCTTGGCAAGGTCATCATGATCTGTCATCTCCCTGTGATGTCATGAGTATGACGGCCTCTCCATGACCTGGTTCCTAAAGGGCAAGTTGAGACCGAGACAGGAACAGGCTAGCCAGGTGCTCAGCTGACCCAGAGTCACGGTTCCGGGCCTGACTATTTGACCAAGGCTCAGTCACCTCCTGAGTGACAGGGATCAGATGCTGAGCAGGTCTGACCACATGAGCCTGTGCCACGCATTAGTTGTGCAAACTTGGGAAAGTCACTTGCCCTCTCTGTGCCTCGATTTCCTCATTGTAAAATGATGCCTTATTTCACAGGGTTACTGTGAAGAGTGAGTGAGTTCATAGGTGTAAAGTGCTTAGAACCTGCACTCTGGGACATAGACAAGTGTTACTGTGTGGTTGGCACTGATGTCTTTTATTACATCCTTTCTGCCACGATGCTTCTGTAGGGAAAACCCCAGGTTGGGAGGGACCTGCCACCGACTCTCCTGCACCATCATCCTCTTCCCTTTATCAGTCTTGGCTTTGCCTGATGGCAGCTCCCTGTCCCACCGCCCCCCACTAGGTCCGTGCTGAGCCCCCCCTTCCATCCTTGATGGCTACATTTCCACCCCTGGTGGATGCCTTAGCCTCGTGAAATGACTTTCCAGTCCCCAGTCTCATCTCTACTGCAGCTGCTCTTTACCTCCATCATTCGCAAATCTCTCCACCGTCCCTACTCTCAGAACCCAGTGTTTACCAAACCTCAATGTGTGCTGCCCCCAGGATTCTGCCACAACTGCAGTGTGCTTCTGTTCTTCATTATAGAACACCATTTTAATTCGTTAATGTGTTGTTATATTAATTTGCTAATATGATATTTTGTTAATTTTTTTCTTTAAATGGATTTTAACTTCAATTAATTATTGCCACCACCAGTGGAAAACTGATTTTACTTATAACAGACAGCAAGTATTTAAGACTATATACACTGAAAACAAACTTTCTAATTAAATTAGCCCAGAGGTCATCAAACTTTTTCTGTAATGGGCCAGATATGAAACATTTTAGCCTTGGTGGCCCATAAGGTCTCTGTTACAACGATTCAATGCTGCCGTTGTAGCCAAGGGGGTCATAGTTTTATTGTGTTCCAATAAAACTTTATTTACAAAACTAAGCAGTGGACCAGACTCATCAACTCCCGAACTAGACACAGTTGTCTATTGAAGCTGCTGAACCTGAGGCCCGTTCTCTTTCTCAAATGAAGGCCTGTGATGCACAGAGTTCAGAGGGGACAGATTTACAGTACCCATTCGAGATTTAGTTGCCGAAGTCATAGGAACGACTGGATGAGAATTAAAGTGACTATGCCATGAACCTGTGTGCCAGCCAGAACATTTCATATAGCCCTAGAGGTACAATGCTGGAATGTGGAAAAACATTGATGCTGACCAGTGATCTCCAGTGAATCTTCACGTATTCCTCCTTTTTCCTGGGCTGGAGCCTAGGGTCGCTATTTTCAGAAACACATTCACTCTTATTTTCGGAGCATCCGACAATTTTCAGAGATCTTCATTCTTCCTGTTAGGCTACCAGAGGGGGTTGAGAGAGCTCCCCAGAGCGTCCTGCCTGCGCCTCTAGACTCCATCTACGTGCAGCTCAGGGAGCCCTTCCTGCTGCTTGGCAAACCCTTTAGCTTTCTCCCCTGGTCTTTCTATCTTATTCCCCCCAGGGCTAATCTAACCATTCATCACTCTTACTCAGACTTCAAGAGCATCCCGCATCACCCCTCCCCCTTGCCCATCACCTTCGGTCTCAGTAGGTCGATGACGTTGTCCCCTATTTAGCAGAGAATCACATTTCCATGCACTTGGGCTGCACTTGCATATACAGTGGCATCCGTCCACATTCAGCATCAGCTTGTCCTCCCAGCAGCCCTGTTCCTGCTCCAGAGCTGAGAGCAGTTGAGAGACTCGCCTACGTTCACTCAGATAGTAACAGCTGTGGCTGCAACCTGTCTGTTGGTGGGTGTGCACTAAATGCAAATACCACGTCTCCCTCTTTTTCGGCTCCCAATCTGCATGCCAGCTCTTTCCCCAGCATCCTTGGAGAATCAAGTTAGTTCCATTCTTAATCCCATTTAATTAAAAATTATTTTTAAAAGTTATTTAATTGTAGTGAAGTATACACAACACATATTTATCATTTTAACCATTTTTAACCGTACAGCTCAGTGACATTTAGTACACACACACTGTTGTGTGCAGCCTCATCACCTCCATCCCTTATCAGAACCTCTCAATCATCTTCAAATGAAACTCTGTCCCCATGAAACAATAACTCCCCATTCCACTCTCCCCAGCCTCTGGCACCCACCATTCTCCTTTCTGTCTCTATGAATTTGATTACTCTAGGGACCTCACGTCAGTGGGATCATATTATGTTTATCTCTTTGTAACCGCCTTATTTTACTTAGTATAATGTCTTAAAGTTCCATCGGTATTGTAGCATGTGTCAGAATTTCCTTCCTTTTTAAGACTCAATAATATTCCATTGTATGTATGGACCATGTTTGGTTTATCCATCCATTGTCGATGGACACTTGCGTTGCTTTCCCCCTCTGGCTATCGTGAATAATGCTGCTATGAACATGAGTGTACAGATATCTGTATGAGTCCCTGCCTTCAAGTCTTCTCAGTATGTACCTAAAGGTGAAATTGCTGGATCATATAGTAACTCTTTAACTTGTTGAGAAACCTCCGTACTGCTTTCGATAGAAACTGCACCATTTTCCATTCCCGCCAGCAGTTCACGAGGGTCCTAATCTCTCCACATCCTCACCCAGCCTTGCTGTTTTCTGTTCTTTTGATCACAGCCATCCTAATGAGTAAGATGCAGATGCTTATTTAATTGCATGGTTACTTTTATAGTACCTGGTACATGCATGGAGGTAATTTGCTGAGTTTTCCATCTCCCTCGCTAGGCTGGGCATCCCTTTCAGGGAACGGCTCTTCCTTCTTGTAATCCAACATGCACTGTTTATGACTAGATTCATTTTATAACTCCTAGGCACTCCCAGATATTGGGAAAGCTGAGAGTGATTCCCCAGAGCTCCTCTGACTCTGCCCAGATGCATTCAGTGTCCCTTTCTAGCTTTCATCTCTTGCCTCCTCTCTATTTCTGAGGAAGCTGAGCTCCCACGACTCCTTCCGAAGCAAAATGCTTCCATGATGATACCGTGAAGTCTTATCACACAGTGGAAATGGTCTGCTGTGCTTCTAGTGTTTATTTTCCACACCCTTTAGTTTTGCCATCTGTTTCTGCTGGCCCTCAGCTCTGAATTAAGTGCTGGGCACCTAGTAAGACTTACCAGAGCTATAAATCCAAATGCATCGCCCCCAGGATATCTGCTGGGTTTGGTGCTAGAATCTTCTGTCACCATTTTCCTTGCCTGCCTCAGGAGCAGTCAATTGCAAAGCCTGTTTGCAGGTTCCAGGGTGAAGCTGCACAGGGCTCGGCTGTCCGTGACCCCCTTCCTCTTCCAGCCAGGCCCAGGGCCGCGCTCCCGGCCTCTGCTTGGGTGCCTCCACCCCCAGGCTCCACGTCTAATTGCCTGTCCACCGTGGGCTCCGCTGGGGCTGGGCTCAGCTCTGTTGAGCTGCTGAGACATCTTTCGGTGCAAAGTCAGCTAGAAGTGAGCTAGAGAAATGCAGTGCCTGCCTTCAGGGAGCTTCAAGTGGTGACAGGGAAGAGAGGAAGGAGGTTTGGGGAGGGCAGATGTCAATCAGTCATATAAATTAATGTATCAATATGACAAGAGATCCCATCCTATGAGAACGAGACAAAGAAGCCGTGGGCCAAGGCTTCCCTGAGGAAGTGATGTTTGCGCTGAGACCTAAAGGACGAGCAGGCGAGCTGGGTGAGGAGGGGTGAAGAGGAGGTGACAGCATTCTAGGCAGAGCAGGAGAGTCTGCAAAAGCTGTGAGGTGGCAGGTGGCCCTGCCGGTGTGGCTGGGACAAGAGGAGGAAAGGCAGTAAAGAGCTGTGTTAATACTTTCTCCTGAGAGCACTGGGAAGCGGAGAGTGTTGAGCAGAAGGTGGTGTGACCCATGTTTTCTCAAGAGGACTCTTGCTGCTGTGTCCAGAGAGTACTGGAGGGACCAAGAATGGGCACATGGCAGGCAGTAAGCGTGGTTGCTGTAGACCAGGGAAGAGGTAAAGCTGGTGACCGTGGCGATGGAAAGAAGTGGATTGATTTGAGAGATAACCAGGGACTGAAATCGACAGGACGCGGTGACAGACTCAGTATGGGGATGAGGGAAAGGAAGGGGTCGTTGTCGAAGACCAGGTTTCTGTTTTGTAAAGCTGGATGCTACGGGCGCCTCCGGAGATGGGACAGACAGACAGGAAGAGGGCCAGGTGTGGTTGAGAAGTTATGAATTCAGTTCGGGACACGATGGGTTTGGTACACTGGTTGGGGGCTCTCGCTCTGGGCTGGAGACAGGAATTTGTGAGTCAGCGACAAATTGGTGGTAGGGATGAGATTGCTCAAGACTCCTTGAGACAGAGCTCAGTAAGAAAGGAGGACCTGGGACGGATCCCGAGGCTCTCCCACATGTCGTGGCTTGGATGGACTAGGAGAGAGAAAAAGAATACCTGCAGAGATAGCAGGAAACCATGAGCTGGCTGTGTCTTGAATCCAAAGGAAGAAAGTGTTTCAAGAAGAAAATGAATGGTCAGCTGTGTTGAGCGCTGTTGGAAGATCAAGTCCACTGACGTATTTTCCCAGCGGTTGGAGGGCTCTGGGAGAACGGCCTTGTCTTCCCCTTCCTTCTGCAATGCACCTGCTTATTGATCTCCTGAGCCCGTGGCCACTGGGGCTGCAGACAGGTGGACCCAGAGGGGCTCAGCAAGTACCTTGAGCCTGACCAGAGGAAAATGGCATGGGAATTTCTCACCTGCAGGATGGATTAGAGCAGGGGAGCCAGTGATGGAGAGTCTGGAGCAAGAATCACAACTCCAGGGGCCCTGAGAAGAGCCTGACTAACAGATCTGAGGTGCTGGCCTTGAGGGCAGCTGCCTGAGGAGATGGGAGGAAACCTGGCAGGTGGACTAATACCTTAGCTTAGAGGACCTGAAAAAAAATATCACTATAGTGGGATATTTAAAATCCCACTGAAAGTTCAGAGTTTCAGATATAATAGCCAAAGCATAGTTATTTAAGGACTTAGAAGAGCCAAATAACATTGTAATTAATTAAAATGATAAATTATTAATTTAAAAAAATGAATGGTTTTTCAAATTGTGGTTAAGAACACATGACAGGAGATCCACCTTAACAGATGTTTCCGTGTGCAATGCAGTCTCGCTAACTTGTAGGCGACACGTTTTGTACAGCAGAATCCAGAACATATTCATCTCGCATGACTAAACTTTATAATATTTTAATTTACAAACTTTATTTAAAATCTGCTATGTATCATAAGAAATTGCCATAAAAAAGAAAAAAAAGCAACATGAACCAAAGAAAGTAGGGAAAAGGAAAAGCTAAATAAAGATAAATGCTGAAGGGACTTCCCTGGTGGTCCAGTGGGTAAGACTTTGCGCTCCCAGTGCAGGGAGATGGGGTTCGATCCCTGGTCAGGGAACTAAGATCCTACATGCATGCTGCAACTAAGAGTTCGCATGACACAACTAAAGATCCAGCAAGCTGCAACTAAGGAGACTGCAAGCCACAACTAAGGAGCCCGCGAGCCACAACTAAGGAGGCTGAGAGCTGCAACTAAGACCCAGTGCAACCAAATCAATCAATCAATCAATCAATCAATATTTTTAAGAAGATAAATGTTGAAATTTAAAAAAATAGAAAGGCGAAAGAATTTTATTTTTCCAAATTCAAGAAGGCAATGAGAAGACTATAGTATAGGAACTGTGTATAAAATATAGTGTATCGTATATAGCATACTATATGTATAATATAGGAGTACAGTCAGTCTGGAGAATTCCACTGGGTTCTCAACTGTGTCATTATAGACGAGCACTGTCCAGTGGAAATTTCTGCAGTGATGGAAATACTTTATAATCTGTTCCTTCAACATGGTAGCAAGTCGGCTCTTCTGGCTGTTGAGCATCTGAAATGTGGCTAGTGTGGCCAAGGAACTGAATGTTTAGTTATATTTAATTTTATTAAATTTAAGTTTAAGTGTATGTAGCCAGATGTGGCTACCATATTGGACAGCACCATCCGTCTCTTGAAAGGGCTGGGCCTTCTCTCTTTGGCCGGGTCCAAACTGGCTCTCCTCAGTGCCCTGGGCCTCCAGAGAGGGTGCTTGGCATTAGGATCTAGAGACCCAACTTCAGGCCCAATTCTGCCCCCTCGCAGCCCAGAGCCCAGTGTCCAGTCCTGTGGCTTACACACTACACTGGTGCTGTGGGCTCTGAGAAGCTGCCGGGCTGTCCACCAATGATGATGTCTGAGGACAGACAGACAGTGCCTCAAGGAGGAAGTTGGGAAAACAGGAGCAAGGAGCAGTGGGAAGCAGGAGGGCACCAGGGCCTTTGCTCAGACCCTCCTGTAGTGGCATCTGCAGATCAGGCTGCTTCCTGCCAGGGGTGGATCCTCAGCTCCCCTGGGCATCTGTGCCAGGCCCTGGGCAAGGCTCAGAACACCTGGCCTTGCACTGAGTTCTCTGGGACCTGCTCTCCTAAACCCACAAGGAATTGTGGAGTCTCTCTTCCCACGTCCTGAGAGCTTTGTCCTCACCAAGCCGAACTGCTGCTTTTACCCTGGAGAGGGAGGATGAGGAATAGGGATGGGATGAGGGTGGAGGTTGGAGCGGATTTCTCCCTGTGCCCATTTTCCCTCTTACACAGTTGCTTATAACCTTGGGCAAATGGCTGAGTATCTCTGATTCTCAATTTCTTCACTTGTAAAATGAGAGTAGTACCTACCCTTATTACTCGCACACAGGACAGCTGTGAGGACACACTGTCACCATTCATTCCTTCATTTAACCAGCACTATATACCACAGAGCTCTTCAGCGAGAGGATGCACTAAATGTAAAGCACAGAGAATCAGAAAGGCCAGTGCTAGAAGGTGACCACAGAGTGCTGCAAGGAAGACTTCCTGGAAGAGGTGGTGCTTGAGCTAGGAGTCAGCTAGGCAGAAGAAGAGATCAGCGTAGTTCAGGCTGAGGAAGGAGCCTGTGGAAAGATGCAGAGGCATGATATACTGGGTTGTCCTCATTTGTAGGTCTGGGGTGAAGGGTGGGTGGCAGGAATGTGAAGAAGCTGGGGTAGAGGTGGGCCTCCCTAGGGAGGCCTGTTCTTGGTGGAGGAGTGTGAGCTCCATCTGCCATGGGATGGGAGCAGCTGACGACTCAGGGGCAGGGCCACGAGTGGTGACATGATCAGAAGTGCCTTTTAGAAAGATGCTCTGCTTGAAATAAATGGAGGATGGATTGGAGTGGGACAAGGCTGCAGGCAGGGAGACCACTGGGGAGGCTGGTGACCTAACCCAGGGACCCTGGGGATGGAGAAAAGGAGAAGGATTCCACAAGGTGTTCAGGCGATAGACTGGACACAGAGGGTATGGGAGAGGGAGGTTAGCCTAGTGTTCTGGATTAATTGGTGGTGTCACCCATCACTGACACACGGGACATGGGACCAGGTTTGGAGGAGGCATTGTGGGAAAACGCAAGGAATTTCTTTTGACACCAGTTGAATGCGAGGTGAGGATGATCCAGGTGGAGATGCCAGGACCATCCAGGTTGGGATATGTTGTCCAGAGCTTGGCATGCGTTTCAGCAGTGCTGATTTGGGGGACATTGATTGAAGCTGGGGGTGGGGTGTGGGCAGTGGGGTGTGGGCAGTTGGGGGAGGGGTGACTAGCCCAGAGGGATGGGGGGCTGAGTGGGCACGTGAGGAAGAGGATGCCAGAAACGCTGTGTGTGATGGAGGGGCGGCCGGAGTAACAGACGACAGGCAGGTGAAAGCCACCCCCCAAAAGGCTCCAGGCATGGTGTCCCCACCAGGTCCTTCAGGATGGAACCGGTGTGGAAGTCACACCACAGTGGGGAGGAGAGATCGAGGGTGGGGAAGAGGAGCCATGGTGCGTCCACCTCCCACCCTCTGCTGGAAGCTTCTGCCCCAGGCCTTCACATGGCTGCTTCCTTCTCTTCATTCGGGTCTCAACACAAGTGTCCCCCCTCCGAGGAGCCTCCTGTGAGCATACTACCCCCTCCCCCTGTTTCTTGACTCCATAGCCCTCACGACCCTTCGGCGCCATCTTGTCCATGTGATGATGTCCTTGTTATGGCCTGTCTGCCTCTAACCGGGGAAGCCTCCAGAAACAGGACATTCTGTCTGTTTTGTTCACTTCCTCCTCCCCAGTGCCCGGGCAGCATTCCTGAGCTGCTCTGTAGCTGTTGGTCGGATGGATGAATGGGACAATGTTGTCTTTCACGGGCCATATGGGAGAGGGCTTTGTGAACCATCCCTTGCCCTTCCCTGGTCCAGCGCCCCCTTTCTCCCCTCAGTTCAGGCTCCAGTGGCAGCCACACCCACTCCAGCCTGTCTCTGCTCACCCAGGAGCTGGCCTCGCTCCCTTCGTTCTTTGGTTGGGCTGAACCTGAAAGCAACTGCCCTGGCCTTGACTGTGGGTCACACACACTTGGTACTGCTCTGTAGTCTGATTACTCAGCACAGTCCCTGACGGGGAACACGCCCTCTCCCCCAGGAAGGGCAATTACATGCAGATCTTCTGCCCTCTCCCAGTGAATGGGCGCCCGTGGAGTATCTGGCAACTGTTCTCAGAGTTATTCACTTGGGGTTCTTACCTGGATTTTGTGAGGTTCTTACCTGGATTCTAAGTGAAAATGTGCACCTGTGTGTTAGTCTGGGACAAGGTTCTGTAGGAATTATAGTAATGCTACAGGGAGAGCCCTGCACTCAGTTGCCAAAACGCTGTGTTTCTTTGTTTGAAATCAGATACTTCAGTCCCACCTGCAAGACTCTGTAGGGCTTGACAAGCTCAAGCATAAGTCCAGTCTAATCAGGGGTTTGGGAATTCCTGCATTGTGTTTGTAGCCTGAAATTCTCTCTTCCTGTGACAAGGATAATAACAGTATCTGCCTTTTACCGAACACCTAGTATGTGATTGTGCCATATTAACACTTTCTATTGCCTCATTTAATCCTGACAAGGACCTAATGGGGTAATTGTCATCCTCACATGTAACTGGAAATCTGAGATAGAAATGCAAAAAGTCACAGTATGGAAATTCGCTTGTGGACTCAGATTTCAAACTCAGGTCTGTTTAATGCCAAAGCCGCCAAGTTTTCCATGACCATAGCTTCTTACTAAATAAGTGGTTGCTTTCCAAGCTGGATTTGACTTGGGCAATTGTGATATAGGCTCCTGAGCAGTTTGGCGGAAGGAGAAAATGTGTGGGGAAAAAAGAGAAGAGTGAGTGAGAGCAAGCCAGACAAGCTGAGAGGGGGGCAGAGGGAGGATCTTCCAGGCAGAGGGACTACACTGAGCGAAGAGCAGAGATGAGGGGCAAGGTGGGGATGAGGGTCTGACAGACGCTTAGCCTCTGCAAAGAGATACCATGGAGGGAAGAGGCTTGCTAAGAGTTTGCATTTGGGAAAAAGATCCTCCTGGTGAAGGATGGGGAATGGATTAGAGGAGAACAAGACAGAAGGGGGAGACGAGTTTGCCAGTAGTCAGAAAGATGGGATTACTGGCTCCAGCGGGTATATTAGTGGGGCAATACTAGCTGCTGTGACAAACCCCGACATCTTGGTAGCGAAACAAAATAGAAGTTTATTTCTACTTTATAGACCAGTCCAGCGTGGTGTCCCTGGTCTTCACGGGGCTTTCCTTAGTGTCGTCATCAGCTCAGGCTGCTGTAACAAAATACCACAGACTGGGTGGCTCAAACAACAGACATTTATTTCGCACAGTTCCAGAGGCTGAGAAGTCCGAGATCAAGGTGCTGGCAGATTCGCTTCCTGGTTTGCAGACGATCACCTCACTGTGTACTCATATGGCCTTTCCCGGGTATGAGGGTGTGGAGAGAGAGCTCTCCTGTTTCTTCCTGTTTTCATAATCCCATCACGAGATCTCCACCCTCATGACCTCATCTGAACCCAATTACCCGCCAAAGGCCCTGCTTCCAAATACCATCACACTGAGGGTTAGGGCTTCAACATATAAATTTTGGAGAGACACAAACATTCAGTCCATACCACTTCCCTTGGTGACTCAGGCCCAGGCTCCTGGCACATAGTGGCTCCTCACAGAGCCGGAAGAAAAAGCCCCCTTCCTACAAGGCCCAGCCCAGCAGGGTCACGTGCCACTTCTCCTGTGAGCCTGTCACGTGGTCACACCTGGACACCAGGGGTCCTGTGACATGTGCACCTGATGGGACAGCTACTTCACTTCTCACTATGAGGGGGAAGCATGACTATTTCTGGACAGTGAGCTGCCTCGGCTTCAAGATGAACGGCCATCCCTGAGAGATAGAAATTATAGGCTTTGATGATTGATTGGGGCTGATTGTGAGGCAGAGGGGAGGCAGGAGTCAAAAAGGTGGGAATGAAACTGTTGGCTGGCCCCAAGCCCCCATTGTCCAGACAGCACAGCGCATGGTGAGCTCCCACCCCCTCAAATTCTCTTTTTCCGATCAGCTCACGTTAGGTGTATAGACTTGCATTCTTTCCTTAGGTAAAACCATTCAGGAGAATATACTGCCTTGTGTAGTTCTTTAACATTGGTAATAACTAATATTCAGGGCTTAATGCATAAAAGCCATATGTGGATTATCCCAATTGATGCTGAGGAAGAAGCAGGCACTTTTATTAACCCCATTTGCAGTTGTGAAGATAGAAGTTATGGACAAAAACACTAACCCCCCAAAATATCTACACCCCCATGTTCATCGAGGCATTATTAACAATAACCAAGATATGGAGACAGCCTAAGTGCCCATCACTGGATGAATGGATAAAGAAAATGTGGTACATATACAATGGAATACTACTCAGCCATAAAAAATGAAGTCTTGCCATTTGCAGCAACATGGATGGACCTTGAGGGTATTATGCTGAGTGAGGTAAGTCAGACAGAGGAAGACAGATACAGTGTGCTTACACTCATTTGTGGAATATAAAAAACTCATAAGCAAACAAGCAAACAAAAACAAAGTAAATGAACAAGCCAAACCAAAGCGAAACAAACATGTAGATACGGAGAGCACAGTTGTGGTTACCAGAGGGAAAGGGGCGTGAAAAAGGGGAGAGAAAAATGGGTAAAGGGGGTCAACTGTATGGTGATGGACGGCAACTTAAATTTTTTGTGTTAAGTATACTGTAGTGTATGCAGAGATAGAAATATAATGTTATAAATCAGTGTTACCTGAATTAAAAAATTAGGACACACACACACATGCATGCACACACGCACAAAGATGGAGGTACACAGAAAGGAAATAAGTTGTCTAGGGTCGAAGACCTAGGAAGACCAGATGGGACGTGAGCCCAGGTGGACTGTTTCTAGAGTCTGTGCTCCCAACCAATACAGAATCCTCTGTTTGTGAATTTTGGTTACTTTAATTTTGACAAATGAGGAGATTAAGATCTGGGAGAAAGAGAACTGAGTGTCTAGGTGTCTCCTCCCGTGAGTGGTTCTAGTTTTATGGAATCAGTCCTTTCCTGCGTCTCCTACCCACCCTTGCCTCAGCTCTTAGAGTAGGTGGGACAGCCTGACAGGTCACAGAGCCTGACGGGTGCCCTGTATGAACCCCACTCTTTCCCCGCCCAGTACCCCGATGCCCAGTCTGAGGGAGGTCCCTGTCTGGCATCATCGTGGTCATCCCGCTCTTGCTTTACCCCTCCCTTTCCTCTCTCCTTAGAGACGTAGAGAATCTTTGGAAGGATTTGGAGGACAAATACACTGCACTGATGTGGTCTTTGTTCTAAATATATCAGTTCTGATCTCATCAAATAGTGTTCGGGCTTAGAAGAAGAAAAGAACTCTTTCCCCAGACTTGTCACTTGTGTAGATAAGAACTTTATTTGGCTGCAAGTAGCGGGCCTAAAAAACAGTGACTTAATAAGATGTTATTTGTGTGTCCTGTAAGAGATGGTGCGGGGCAGTCTGGTAGCTCCCCGGCTGTCATCAGTGTTGCAGAGTCTTCTCACTTTCTGCTTTGCTATCCTTGGCTACGCTTCATTCTCAAGGTCAGTTCAGTCCAGTGGCAGCTGGTTCCAAATCCTCCTGCTGGTCGGCAGAGGAGCCTGGCCTGTGGGCTGAAGGCTCACTCTACCAAGGCCACCTGCTCCGACAAAGCTACCCTGTGCCGGGCGAGACCCCTACTCCTGCCTCTGAACGCTCACTATGCGAAGGCCAGGCACCTAGGAGGGGCTCGGAATGCCGGCTTCTTTGCTGCCTGCCTTCCTGGCTCCTGGCCGCTTTCCCCACTGGCATTCTGGGTCCGTACTTGTTTTGTGCTCCCACCCCTGGCCTGTCTACTGACCCAAGCTCCACTCCTGCTGTCCCCACCTTGCAGCCCGGAGCCCAGCACGGCGACCCTGGTGCCTTCTGCTGCCCCTCAGCACCTCCGAAGAGTGAATCGGGTGGGGGTCATGTGTGTGGCCCCTGGAGCCAGCTCACCTGGATTTTCATCGTGGCTTGATGTCCTAGCTCAGTGTCCCCGTGTCTCACTTATTTCATCTGTAAAACGGGGAGGATGATAACAACAGTGCCTCCAGCAGGCTTTTGGAAAGGATTGAGTGAGTTAAGGCATCAGGTTGGCGTTGCCCAGAAGCTTCACCGGGCACATGCCCAGGCGATTCCCTTGCACCATTTAGTATCAGACACATTTGGGGCTCTGAGTTTTAGTTTTCCGGGGACCTCTGATCTCTAAGGGCTGGAGATGGTGACGAAGTGATGGGTGTGGGGGACAGGAGGGAGCGGGGTGTCGTGACTCTGCAATGCTGCAGGAATCTGAGGAGGACTGAAATGCAGCTGGCTTGTCCAGATCCAGAGCGATGCTTTCTTTTTCTCTGAGGATAGAGCAAGCAGAAAGTCAAGGACACGGGGAGTCTGGTGGGAGCCAAGTCAGAGAGGGTCGGGATTACAGACCTAGAGGAGCAGAAGACGCTGGGCCAGGGGAAGGAAGAAGGGCTTAGAAGGAAGGGGCGGGCCATGGAGGTCCTGGGGGCTGGGCTGCCATCCCTTCTTGGGCTTGTTCTCTGGGGTTCCTGGGCACATTGGCAGGCTGACCCTGGGGTACCTGCCTGCCTCACCCTGGACCACTGATTCATCCAGGAAGGTTCTTTTTCCATCTCCCAGTGCTGAGCTTGTAGGGAGCGAAAGAGTCAGGAGCTCCTGCTCTGTGTGCCCCGTCAGCATCTCAGAGTGGGGCCTTCGGCTCCTGTGAGGCACCCAAGGGACCAGGCATGCAACCCACACATGTCTGGGAAACCCTTTCTCCCAGACAGCACGTTTCGAGGAAGGGCGCATGGTGATGGGGCTGGGGCTGGGAGGCATTTTAGAGGAATGACTCAGTGGTAGAGCCTGGAATTCCTGATGAAACAGAATGAAAACACAGCAGACACTGTCAGACAGGATACAATTCAACATCCCAGCAGTTCTTTTAGCACTCAGATTAAATGGAACCCTTCCAAACAGAACAGCCATGGGTGGGATAATACAATCCAGTAGCCGAACGCACGATGCTGGTCCTGACCTCCCATCCACGGCATGGGAGGAGTCGTGGTGGCGATGCTGTTTTCCAGAAACGTGGCATCTGATCTGGGCACAGCCATTCCTAGGGCTTCTGTGTGGTGATGGTCTTTGGCAGAAGCCCCTCAGTGTGACCCTGGCGTGTTCCTTGGTCCGCATTCATATAAGGGATCCCGGTGGGGGTGAATGATGCTTTGGGGATTTGTCCTCATTTTTCCTGCTGAGCACTAGGTTGAGGAATGGGGAATGTGGGCCAGATTGCTGGAGACTCCAAGGTGAGTCCAGGCCTGGGACACTTTCTAGAATCGTGTCGTCCCCAAACTGCCCTCCGCCAGGACACGCGTGGTACAGCATCAGCCTGGGCCCTCCTCCCTCAGCTGCGCCTACTCGATAAGCTTGTGGGGAGAGGAAATGACACCCTGGAAGTGTGGATTCCCAGTGAGCCAGCTGGGCGTCCTCCCCATTTGCTCCCATGTAAGAAAGCATCAGGGAATGTGAGAGTGACATTTTAGGGCTGATGTGGAATCTGCGTTCACGTCGGAGAAATGGAAACCCTCTGTAAGCCCGGTCACTTGAGGCACTGGGACCACAATTAGTGACACAGTACTTGCAACGTCCCCCATGATTGGTCCTGACTGCCTGTGTGCAGGGGACAGGTGGGCTAGAGGACCTGGCCACGCTGTCTGAATGAGAGACACGGTCATTCTGGGTGAAGCTCCCCAAACTCTGGCTCCTTAGGTGGGTGGGGCAGGGGGGTGTCCCCATGTCACGGGTACCTGCCTCCATGGAGTTTCCCATGATGCAGAGGGAACAAGGTGGGGTTCTGACTTTGCATACGGAACCACCATGAAGGATGGAGATACCTGGAGGCCTGATGGAGAGAGAGAGAGAAAGAGAGACGGCCGGGTGGCGGGGGGAGAAGGAGGGAAAGAGAGAAAGGTTGTCATGGTGACATAGTGATGGGATGGGCTCACGGGCAGAAGGCCGAGGAAACCTTCCCCTCATTATCAGATGCTGTCCGCTGGGCCTCAGACCTAGGGCAGCGTGGCTTTCTTGCAGGTACCCTCCTGGTCTGTCACCTAAGGGCCTCCGGATGCCGCAGAAAACCCCAGATTTGGGGAGCACTTAACCATACGGGTGCTCTCTGCGTGGTGGGCCCCTGGAATCTCCCACAGACCCAGGAGGTCTGTAGTCTTTGCCACAGACCCAGGAGGCCCCTCGATGAGCCCCGAGAAGCCGCACTAAGGCACTTGGGGAAGCAGGGGGTGGCAGGCCGAGACAGGGGCTCAGGTGACCATTCGGGAGGTTAGGGAGCTTGCTATGCTGTTTCCTACCTGTATCCCGCTCCTCTCCCACCCCAGCTCTGCACACACCATTCCCGCCTAGAGTGCCTTTCTTTGCCCTCGTCGCCAGCTCTCCTCTTCCCTTTGGTTCTGTGTGGATGGCACAGCCTCCAGCACGCCCTCTGTCCTCTCCCAGGGTTGGGGCAGATGTCCCCTCCGCGTTCCTGCCCCCATCCTCGTTTCCCCAGAAAGTACTCATCCCGGGGTGTTCTGGCCGCCTGGTGCTCTGGCTGTCTCTCACTTTATACAGAAGATGAGCCCAGGGACCATCTGTCTTGCTCTCGCCCCGGGGCCTGGCCCAGAGCAGGGCCCTCACTGAAGGTTTAAATGCATGTTGGTGAGTGGGGGCAGGGAGAGCAGAAGTTGGGATTTTCTAAAGAAAATTCCATCGCTGGAAACCTACAGACACTCAGATGTGGAATTCAAGCTTCTTGGTTTTGATTCTTTACGGGGGAGAAGGAGAGAAAAATCTTATAGCAACCTTCTCCACCTGGCTGTTCTAGAGTCATGGGGTGGGGGAAAGAGGGAGTTAGGGCAACACACGCTTGTCCTTGGCTAAGTGTCAAGTTCAGAGGGAAGAGTAGTCACGGAGAAGGAGTTAGAAGGTCAGGGGAGTCTGTGACACCTGCTAGCGCACCCCACTGCCTCTGGTATAAATTCTATACAACTAAGGGTTAAATTTCTTCACTGGCTGACTCCCAGGGCCATTTCTAGGGGAAATGTGCCTTCCTGGAAAGTCCTTCCCCGGCCACCTTTCACTGCTCACTCTTTGGAATGTTTGATACTTGTGACTTGTCCGATCTCTTGAAATGCAAGCCAGCATCTTGCCCACAGAGAGATCTGGGGTGGGCAGACCCAATGGTCAGAACGTCCCTTCCCTCTGCGAAGGACCTCCGTTGGTCAGCTTGGGTTCTAGAAGGAAGCAAATGCAGAATCCAGTTCAGGCACTCAGATATGTAAACAGGAGGTTCTTCTTGGGGCATGGCCCACCTCAAGGAATTTCCCAACATGCACAGCACTTGGCAGAGAGCGTTAGATGAGTGACACCTGGATGCACAGGCTGGGACGAGAGCCATGAAAAGCGATGGCCACGGCCAGGATCTGAGGGAACGTCAGTGATAACAGAGAGACCAAATGAGATCATCCCGCGGTACCTCCCAGCTGCATGGAGGGCGCAGCCCCGGCTCGCTCTTTCCCACGGGACCCAGGAGAGGGTTTGCCTGCATCAGTTTTACGGAAGACTCCACCTCTCAAGGGGCCGGGGATGTTGGATGTTGGTCATCACATCTTCTCCTGGTCGAGGTGGCAGGGTGGTGGGGAGGACAGAGGGCGAGACCGTCATCAGCGATTCAGGAAGAAGGACTTGAGGCTCTGGAAGAAAACTGACTTCTGTCTCTGCTTCTGTTTCTTTTTGATGATGGGCACCCACACCAGCCCGCATACCAGCATCATGAGTCCCAGAGACAGGAAGGCGGGCCCTATCATCTTAAGGACCTTGAGGCTCTTGTCACCCAGGTTCAGGGTGTAGGCCAAGCAGGTGATGACCACACCGAATAGGAGGATTGCACCGCCCACGGACATGATGACGATGGGCTTGCGGTAGATTTCCCAGTTACTCCGGGGGGTGGTGGTCCAGACAGACTCACTTCTGGAGCTGATGCACAGGGAGCTGGCGGTCTGGCTGGGCAGCAGGTCCTTGGATTCTGGAGACTTCTCGTTGACCTCCACGTCCTTGGGGAGAGCCTCCATGGTCACGGCTCCCGGGACCGGGCACCTGGTACCAGCACCGGTTAGAAGCAAGGACGAGGCCGGGGGAATCCTTGCACAGCCTTCCTGTTCTCAGCATCTGTCTCCAGCCTGGCTCTTAGTGGAGGGCAGTGCAGCGTTTTTGTGCTGAAGCTAAAAGAAAAGCAGACGAGATCCACATAAATAAGAAGCCACTCAAGGTGGTGTTCTTTTTCCTTGTGAGAGATAAATATTATATCACTCTGATAACTGCTCTTGTTATTTAAAGCAGGGAACAGTGGTGGCCTTTAAGAAAACGGGCAAAAGCTACAGTTTATGAAGCGGCATCTTATTTTCAGACCCAGCCGCTTTCTTGCTGTGTGGTCTTGAGTGAGTTACGGCCTTGGTCCTTGGCTTCCCCTCCAGTCCCTCCTCCCGGGGCCCCAGGTTCTTCCTCTTCTTTGTGGTCTGGCCAGCTCAGGCCCCGCTCAAACAGCATTTACTACTATCCCTCTTTGGGAGCGGGATGGGAGGGGTTTCTTTCCACAGCAGCAAGTTTCCTGGGAAGGTGGGCTACTCAATCCCAGTCACAGTGGGTTCCAGACGGGGTGAGAGGTGGGAGGGGTTGCATTCGGAAACCAGGGTATCAGGATAAAGGAGATGGTGTGTGAAGCTGGTGGCTCCCAAGCCCAGCACTTGAACCTGCTGCTTCCCCTCTATCAAGACACCTCTAAATGTGGAAGGGTCCTGTAGTGAGCACACTCTCCTTCCACACTTCCTGCAATGCTCAGTTCCAAGTAATTTCCTCAACTCACCCCTCACAGCAGCTCAGGCCTGGACCACTGGGCCAGTGCTCCCACTTTGCCGAACAAGACCCCTTCCCTGCATCCCAGGGGGAATAGGAATTGTAGAATTGCCACGCCTTCAGAATGTGGATATTCACATTCGTGTGTGCTCCTCTGGAGAGAGGATATTGGGATCTCTGCTTCCGAAGACTTTGGAAAATACGACAACGGACTTTTATAAGTAGGGGCTCACAGGTGTCCCGCTGCTGCCCTGTGGGTCCCGAGGAGTATTTGCATAAGTGACGTCAACACTCTTAAAGTGATCTCTCCTTTTCGCCTGCGGGCTCGGTGGGGAGAGCAGGGCTTACGAGGCATGTGGTGAAATCCTAGCCGGGGAGCTGGCGTTGGTTACTGCAACCTGGTTTCTCCTGTGGGGTTCTGACGTCTTTGGTAGGATGGTCTCTCCAGGTGGCCCTTTCCCCACTTGGCAGCAAATCCCAGGGCAGAAGCGCCTGCTGCCTGCAGATGTTCGGGTGTTGTGTTGGAGGAGTATTAACGGGAAGGCACGAGTCTCAGCTGTGCCCGAGGATCGCCGGGCTGGGTGGGGAAGGACCAGCTCCCGGGAGAGCTGCCACTGGGGTGCGAGGCAGCCACGGCAGATGCAGGGAGGACGGCTTCTTGGGTGCTGAGTGAGAGGTGCGGCCAACTGCGCCTTGCTGGCCGCACCTAGCGCACGCTCTTTGGCCCCGCCAGGAGGTCGCATGTTTATTCCCCTCTTAGGAGGGCAGAGGCTGAGGCCCAGTGAGATTTAGGATCGTGGCCCAAGCCTCCCCCCAACTTCATAGGTGGCTGTGTTGGGATCCAGGCCAAGGTTTTTGGACTCAAAGCTCATTGTACTAGACCGAGCTGGTCAGAATGATCCCTGAGGGTCCTTCCACCATGACAAGGCCTGAGTTTTTCACTTCAGGGCTGCATCCTGCAGTAGAGTAACCTCTCACTGAGTAAGGACTGACAGAGACAAGTAGTTGTATAGGGAATCACTCTGCAACGGAGAGAGAACACTGATGTTAAGTTTTTCATAATGGTCCATTTATTTATTTAAAGAACTATTTTTACTCTGAGATTATGTCCTTCCTTCTTTTATTTTGGCATTGGAATATTCATTTCATGAAACGACTGTGAGCGAAGATGATCATTGGTTTTGTTGGTATCTGTACTGGCCAAGATCAGAAGTCAGTCATCCTGTGTAGATGTCTATCTACTTTATCTGTCACCTATCTATCATCTATCTATCTATCTATCTATCATCTATCTATCTATCATCTATCTATCTATCATCTATCTATCTATCAATCTATGTAAATTGTAATACCTTACGAAATCCCAAAGAATGGGAACCTTTCATTTAGTGGCCTTACTTAGGAAGAGGGCGGGTCCTTGGGACAGTGAATGGTCGGGGGGTTCATCTTCCGGGCAGTGACTGGAGGAGAGCACTTCTCCTCCCTTGAACAAGGCTGAGCTCCGTGCCTTCTCCCCCCACCCCCGCCCCTACCAGGCAGGAGGTGGCAGCAATTCTAAACACAAGGGGCAGGCGGGGTTGGCTGTGGGGTGAACGCCATGCTGGGTTCCTTCACGGTTGCAGCACGTCACTGAGCTTACTTGCAGGGTCTGGTGTGACAGAAAGATCCAGGTCTCTGACAGCAGAGGGACCGCTGTCTGAACCCACCTGAGACTCCCTAGTCACATATATAGAATAAGGATAACGGCATGTCTGCCTCATAGGGCAGCGGCGACTGTCAGGTTTCACAAGACCCCACTTCATTGTGTGATATGTTACAGGAGTTTAAGACATGACCCTGGTTGCTATTATTATTGCAATAGTTATTTTCTTTCTCGGTCCCTGTTTTCTCATCTGTACAATAAAGAAGTTAGGCTGAGGGACTTCTAAAACTATTTTGTATAGGTCCATAGGTTGGTGAATCAAACTCAAATTCTGAGAACCCAGGTTTCCTGAAAATCACCATCTCAGGGGCAGTACGAGTTTTTTAACATTTTATTAAAGTCCTAAAAGATCCGATTTCTTTTTCTGATACCAGGGTTTCTCAACAGTGGCACTATTGACGTTTGGGAGCCAATAATTTTTTGCTGCGGGGGCTGTTCTGAGCATTGTGGGATACTTAGTAATATCCCTGGCCTCTATCCACCAGATGCCAGTAGCAAACCCCTCCAGTCATGACAGTCAGAAATGTCTCTAGACCTTGCCAAGCGCCTCCTGGGGGCAGGGTCAACCTGGTGGAGAAACTCTGCTCCTAGTTTGCAGACTGCCTCAGGGCCTCTGCTGGTTTATACGCCTCCTCTACCCAGCCTCCCCCCTCCACCGGCACTCAGCAGGTGCTCAAAGGGCTTGGGCCTGATGCTGCAGTCCTGTGGGGTGGGGAGCATGTAACCCCTGGGGAGCTGGTTCAGTGAGAAGAAGCACACTTCCAGGTCCTCAGTTCCTGCGGGTTTGGTTTGTCTGTCTCAGAGGATCCCTCACTTCCCGCAGTGGGTGGACTTGTCCACTCAGACCCTCAGAAAGTAACCTTCTTTGGAATAAGAGTCTTCGCAGCTGTAATTAAGGGAAGGATCTCCAGGCGAGCTCATCCTCAAACAGACAAGTCCAAGAACCTGCGTCCTTGTAGAGAAAGGAGAGGAAATGTGACACACAGCGGGGAGGCCACGTGAAGATGGAGGCCGATGGTGAAGTGATGCCTCTACAGGACAAGGGCGCACGGCGGGAGAGAGGATGGGACGGACTCTCCTCAGAGCCTCTGGAAGGAGCAACTCAGAGGACACCTTGATTTTTTCCCTTGTGACCGAACAAACTTCCATTGTTTTCAGTGGCTACGTTTGTGGTGCTTTGTTATGGAAACCCTAAAACAGGAACACACTCACTGTCGGTTAATGTCCCCACACCTCGGAGGTGGCCGAGGACCGAGGGCCCAAGGGGCTGAGCTGAGAAGAGCCAGCGGAAGGCCCGAGGCTCGGGCCTCCTGGACTAAACGCAGATTTGCCTGTCGGCTCAGCCCCCAGGGCAGCAACTTGAGAAGGGAGATTGGATCCTTCTCCCCCGCTCTGGAGGCCGCGTCTGGGGTGTCAGGAAGCAGAGGTAGTGGGTAGAGACGTATTTGTAGCACAGAACTAGCGACAGACAGGCCACAGGCTGGTGTGGTGAGGGGGCACTGGTCTGGGGCTACACAGCATGAGGAGTAAAGAATGAACCTCACGCCTGTCCATGCAGGACCCCAAACATTGACGCTGAGCAAGAGAGGCCAGACACCTCTTCCATTTACAGAAAGTTCAAAAACATGTAAGACCATCTACACCATTAGAGGTTAGGACAGTGGTTACCTTCAGTGGGGATGGTGGCTGGAAGGGGGACACGATGGAGACTTTTGGGGTACCATCGTGCTCTGACTCTCGATCTGGCTACAGCCAATTACATGGGTGTGTACCATTTGAGCTGTACACCGTGATATGACCGCTGGAGGAAATTTTAAAATATAACTAAATGCAATATGTTCATTATTTGGATTCTGACTAGAAGAAACCAATTGTACATTTCGAGATAATTTTAGGGAAGTTTGAATCTGGATTGGATATTAGACGACGCTAAGGATTTAAAATTTGTATTATGATGACGATATTGCGGACACAGAAGAAAGCGTCTTTATAGATATGGAGATAATCTTGAAACCACGTACAGAGACGAATTGTCATGATGCCGTGATTCACATGGAAGCATCAAACTCCAACTCAAATATGACAAAATGTTAAAGGTTATAAAATCCGGGTGACGGATACATGGAAGTTCATTATATTATGATCTCTACTTTTATGTATGTTTGCAGATGTTTGTAACAAATGAGACACTGAATATACAGATGGACGGTGACCAGACATGTATAAGAACAGAACTCTGACCCACAACCTGCAGCAACCAGCCCAGGAAGCCACCCCGTTATCTACAATAACTGGCACAGGGAGCCAGACTACAATCTGTAAGTAAGACTTTCAGGAAGTCAGAACGCCTTCCCTAGTAACCAGCCCCACAGGCCAAACAGTAACTGAGGACAACTGCTTTTTGACAAATACACCAAAACAGTTGCATGGGGAAAAGAAAGTCATTTCAACAGATGGTGCTGGAATAACTGAATATTTATATGGAAAAAAATGAAACTTGTCTTCACCTCGTACCATCAACAAAAAATGAATTCGAGATGGATCATGGACATAACCTGAACATAAAAGCTAAAACCATAAAGTTTTAGGACAAAATATAGGAGGATATCTTTGTGGCCTGGAGGTTGGCAAAATTTCTTAGGACAGAGAAGGCAATAACCGAGGAAGAAAAAGAAAATCAATAAATTAGATTTCATAATAATTTAAAACTCCTGCCTCATTAAAAGCTACTGGGAAGAAAATGAATAGGCAAGCTATGGACTGGGAGAAAATTTTAGCAAAATACATATTTGTCAAAAGATTTGCATCTGAAATACATGTGATTAGTAACACAAACAGCCCAATTTTAAAAATGGGCAAGTGATTTGGACGGACCCTTTACAAAGGAAGACAAATAGATGAAGAAGAAACCCATGCAAAAGGGCTTGAGATTGACATTCGACAGGAAATACAAACTAAAACCACAAGGAGATACAGCCACACACTCACTAGAATGGCTAAAATTTAAACATCTCACAATACAAATGTTGGTGAGAGTGGGGAACAGCTGGAGCTCTTGTGTACTGCTGGTAGGAACGTAATATGGTACAGCCGCTTTGGAGCAAGGTCCGGTAGTTTCTTACAAAGTGAAACATACGCCTTCCCTTTGAACCAGCAATCCCACTCCTAGATATTTCTTTGTCCAAGATAAATGAAAACCTATGTCCACCAAAGACTTGTTTAAGAATATTCATAGCAGCTTTGTTCATAATAGCCCAAACCACAAAACAACCCAACGTCCATGAACAGGAGAAAAGGTGAACACATCTTGTATATTCACACAATGGAATACTACTAAACAATAAAAAGGAACAGACTTCTGATACACACACAGCATGGATGAGTCTCATGGACATGATGGGTGAAGGAAGTCAGATATAAATGAGTACATGTAGTGTATGTTTCCATTTATATGACATTCTAGAACCTTCTAGGAACTAAGCTAAGGTGACACATCTCAAAACAGTGGTTGTAGGGGTGGGGAGGAACTAACTGGGACCTTCTGGGGTCGATGGAAATGTTCTATCTCTTGATATCGGTGTGGGTTACATGGGGGACCCATTTTTCAATATAGTACACTAAGATTTGTGCATTGTGATGTGTGTAAATTATACCCTGCAAAAAAAGAACTGTAAAAATCGTAATAATGATAATAAAGGGGGTCAGGCTGGGGAGCAGGTGAAAGTATAGTTAAACCAAGAATAGCAGAATGTTGATAATGGTTGAAGTCATATGATGGAACTTGGGGATCCAGGGTAGAGGTGAGGGCAGGAAACACATTACCCCGGAAAAGGAAAGTAGGGACATGGGCAGGGGCAGAATGACCCCAGAATAGGGCAGAGATGTTAAAGGGAAATCTGTGAGGTGAGAGAGTCACCTGGCCCTTATGGGAAACACCATGTGCTGATTCTGAGGAAGAGGAGATCCTGAAAGAAAGAGAAGGTGCTTCTTTGAGAAATTGGGATTTGGGGACAGAAGATGGAGATGGAGGAAGACGTGGAGATGGAGGTGGAGATGGAGATGGTTATGAGAGATTGAGGTAGAGGTGAAGATGAGAGATAGAGAGGGAGATGAAGTTGGAGGTGGAGATGAAGATGGAAGTGGCGGTGGAGATGAAGATGGAGGTGGAGATGAAGATGGAGATGGAGGTGGAGATGGAGATGGAGATGAGCATGCAGGTGGAGATGAAGATGGGGATGGATGTGAGAGATGGAGATGGAGATGGAGGGTGGAGGGAGACAGAGAGAGAGAAGAGAGAGAGAGAACAAGAATTTCACCATTTTCACCTTGTCTCTGGAAAGATACCATCCCTTGAAGGAAAACAGACTTTCAGGGAGCCAGGAGGCCCTGGGCAGAGCAAAGACTGGGTTTGGTTGGCCAAACAAGTGTGTACAGAAGGGACCGTCTCTTGATCTTGTTAGAGCTGGTCTCCTTATCTGTCGTGTGTTTGTAATTGGCCAGGTATTCGAAAACCCTGTCTGCAGATATCCACTGAGTGTTTGCCCTTTGACCTTGTGTTCCCCAGGTTGCTACACAGCACTCGGCTCACAGCTCTCCCCAACACTGCAGCAAACACGCTCTGAGCAGCCCCCGTGTCTGCCCTCTGCTAGACGCGGAGCTGCAGACACAAAGAAGATGACGTCCCTCTCCAAAGAGGAGCTCCAGGCGTCCCCATTTGCCCGCTCAGTGGTGTCTCTGACAAACAAGGTAAAGTGATGTCTCAGATGAGAGGGGAGAGAACAGCAGGAACTTTCTGGCTGTTTCTCACGCACTCATATATTCATTCGCCAACAGCTGGTTGGGTGGGGTGTGTGGACCATGACAGCTGGCAAGCAACAGTGAGTGTCCAGGAGAATAAGGAGCAAGCACTTTTCCCTCCGGTAGATTCTCGAGTGTCTGAAATGCACCACTTAATGGGCCGGGCCTGGGGCTTCCTCAGCTTCCTATGCACTCCAGCAGGTAGCTCAGCGCCTGGCTGGGGCTTAGGACTTGCCAGACATTTGTGAAATGATTCATCAAATAGGGGAGCTGTGGCAGGAAGGTTCGGCACGGCAGCGTCAGGTCGCCATTGCTGTTCCTCTCCATACAACTGTCAAGTATGACCTGTGTTCTTAGAGCCGGGGTGGTCAGATGGGACTGGCTAATGAGGGGGCAGGAGAGGCAGGTGTGAGGAGACCCTCTGACCTGTTCCCCAACCCCTTCCCCTCCCTCCGTGCTCTCTGATGGATGGACACCTCACCAAGTCTGGTTGCCCTCCACTGGCTGGCCTTCCTGAAGTCTTCAAGGTTCCCCAAGCAGCTTCTCCAAAGGAGAAGCAGCACACAGTGTGTTAGGGGAGCGTCGACGCTTTTCATACAGTAACAATAACTGTCATTTCTCGGACTCTTCTTATGGGCTGGGAACCAGGCTGAGTGCTTTATCTGCATTGTGTCCTTTAACCCTCCTGACAAGTCACTGAGGATGGGACAGTTATTACCTCATTTTGCAGGTGAGGAAACAGGATCAGAGAGGTTAAATGACTTGCCCAGCATTACTCAGCAGATGAGTAGTGAACCAGGTTAGAAAGGGGAGTTTTGGAGCCTGTCTGGCTCCAGAGCCTGGGTTCGAGTCTGTCCTGCTCCCGTTGGGATGGTTTTGAGGTTTTGGTTTTGTTTTTTTTTTAAACTGGAGGAACAGTGAATGGCGAGCATATTTGAAATGGGGGCACTGGCCATGCACAGAATTGCAGGGGTGGCTGCTTTGGGTGAGGGGTTAGGCCGGCCCTGATAGGTGGAGCTGCTGAGGACGTGGGGGCTGAAGCCGGGGGCCCTGAGCTGCAGCCAGCAGAGCAGCAAGAGGCCTGTGACATAGGCCACAAAGCCACTACCACCATCATCCCAGTGGGGCACAAAATGCGTGGTACCTGCCACCTTCTTCACCTGGAGCATCTCTTTTAATAGCTCTACTACGATGGTACTCTTATTATCATTCCCATTTTACAGATGAGGAAATTGAGGCTCAGAGCTGCCTGACCCCAAATCCTGGTCTTTATACTGCACTCTGCTTGCTCAAGGATGGAGCCTGCCCTTCCCCTTCACTACCGTCAATATTAATAGGTTGCCAGATTTAGCCAATAAAATGACAAGATGCCCAGTTAAATTTGCGTTTCAGATAAGCAACAAATGGTTTTTCTTATAAGACTGTTCCAAATATTGCCCAGGACATCCTTATACCAAAATGTATTTGTTGTTTATGAGAAATTCAAAGGTAACTGGCATCCTTTTGTAATGTATCTGGCAACCCTGATATCATAAGAAGCCCCACTGGGCTTGGGTCTGGAGTTATCTGTCCCTTCCCAACCTTCTCCTCCCTGATAGGAGCTAGACTATTCTGGGAATTGCAAGGACCAAAAGCAGGGGAGAGCGGGCACATGTCTCACAGCCAGGAGGTGGGCCCAGAGGGAAGGGTCGTCTGGTGGGAGAACAGGGGCAGGTTGCGAAACACAAGTGATAGAAATAACACGATTCCTGAGAAAGACCCCAAGCGTGGGTTTGTATTTGGAATTCCTGAGTTGTGGAGGGTCTTGCTCTCTCCCCACTGGAGTCCCCACAATGCCTCACCCAGCTGTCACTGCGAGTGGCTGCCCTCCCCCCAACAAGACATTCGGTTGGTGACCCCATCCCTCTGATAAGGTGAGTGGTGCCTAGTGCCTGAGCTGATAAAGCAGAGGCCAGAGTGTTTCTGAATCTTCTGCTGCTGTCACCAGGGCACCTGTCTGTCACCACCCACAGTGCTTCTAGGAAGGGAAGTTCTCCAAAGGTCACACTCCACCTAGACAGTGCCACTCACCTCGCTCTTCACATCACGCAGCCGGCGCCCAGGCCCTGCCCGGTTACAAAGTGGAAAGATAGCCAGGTGATAACGTCTGCTTTTACCTGGGGGTATGGTCCCCGTGGCACACGTCTGCCCTGCCTGTTTTGTCCATGTTTATATATGCCAGCCTCATTTCCCCTTTCCGACATGGAGCCTGCCCCAGCCCGCATGCTGCGACTTGTTTTCCTGACACCTGCCCTGGTTGCCTGCCACACCTGCAGCTGGGAGGGATGGGCCCACAGATGCTGAGGTCTGTTGTGGGATGCCCAGGAGGACGGTCTGGGTGTGAGGTCCCGCCCATGCACTCCAGGATCTGAGGGTGGCCTTGCACCTCGACGTCTGACTTTTTTGTTCCTGCCTCTGTCGAGGTTTGGGAGGGTGGTTCCTGCCCAGCCCTTTCTGCCAATGGCTGTGAAGGGTGAAGCCCAAATGCTGTCCGGCAGGGCGGAAGCAGCCACCTGCACACAGCTTCCCCTCCTCCAGGTGCAGAGCCGGGACAGCCCCTCCTCTCTGCCACAGTTCTCACAGGGCAGCCCCTCCAGCCTGCTGGCGGCTGGCTCACCCCCTGCCCTCCCAGGGCACAGCCCCCTCCCCTTTGCCAGCCATGCACAGCTGCCTCCTAACTCCAGTTCACAGACCCAACACACACTCTAAAGCAAAGTTAAAACCAGCTCGTTGCTCTGGGGAAATGGAAGGAAGGGCAGAGGGACAGGTCCCCTCCTTACTTACTGTCCTCGACGTCCCTGGGGAAGATGGGGGACCTGGGGCTCACACGCAGCTTGCACCAGGAGGAAGCAGGCAATGAGCTTCTGCTCAAGTTCTCATGGCAGCCTGAGGAAGCCTCCCTGGCCCCATCCAGGAGCCGCTGTGCAGCGAATCCCCACCGAGAACAGGCTCCAGCGGGGATGATGAGCTCACAGGATGTGGGCTAATGGGTTAACCCTTGGCGGGCCGCTGGCAGAGGTACTTGTGATAGGGCTTTGGCTCAGCTCTGCTCAGCCTCTATTAGATGAATCTTGTGAAAAATTAATGAAGTTTCTCTGCAGTCTGTCTTCAAGTTTCGGGGAGAAGTGCATGAGGCTGGTGTCTGGGTCAGGGCTGCTTCTCCTGACCCAGGCTCAGAAATCAGGAGACCTGGAGTTCCGGGGATGCTGGAGCGTGTGATGGTGACGGTGGTGGTGACGGGCCAAAGAGTGGGTTACCCAGAGTCTACACTAGCTCTGTCCAGTGCAGGCCTTGGCTGTGAGACCTGGGAGCCCTGTTTGTTCTGGATGTTGGAGAAAGCATGTGTAGACTTACTTAACATCCTCTGTTCCAAGATGGCAGGGTTACCTCTGGGGAATTCCCAAGCCCTATGGGTGGACACCTTGTGTGACAAAATACCAGGAACCCACAGACAAAGGTCAGATGAGCATATAGGGTCCTACCCCACCCCAGGCCCAGACATCTCTGAACTGGGGGCAAAGTAGCATGTTCATCCTTGCTTCTCCCGGCTTTCCTGACTGTGCCCCTGTATTTTTCATGTTACTTATCATGGTGATAAGAAACGAGTGAGAAACATCACTGCAGTGGTGGGGCGGGGTTTCCATCTCTATTAACAGTCATCACATTGTGCTTTTGGAAGCTGGGTGTGAGGTGTTGAATTGCCCAGTCTCAAGATGTGGGTCTGTACCCTGAAGCCAACAAGATTGCCTAAAATCCTGAAAGCCAGGCTGACCCTCCACTCTTAACACCAACTCAAGGATGAGAAGCCTTGCTTCTGGCTGGTTGGGGGCTCCGGGGTGAAGGGGGGTCCCTGCTATGGTAATGGTACATGGGGGGCCTGTAGGGGAGGCTATGTGTCCTGTAGGGGAGGCTCTCCCAGGAGTGACCCCAGGAAGCGACGACCAAGACAGGAATGGGAATCTTCCATCCCTGGTAGCTTGTGAAATGAACATGATGTTTCCAGCCTGGGAAGGCTCTGCAGAGGTTGATGGGTGATAAAGGGCTAGAGAAGCAGAGGGCCCCGAGGGCCAGCCATCCACCGAGCTGCTGGAGGGGGTCGAGCTGAGGGGACTTTTCCTCTGGCTTCCTGTGGAAGCGAAGCCTTCTCTGATCAGGGGATGAGTGTCCAGGGGAGCTGGACTTGAAGGCTTCTGAGGATGTTGCTTGCTCTGCCTTTATACTCAGATCGGTTTGTCAGACTCAATGGCCTGGCTTGTGAAGAAACCCGGGGGTGAATTATTTTGCAGTGCAGATAATCAGATCATTTATTCTTCCCTCAGTTCAGGTTTCTGTGCTTTCCCCCAACCCTCTACAGGGCGTGGCAGGCAGTGTAGTAACAGCCATCAGTAAGACACATCCGTATTTAGCATTCCTCCATGTCGGGCACCAGTCTAAAGTACTTTATAAATGTACAGTAATTCATGTATTCCCCCACATACTCCTATCAGTTAGGGATGTGAGCTATATTATTATTCTTATATTTGGCTTTGCACAAATTACTTAACTTCCCTGAGCCTTAATTTTTTCATTTAAGTGGATGTGATCATTGCTACCTTAGAGAGTTTTTGTAAGAATTGTATAAGAAAATGCACATAGCAAGTGCTTAATGAATATATGTACATATTGATATATTCTGTATAATATATATTCACACATTATATAATCATATAATACATGATATATGATTAATATATTACATATATATTAGATATAACGTATATATTATATATAGTGTATGTATGCATATGATATAAGTGTATATATGTACCTATGCAAATTAGGGGGGATCTGGGTCCAGGAGAAAGTGTCCAGGTAGAAGCTGTGCTGTCTGCAGGCCCCTCCCTAGCAGGATAGAGGAGGGGGCTTGAGAAGCCAGCTTGGACCCTGGACAATCGACACCAAGCGTCCCCGGGAGGCAGGGCTGCTGCTGCAGTTGTGGTATCGAGGGGGCAGAAAGCAGGCACAGGCCCTGCCTGGGGGATGGCTGGCGGCAGCCCCCTTCCCCATCCTGTAACTCACAGCTGCTCTGGCTTAGCTCTGCCCCCCTCACCCGGCTAGCCTAGTGGTCCACACACCCATGGTGCACGGGGTGACCAACTATCACCCCTGGTTCGATGGGGTGACCAATGCTCTTTTCTTTTTTTTCATTTGTCACCCTTCTTTCTTAAAAAGTATTTTAAAGGAAATCTCAGACATCTCTTCTCTAGTGAATCCTTGCCACTGGAGATGTGTATCTCTGTAACAGATAAGGACCTTCTTCCTTCCTTTCTTCCTCTTATTTAAAACAATAACCACAATGCCATCATAATCTCACTTGAAATGTAAACGTTCCTTAATGTTAATACCATTCACTCACATTTCCCTGATTGTCTCAGAAACGTCTTTTTGTGGTCAGGTCTCCGTAAAGCAGGGTCCTCCCAAGTGCCGGCCCTATGCGCTGTGACTCCCAAGCTCCCTCTCCTCCATAGCAGTCACTCCCGCCTCTGTTCACACCATTTAGTGACTGAAGATTACAGGTCGTGTGAGTTGGAGAACCCACATTCCGGACCTGGCTGGCTGCTTCAGACAACTGGAGACTTCCTGTAAGAGAAATGGAAATTGGAAACTGCGCTAAAGTGCAGATCTTAAATGGTGTCATTTAACGTTTTCCTCTTTTCTGCAAGGGCTGGGTCTTGACTTCTGCTGCAGCCGGTGATCCTAGGACAGGGTCTTGGCACAGAGGTGCCAGGCAATGTGGAATAAATGGCCAAGTGAACATCCACAAGCCACCTTACAATGTACGGAGGCCTTTTGCCTCGTGCTGTTGGGTCCTCAGAGTAGACCCGCGACACAGGCAGGGCTGCATTTTGTGTATGCTTCTCAGTTGTACTGCTGGGACCGGCCACCAAGACGGGAGAAGCCTTTTAGCTTTCCAGGGCCTGGGGAAATCATGCCAAGCAATTGCTTAGATCAGGCAGCCCCAGGGAGAGGCCACCACCTTCCACCTGCTCCCCCGCCCCCTATGTTAACCTCTGCCTTCCTTCCTTTCCCATCGGGGGTGCCCTGGCCAAGAAAATAGGACTCTGGCCCTAAATCTCTCCCGGTCTGACCCCTTGGTCTTCTTGAGAAATTCGGTTAAGTCAAGCGTCTCCCTAACCAATCTCTCTGGCTGGTCAAGCATCCCCCTCTCCAAGCCACGAGGCCATTTCCTAAAGCACCTGCATCTTTGCTTTTCTCTTCTTGTCTCTTGAGACGCTCTTGTTCCTTGTCTATCTGTCGGTCTTCTCCCTCAACTGCTTCTATTTCTCCTACATGACAGTTCTCTAGATGCCGTATTTCCTTGGGGGACACTCAAGGAGATACTGCCCCTTTCTTTCTCAGTACGTGTTAATTGAGCAGACAGTGTGGAGACGGCAGCCGGGTCGGGTCCTGCGTGGGGAATCGGAACGCCCTGGAGGCATTGGGAATTTCCTGATTGGGGCTGGGGGTAGGGGAGCCGGGGACACGGAGGAGGAAGTGATTGGTGGCATTTATGAGAACAAGTGGGAGTGGAGCAGGGCAGGAAAGAACATCTTTTTGGGGTGTGGTTCCCAGGGCCATCAATACCTGCCAGGACCTGCCCTCCTTTTGTGGGGGTCTGAGACCCCCGGAAGGAGCAGGACCTGGACCTGGACGGCCGGGGGGGGGGGTGGGGGCCGGGGTGTGGTCAGAGGGCAGGAGCCGCCTGCTCCTTGGGCGCGGCTGCCATCTAGTGGTGAGATTTAGGTAGTGTTGCTATCTGAAGTTCAATTAGTCCTCGCCCAGCAATTGGCCTCTGGCCTGGTGATTAACACTGAACTTGACGTTGGAAAAGTCAGCGTCACAATATTTGCCGATAAATACCATCTCCCGAAAGTAGTCTCCGCAGTTTCAAAATCTGAAAGAATTATCACTGTCTAGCTTTCGAATAATTTAGAAGATTCATGTATTCATCGTTTCATCGAATATTTTCTGTGGATCTGTCATATGCCAGGCATGTTTTAGGGTAGGCACTGGAAACAAAGAGGTGACCTCGACGAACTGTACAACTTATGTGGCAAAAGAAAGGCAACTAAACCAACAATTCCAGTCCAGAAAGAAAAATACTTCAATACAGATATGTCTGTGCTGTGCTTTGAGAATACAAAGGAGGGTCATCTTAGATTGGTCTAGAGTGCTAACTGGGAAGGAAGGCAGAGGCTTTTTGAAGGAGATTATGGCTAAGATGAACTTTGAAGGGCATATAGGAGGCAGAAAAAGAATGATGGAGGGGAGGGAAGTGGCGGAGGTGGAGGTTGAGGTGGAGGGGGGTGATGATCAGAGGGGATGATGAGACACAGGGAACAGACCGTAGGAACACATGAAGTTTTCCATTTCTCCTTTTATGAATTCCCCAAACATTCAGATGTGAATATAAGGAATTCAATCTAAAACGTGGAAATGGGTTCTAACCAAGGATTTTTTTTTTATTATTACTAGAATTTTAGAACTGTAAAGGATCCCAAAGAAATTATATCTAATGTGTTTAACAGTTCTTCTGTTAATATTTACACTGTGTCCCAGTTTCTCCTGCTAAAATGGCAGTGCCTTCCCGTGCCTTGGGCAGTTAGGGTGGGGCCTTGATGAAGTCTAAGGTGGACTTGTGTAATAGTCTGCCCAGGGGTTGCTCTGCCTTGGTTGGTTCCGTCATATGACCTCATCACCAAAGGAAGAATCAGGTGTATTTCTTCCTTCCCTCCCTCTCTCCCTCCTTTTCTTCCTTCCTTCTTTTTGTTTTTAATCCAACAAATAGTGATGACTACCTGCTATGTGCCAGGCTGGGCATATTGATGATTCAGAGGTGAATGAGATCTGTCCCTGCCCTCAGAGGGCTGACAGTCTAGTGGGGTAGACAGACAGGTAAATATGTATAAACAACTGTCAACAGACATTCCCCCCCATCAGGTAACAGAAGGATCTAGTCCTTTACCCCCCTCTTTCAGGAGTCACTTCCCTCTAAAGTATTTGGAGAGGGAAATTTCCCCTCTCCAAATATTCGTCCCTTCCCCCTCTGCTGCTACCGGCCTCCACTTCCCTTTGTCCCAGGTCCATCCCAGGCCTCTGGTCTGCTGCTGTTCACCCCTCAAAAGTTCCACCAACACAGAGTGTGTGTGTTTCACAGGTAAATACTCCCCATTCGAGAGAACACAAGATTTCTAGGCAGGAAACCACTTAACTTTATTTTTTCCTAATTCAGTACACTTGAATGGACTGCAAGCTGGGCTAACATGGAAGGTTAAACCCTTCCCAGGGATTCTGCATTAAAAAAGCCTTCTAGAATAGAATTGGCTTTTTTGTTTTGGATGCACAGTTGTATACCTTTTAACGCACGTATAGATTTGTGTAACCACTACCATAATCAGGGTAGAGAATAATTCCTTCACCCCAAGGTGTTCCCTCGTGCTGTCCCTTTACAGTGACTCTCTTTCCTCTGGCAATCCCTGATTTGCTCCCACCTCTGTAGCTTTGTCTTTTCAAGAATGTCATGTAAACAGAATCATACGATATGTAAACTTTTGAGACTGGCTTCTACCACTTGGCATATTGGCTTCAAGAGCCATCAGAGTTGTTGCGTGCATCAATCGTTTTGTCCTTTTCATTGCTGAGTAGTCTTCCATTGGGTAGATGTACCACTTTCTTATTCACCTGCGGAAGAGCATTCAAGTTGTTTCTAGTGTTTGGCAAATATGAGTAGAGTTGCTAGAAACATTTGTTTCTGGGCTTTTGTGTTAACAGAAGTTTTCTTTCCTCGAGGACTGGGACTCCTGAGTCATATGGTAAATGTATAATTAACTTTATAAATGCTAAGTTGTTTTCCGGGGTGGCTCACACATTAATGGTCTTGGGGAGATAATACAACATACCCTGCACTTCCTACTTCTGCATTAAATAATTGAAAAAAAAATCATTATTTGATTTAAACCAGTGTATTTTGGGGAAGAGGGGGTCCCTGTTACTTATAACCAAATACAGTTCCTAATTGATGCAACTTCTATGCCAGCTACTGTCCTAGGCATTGGAGGAACAAATTTGAGTGAGAAAATGTCCCTATCCTTAAGTTCAACAGGGGTAAATGCTGGGTAGCATGTGATAGAAAAAGGCTGCTTTCTCAGACAAACAAACAACAGTCAAGGTTGTATGAAGAAACCCACCAAGTGGAACGTACGCCCCATGGAGCCATGATTTTGCTCTCTTATGTTTACTACTGTATCTCTTGTGCTTGGAACAGAATTAAAAGTATTCAAATCATATAAACTCAATGAATAAAATGGAAATAGAACATGTCTTCAAATTAAAATATCATCTGTAGGGAGAGGATGATGATGACGGACCTTCTTGGATTTCTGGTTGGGTTGGAGAGCAGTGCCAATGGGATGGGGCACTTAGGACCTGCGCTCGGGTGGGGACCCTCTGGAGGTGGAGGCCAGCTAGGCAGCACATCCTCTGCGGTGATCTTTGTAATTGCTTTCCGAGCATACCGGGCTTCTTGTGGCATTGATACTGGAGGCTCTGGGGGCTCAGTTTGGCTTGAGAACGCCTCTCCTGAAAGTGAGAATAGCAATTAAGGAAAGCATGGGGAGAGTATTAACCCATTTGATTAATGAGGTCACTTGTTTTGCTAATAATCTCACCAAGGACTTTGAGGAGAACTGTGGCAATGGATTAAAACCCCAAAGGATGGACATTTCCTCTTCAGCCCGTAAAGTCCCCATCCAGTCCTGCAAAGCCAGTCACTGATTTTAACTGAAATTCTCTTGTCCTTCCCACTAATTTTTCTGTGGACCTGTATGACTCAAGCCAGCCTCCCTGGCGAGGTTTTCAAAATGTATTACACAATTTCAGCCAGTGTTTGTAGCATCTTGGACCTTACATAAGAATAATGAGGGGAAGAGGAACCAAGATGGCGGAGCAGAAGGACGTGCTCTCACTCCCTCTTGTGAGAACACCAGAATCACAACTAGCTGCTGGACAGTCATCGACAGGAGGACACTGGAACTCACCAAAAAAGATACCCCACATCCAAAGACAAAGGAGAAGCCACAAAGAGGTGGTAGGAGGGGCGCAATCACAGTAAAATCAAATCCCGTAACTGCTGGGTGGGTGACTCACAGACTGGAGAACACTTATAACACAGAAGTCCACCCACTGGTGTGAAGGCTCTGAGCCCCACGTCAGGCTTCCCAACCTGGGGGTCCGGCAACGGGAGGAGGAATTCCTAGAGAATCAGACTTTGAAGGCTCGTGGGATTTGATTGCAGGACTTCAACAGGACTGTGGGAAACAGAGACTCCACTCTTGGAGGACACACACAAAGTAGTGTGTGCATCAGGACCCAGGGGAAGGAGCAGTGACCCCAGGGAAGACTGAACCAGACGTACCTGCTAGTGTTGGAGTGTCTCCTGCAGATGCAGGGGGTGGCTGTGGCTCACCTTGAGGACAAGGACACTGGCAGCAGAAATTCTGGGAAGTG
Source organism: Aethalodelphis obliquidens (assembly GCF_003676395.1). Lineage (NCBI taxonomy): Eukaryota > Metazoa > Chordata > Mammalia > Artiodactyla > Delphinidae > Aethalodelphis > Aethalodelphis obliquidens. Next base: position 13,145,843 of record NW_020837982.1, read on the forward strand.
CTCCTTGGCATGAGCCCTCCCAGAGTCCACCATTAGCCCCACCAAAGAGCCCAGGTAGGCTCCAGTGTTGCGTTGCCTCAGGCCAAACAACCAGCAGAGAGGGAACTCAGCCCCACCCATCAACAGTCAAGTGCGTTAAAGTTTTACTGAGCTCTGCCCACCAGAGCAACAGTCAGCTCTACCCACCACCGGTCCCTCCCATCAGGAAACTTACACAAGCCTCTTAGATAGCCTCATCCACCAGAGGGCAGACAGCAGAAGCAAGAAGAACTACAATCCTGCAGCCTGTGGAACAAAAACCACATTCACAGAAAGACAGACAAGATGAAAAGGCAGAGGGCTATGTACCAGATGAAGGAACAAGATAAAACCCCAGAAAAACAACTAAATGAAGTGGAGATAGGCAGCCTTCCAGAAAAAGAATTCAGAATAATGATAGCGAAGATGATCCAGGACCTCGGAAAAAGAATGGAGGCAAAGATTGAGAAGATGTAAGAAATGTTTAACAAAGACCTAGAAGAATTAAAGAACAAACAAACAGAGATGAACAATACAATAACTGAAATGAAAACTACACTATAAGGAATCAATAGCAGAATAACTGAGGCAGAAGAACAGATAAGTGACCTGGAAGACAGAATGGTGAAATTCATTGCTGCGGAACAGAATAAAGAAAAAAGAATGAAAAGAAATGAAGACAGCCTAAGAGACCTCTGGGACAACATTAAACGCAACAACGTTTGCATTATAGGGGTCCCAGAAGGAGAAGAGAGAGAAAGGACCTGAGAAAATATCTGAAGAGCTTATAGTCGAAAACTTCCCTAAGGTGGGAAAGGAAATAGACACCCAAGTCCAGGAAGTGCAGGAAGTCCCATACAGGAGAAACCCAAGGAGAAACACGCCGAGACACATAGTAATCAAATTGGCAAAAATTAAAGACAAAGAAAAATTATTGAAAGCAGCAAGGGAAAAACGACAAATAACATACAAGGGAATTCCCATAAAGTTAACAGCTGATTTCTCAGCAGAAACTGTACAAGCCAGAAGGGAGTGGCATGGTATACTTAAAGTGATTAAAGGGAAGAACCTACAACCAAGATTACTCTACCCGGCAAGGATCTCATTCAGATTCCATAGAAAAATCAAAAGCTTTACAGACAAGCAAAAGCTAAGAGAATTCAGCACCACCAAACCACCTCTACAACAAATGCTAAAGGAACATCTCTAAGTGGGAAACACAAGAGAAGAGAAGGACCTACAAAAACAAACCCAAAACACTTAAGAAAATTGTCATAGGAACATACATATCGATAATTACCTTAAATGTAAATGGATTAAATGCTCTAACCAAAAGACACAGACTGGCTGAATGAATACAAAAACAAAACCCATATATATGCTGTCTACAAGAGACCCACTTCAGACCTAGGGACACATACAGACTGAAAGTGAGGGGATGGAAAAAGATATTCCATGCAAATGGAAATCAAAAGAAAGCTGGAGTAGCAATACTCATATCAGATAAAATAGACTTTAAAATAAAGAATGTTACAAGAGACAAGGAAGGATACTACATAATGATCAAGGGATCAATTCAAGAAGAAGATATAACAATTGTAAATATGTATGCACCCAACATAGGAGCACATCAATACATAAGGCAACTGCTAACAGGTATAAAAGAGGAAATTGACAGCAACACAATAATAGTGGGGGACTTTAACACCTCACTCACACCAATGGACAGATCATCCAAAGTGAAAATAAATAAGGAAACAGAAGCTTTAAATGACACAATAGACCAGAGAGATTTTGTTGATACTTATAGGACATTCCATCCAAACACAGCAGATTACACTTTCTTCTCAAGTGTGCACAGAACATTCTCCGGGATACATCACATCTTGGGTCACAAATCAACCCTCAGTAGATTTAAGAAAATTGAGATCATATCAAGCATCTTTTCTGACCACAAGGCTATGAGATTAGAAAGGAATTACAGGAAAAAAAAGTAAGAAAAACAAACACATGGAGACTAAACAATACATTACTAAATAAGCAGGATATTACTGAAGAAATCAAAGAGGAAATCAAAAAATACCTAGAGACAAATGACAATGAAAACACAACAATCCAAAACCTATGGGATGCAGCAAGAGCAGTTCTAAGAGGGAAGTTTATAGCTATACAAGCCTACCTCAACAAACAAGAAAAATCTGAAACAATTTAACCTTACACCTAAAGGACCTAGAGAAAGAAGAACAAACAAAGCCCAAAGTTAGCAGCAGGAAAGAAATCATAAAGATCAGAGCAGAAATAAATGAAATGGAAACAAAGAAAACAATCGCAAAGATCAATAAAACTAAAAGCTGGTTCTTTGAGAAGGTAAACAAAATTGATAAACCATTAGCCAGACTCATCAAGAAAAAGAGGGAGAAGACTCAAATCAATAGAATTAGAAATGAAAAAGGAGAAGTTAAAACAGACACTTCAGAAATACAAAGCATCCTAAGAGACTGCTACAAGCAACTCTATGCCAATAAAATGGACAACCTGGAAGAAATGGACAAATTTTTAGAAAGGTATAACCTTCCAAGACTGAACCAGGAAGAAACAAAAAATATGAACAGACCATTCACAAGTAATGAAATTGAAACTGTGATTAAAAATCTTCCAACAAACAAAAGTCCAGGACCAGATGGCTTCACAGGTGAATTCTGTCAAGCATTTAGAGAAGAGCTAACACCCATCCTTCTCAAACTCTTCCAAAAAATTGCAGAGAAAGGAACACTCCCAAACTCATTCTATGAGGCCACCATCACCCTGATACCAAAACCAGACAAAGATACTACAAAAAAAGAAAATTACAGACCAATATCATTGATGAATATAGATGCAAAAATCCTCAACAAAATAGTAGGAAACAGAATTCAACAACACATTAAAAGGATCATACATCATGATCACGTGGGGTTTATCCCAGGGATGCGGGGATTCTTCAATATATGCAAATCAATCAATGTGGTACACCATATTAACAAATTGAAGAATAAAAACTATATGACCATTTCAATAGATGCAGAAAAAGCTTTTGAAAAAATTCAACACCGATTTATGATAAAAACTCTCCAGAAAGTGGGCACAGAGGGAGCCTACCTCAACATAATAAAGGCCATATATGACAAACCCACAGCAAACATCATTCTCAATGGTGAAAAACTGAAAGCATTTCCTCTAAGATCAGGAACAAGACAAGGATGTCCACTCTCACCACTGTTATTCAACATAGTTTTGGAAGTCCTAGCTATGGCAATCAGAGAAGAAAAAGAAATAAAAGGAATACAAATTGGAAAAGAAGAAGTAAAACTGTCACTGTTTGCAGATGACGTGATATTATACATAGAGAATCCTAAAGATGCCACCAGAAAACTACTAGAGCTAATCAATGAATTTGGTAAAGTTGCAGGACACAAAATTAATGCACAGAAATTTCTTGCATTCCTATACAGTAATGATGAAAAATCTGAAAGAGAAATTAAGGAAACACTCCCATTTACCACTGCAAGAAAAAGAATAAAATACCTAGGAGTAAACCTACCTAGGGAGACAAAAGACCTGTATGCAGAAAACTATAAGACACTGATAAAAGAAATTAAAGATGATACCAACAGATGGAGAGATATACTATGTTCTTGGATGGAAGAATCAATATTGTGAAAATGACTATACTACCCAAAGCAGTCTACAGATTCACTGCAATCCCTATCAAATTACCAATGGCATTTTTTACAGAACTAGAACAAAAAAATCTTAAAATTTGTATGGAGACACAAAAGACGCCGAATAGCCAAAGCAGTCTTGAGGGTAAAAAACGGAGCTGGAGGAATCAGACTCCCTGACTTCAGACTACAGTACAAAGCTACGGTAATCAAGACAATATGGTACTGGCACGAAAACAGAAACATAGATCAATGGAACAAGATAGAAAGCCCAGAGGTAAACCCACACACCTATGGTCAACTAATCTATGACAAAGGAAGCAAGGATGTACAGTGGAGAAAAGACAGTCTCTTCAATAAGTGGTGCTGGGAAAACTGGACAGCTACATGTAAAAGAATAAAATTAGAACACTCCCTAACACCATACACCAAAATAAACTCAAAATGGATTTGAGACCTAAATGTAACACCGGACACTATAAAACTCTTAGAGGAAAACATAGGAAGAACACTCTTTGACATAAATCACAGCAAGATCTTTTTTGATCCACCTCCTAAAGTAATGGAAATAAAAGCAAAAATAAACAAATGGGACCTAATGAAACTTCAAAGCTTTTGCACAGCAAAGGAAACCATAAACAAGACAAATAGACAACCCTCAGAATGGGAGAAAATATTTGCAAATGAATCAACGGACAAAGGATTAATCTCCAAAATATATAAACAGCTCATGCAGCTCAATATTAAAAAAACAAACAACCCCATCCAAAAATGGGCAGAAGACCTAAATAGACATTTCTCCAAAGAAGACATACAGATGGCCAAGAAGCACATGAAAAGCTGCTCAACTTCACTAATTATTAGAGAAATGCAAATCAAAACTACAATGAGGTATCACCTCACACCAGTTAGAATGGGCATCATCAGAAAATCTACAAACAACAAATGCTGGAGAGGGTGTGGAGAAAAGGGAACACTCTTGCACTGTTGGTGGGAATGTAAATTGATACAGCCACTATGGAGAACAGTATGGAGGTTCCTTAAAAAACTAAAAATAGAATTACCATATGACCCAGCAATCTCACGGCTGGGCATATACCCAGAGAAAACCATAATTCAAAAAGACACATGCACCCCAATGTTCATTGCAGCACTATTTACAATAACCAGGTCATGGAAGCAACGTAAATGCCCATTGACAGGTGAATGGATAAAGAAGTTGTGGTACATATATACAATGGAGTATTACTCAGCCATAATAAAAAGGAACGAAATTGAGTCATTTGTTGAGACGTGGATGGATCTAGACGTGGATGGATCTAGAGTCATTTGTTGAGACGTGGATGGATCTAGTAAGTCAGAAAGAGAAAAACAGATATCATATATTAACGCATATATGTGGAACCTAGAAAAATGGTACAGATGAACTGGTTTGCAGGGCAGAAATAGAGGCACAGATGTAGGGAACAAACATATGGACACCAAGAGGGGAAAGTGGCAGGGGTGGTGGTGGTGGTGTGATGAATTGGGCAATTGGGGTTGACATATATACACTAATATGTGTAAAATAGGTAACTAATAAGAACCTGCTGTATAAAAAATAAATAAAATTCAAAATAAAATAAAATAAAATAAAATCCTGTATGCCGTAACTAAGGCGCAGTGTGGCCTAAATAAGTAAATAAATAAATAAATATTTTTTAAAACCCCACAATGTCCTTCTTAGGATTTCTGCTATTTGCCGAGTTTCTGCTCTGGGTGTGGGTTATAGTCACACGGTCGCCCCGGCTCCATGAACTGCTGAAGTAATGCTAACTCTAGTGATTTCTCTGCTTCTCCCTGCACCAACTGTGCTGCGAAACTTGGCTCTCCCCTCAATGTCCACAAATCCCCCACCTAAAGAAGGACTTCGTGTAGACTTCAACAAGGCCAGCAACTTCAGCTCATTTTTTTTTT